>NC_090256.1:67620823-67633323 GCF_037325665.1 Littorina saxatilis
TTTGTAATTCCAAGCATATCAAGGAGTTTGGTTGGAAACTCAACGTTTACTTCTCTAGTTTTGGGCATAGTAAGAGTAGCAATGAGACTTGCATGATTTAAACTCGCTGTAATACCTACTGGAGCAAACAATTCTTTCTCTAAAGTGCAGAAGTCATAGTAACCATCTTCTACAGAATGTGTTTTACCATTAATTCTAACCCAGTTGTTATTCTTTTTTTTACTGATATTATACCAAGTAACCTTGTACATAATTTCATGCAGTGCAACTTTCATTCCTCCATTTTGATTGTTGATAGGGTTTGCAAGTTTAACTGGCACACTAGTCTTCACATTTGTTAGTGTGATAAACATTTTTTATTCAACAACAAAAATGATTCAGTATAAATTCAACAAAGACGTTAAATACAAAACTGGACCATATTACAATCCAAAGACTATTTCTTTCCATGAGTTGGACTTTGCTGTAACAGAAACAGAATCCATTCGCGTTAAAGTGCCTGACCCATTCCATTCTTACCTAAATCCCCCAATCAAAAATGATAGTGTTCCAAAGATGTGGAACTCTCACCCAATTCAGTTCTATCAGAATCAGTTAAACTTTGCAATATTCTGTGCAACCACAGGATGTGGAGTGTCCTATGCAGACCACATGAATAATTCAAACTTACTGACAAAGTGTGTGTACACATTTCACGTTTACTATCAGTGCAGGAGAATCTTGTCTGAACTTCAGGCACCAATGCCGCATGAAAAGAGCTGGAACCCATTCAACAATAGGATAAACATGAAAGTGTATGAGCGTCTCTGCAATGAATTCAATATAGATTTTAAGACCGACTTTAGGCAAAAGCAAGACAAAAACCATGGCATGGGAACACTATATTTATGGGGTGTCCACAGGAGGTATAATTTTGATTACTGGCCAGGTCATACATCTTTTTCTTCAAATGTGCAGGTACAGTTAGGATCAATAGAACAACAGCACCACAATGCATGGACTACTTTTATATTAGACACCGGCAAAGGTTTCACTGGATCAGGTGTTGAAAGGATCAATGAATCTATCCGAACATATGCGTGGTGCTTGCTAGGCTCGCAGGCACAGACACGATCAAACATAATGAGAACAAGCACAGGGTTTGGTGCACAGAAACAGTTGTTATCAAATTTAGAAGATGTCATAAACTCTGCAGTTGATCTGCCTTCCAGCATCAAAAGGTATCAAGACTCTCTCCGTTATGCAAGATCAAAAGTTGACTTTGCTGTTGGTAACGGCCTTTACATGTTACCTTCTGATCTCCAGCTGCAGATTGGAACAATAACAAATTATAACAATGAAATCATTATTGCTAGTGACACCCAGCCGCTTGGAAAGGGTGAAGAACTGAATTCAGAAATCAGAACGATGCTACAGCCATATCACAATGAACAGAAACAAAGCGTGACAAGTGAAGATCACGCTGCAGGTGAAGATCATTCTGTCACTAGTGATGATCAAGCTGTTAGTATTAGTGATGATCATGAATCGCAGAAGACTGCTCTAGTAATTGGTGGAGTGGGTGTAGGCTTACTTTTGCTTTATTCTCGTTAGCAGAACACCTGCAATTAAAACTATTAGAGTCCAGAGATGTTCAGCCATGAAACCAACAACTTTACCTGCAAAAGATAACAGCCAGCTAACAATTGAACCAATGATTCCTGGAAGTGCACCCAAAGCTTTTGCTGCTAGTTTCTTTAATAGTTCTGCAATGTGTTTGAGTTGTTTCTTTACCCATCCCGGATCAGATGGAGGTGAAGGTGAAGGTGGAGGTGGAGGTGTGACAGTGCCACCTGTGAATGTTAACACTAATGTGCTTATTGCAAATCCTAACGCAGTTAGTATACTAGCTATTGTGATTCCCTGCTCTCTGAAAAGCGTTCTAATTCTTTCAGCAAGAGTTGTGTCTTCGTAAAGGATTCTTTGAATTGTATTTTTTATTCTGCTGACCTGTGTTCTCAGTTGTTCTCTATTGTTACTTAGAACTTCTAACCTTATGGCTTTCTCCTCCTGCAAATCTTTTAAACGCTTAGAAATTCTGTTTTTTACTTCTTGTTCTAGGTTCAAATCATCAGCATCAGCAAGTTTTTGTTTCTCTTTGTTTATATCTTCATCCAGCTGACCTAGTTTTGACAGATTATTTGCAATTTCACCTCTGATGGTTTGTAGTGATTGATTAAGGGCTTCTATTTCTCTCATAGGTAATAGTTCATGTGGAGTCTTCAGTGAAGTTTCCTCAGAAAAAGAAGTCTCTATCTCTTGTATAAGTTGATCAGCCTCATCTGCAAGTTTATTAAGATCTTGCAATGGAACAGATTCTATTTGAGTAGCAGTTGGTAGTCCTAGTTCTGCTTGTTGAAGTAAGGAAACAACATGGGAAGCTGATGACCGTGTGCTAGGCACAATATCTAATTGCCTAAGTCGATTAGCAGTAAGTTTTTGTTTTAGTGAAACTTTTGATAGAAACTTAGCAGGATTAGATTTATATGTAAGTTGGACTTTTTCTCCTTTATCGCTAGTTGTATATAAATGATTTGCTTCCATTTTGAACTGGTTTGGATCTAAAACATCAGGTTCTTCTCCTAAACTTTTGTAGAAATCTCTAACTTTACCTTCCAGAAGTTCATGTCGTGCCACCTCATAATGCAGTGAATGATGGTAGGGAACCAAAGGGATTGCTTCGCTCATGTCGTCCGCTGGCTCAAATAAATCTTCAAATCCACCTTCTGCCATTTGTAACTTATTTTTTATTTTGAAAATAAAAAAAGATGGCACAATCGTTCGGTTCTGTTCTTGATCCTTACAGAAGGCTGAAAGAACCTCTCGGGGTAAAAGGAATAAGGCAAACAGTTATAGTTACAAATAATCCTTCTACTATTGATCAGAATGAAATACTTACTGTTAGGTTTCCTAATCTAGGTAAGAACGATGTTATTGTACCAGGCACTGTAAGACTATCATTCAAATTAGAATTAGAATCTGGCTCAGATGCAAATAGGACTTTGGCTTATAATGTAGGAAGAGCAATTGTGAGGAAGATTACTGTCAAACTGGAAGGGCGGGAAGTGATGTCATTGAATAATGCAGATGTATTTTTAGTTTACGCAGATAATTGGTTGACTGACAATGAAAAGAAAAACAGAGTGTTTCAAGGGATTCAGTCAGACAATGGGATAAAAGTTAGAATAGGAGCCGGAGATAAAGCTGACAACAAAAAAGATAACGCTGTCAATGTTGCTTTTGGAAACAAATTTTGTATTCCACTTGACTTTGAACTCATAAATTCACATCCTCCCTTCTATCAAGGAGCATTGCGTGACAGGCTGTCATACGACCTGACTTTCAATAGTTATGATCGTGTTATGCTTTCACAAGACCCGGAAGCAAAGTATAAGGTGTCTGGAATTTCTTTAGAGTTTGATGTTGTAAACCATCCTGAACTGGCTAGACTTATAGAAAATCAGTACAGTTCTAAGCTGCCTATCTATTATGAAAGAGTGTTGAATCACAGTACACTTTCAAAAAGCCAGGCTGATCCAATCTGGAACATTAACTTGAATACACCAGCTAGGTCAATGAAGGGAATACTTATGTTGTTTGAGGAACCAAAAGATTCATATGAAAGGCAAATAGAAAAGTTTTACAATCCACTAATCAATAGAGTATATTGCACAATTGAAGGGCAGCCAAACCAAATATTTGCATCTGGCATGCTGCCATACCAACACTATGATGAAGCAAGAAAGTACTTTACTGGAGGAAGATTGAAAGACCCAACATCTGATCTTGTGGCTAAAGATCTACATTTACACGGTGTTGGCGTAGAAGATTTCTTGACAAATAAATATGCGTTATGGCTGGATCTCAGAACAACTGACGACAACAAACTGCATGGAAGTGGAAGGCGAATTGAAAACGGATCAGAAGGAATCACAATACAAATTGAAAAGGAAGTAGGGAGTAGTAGTAAATCAGTTAAGATCTACGTGTTTGTTGTGTCAGATGCGCAGTTAAACATCTCTGAAAGCAGATTACAGGATATTGTTTATTGAACGTGTTAAAATGAAGTATCTAGATTTTCTTCCAAAAGATCCACACTGTTCTTTGATTTGTGGGGCAACAGGTTGCGGCAAAACAAGATATGTTTTGGATTTATTACAGACCGTTTACATAAATCACTTTGAACACATAGTCATATTCTGTCCAACCATAAAGCATAACAGAACATACAAGGAGAGAAAATTCATATGGTCTGATCAAAATATATTTATTGTAAATCCTTCTGATCGTCTAAATGTTTGCTTGGAGCATTATTTCGATCTTTTTCAGAACACGCCAACACTGTTTATTATTGATGACTGTGCAGCAGAACGTGACATTGTTAGAAAGAAAAGTGCACTAGCAAAGCTTGCATTCAGTGGACGACATGCATTAATATCAGTTTGGATATTAACACAAAAATACAATGCAGTTCTGAAAGACTTTAGAGAGCAACTCAAAACAATAACATTGTTCTATTCAAAGGACCGTGACAGTTTTGAAGAGTGTCTTCGAGAAAATGATGTCATTGAAAACAAACAGGAGAGAGAAAGAATAAAGAATAATCTGAAATCTTCTAAGCACTCGAAACTGGTTTTAAAAACTGATCAACCAGTTCAGTATGTATGTTTGTAGAAATCCTTGCTAAGTTCTTGTCAAGTTCTTACTCAAGTTCTTGACAAGTTCTTACTCAAGTTTTTACTCAAGTTTTTACTAAGTTCTTGTTAAGTTCTTACTAAGTTCTTGTTAAGTTTTTACTCAAGTTCTTGTTAAGTTCCTACCTAAGTTCTTACTCAAGTTCCTACCTAAGTTCTTGTTAAGTTCCTACCTAAGTTCTTACTCAAGTTTAATTACTAGATTTTAATTTTATTCTGCATCAAAATAAAATGAACTGTGATGAATTGCTGATGCAGACTGCTACAGATATTGAAATCTGTGACAGTAGGACTATACCTGATAAAAAAGAAAGATTGTATTCACTTGCTGTTTGTGGAAAAACAAAACACTACCTTGGGCAGCAGTTAACTGTGGAAGAAGTACAACATCTTTCCTCAGAAGATATAGAAAAGTATCATGGACGGTATGAATCAGTGCTTGGTTCTAAGATGGTTAGAAGTATTGGACAGACTGTTATAGGTTTGTACACAAAGATTTTTGGACATTTTACACCTCTCGACTCGGAGGAAGACTTAACACATGATCTAACTCATGACCCTGTTGTTTCCAAGTCCCTCGAATCTCTTGCCTGTGGCCTGTATTATCGATTTGGTGCTTTATTAGTACCATTTGTTGCTGGATTAATTACTTTCAAACACATTAATTTTCAGAATAAAAAAGATGACAGATCAGTTGAAGCAGACAGTGGAGCAGACGAAAATACCAGAAGTGAACACAGTGACAAAGAAACCTGGTAGAGTAGAAGCAGGAAAAAAACTAGCCGAATGGAACAGACAAAAAAAGTTAAATCAAAAGGCAAAGCAGAACATTATGTCTGAGGTTGAGCAGACACCAAACATTCCTGAAGTGACTAAGGTCACACAAACTGATCAAGAATTAAAATCTTCATTTCTATCATACAGAAAAGTAGCTGTAGCAGCTGTTGTTGGAGGAGGTGGATACTTGCTTTACAAACTTTGGCAAGGCAAATATAAAGTGTCAGAAAAACCAAAATCAGAAACACCAAAATCAGAAACACCAAAACCAACAAACAAAGCAGTACAAACAATAAAAAAGCCCACAGTAGTACCTGCAGTGGATTCATTTCATATGGAATAATTTTAATATTTTAATTTTGATAACATAAAAATGAGTTCTGAAAAGACAATAGTTAATCTAGTTTATCACGCTGCAGTGATTGGAGGCTTGAGTGTAGGTTACACAATGCTGGGTAAAAGTCTCCTCAGAATGAAACCAGCCGACTTGGGAAAGTTAGACTTCGAAGACGGTGCTAAACTAATTGGTGTTGTGACAGCTTCCTTTGCAACAAAAGACTTTTTGGTGAAGCAAGGAATTATTCCAGAAAATATAAACATGTAAGACAATAAAATGGCTAGCTTGGTTATGATGGTGGGAGGTGCGATTGTAAATGCGCTTGCATTTTCTGGCAGCAACTATTTGTTTTCTAAACTGCAAAATGGTGAAGAGAGGGAAAGGCACAACAAAGCCATGGAACAATTGGCGAAAGCACAGGATGAATACGAGAAGAAACGAATTGCGCAGTTAGACTTTATGAATGATAAACTCAGGCAGCAAGGACATGCAAACAAAACCTTTGCCAATGTTGATGCAGCCATTCAAGAATACTATCTTGTAACTGGAAAGAAAATGAAGACAAGTGCTCCTCCAAAACTGGGTGACTTTTATCAGCCTTCAGAAGAGCAGAAGGTGGGCGAGATTGTTTTCATTGTTATTGGTATGGCTGTTGTTTACTTTATTGCGCGTGCTGTCAAATCTTAATATTCTGTCATTTAAAAAACCATGAGTGATGCTTTGTTATCTAAAATATATTATTCCCCAAAAGGATACTGGAAAGGAAGAACTGCTATTGACAAGCTCAGTGACGCAGCAGGTGTTTCTCAAGATACAGCAAAGAAATGGTTGTCAAAGCAGGCAGTTTGGCAGATCTATTTACCTGCACCAAGAAAAATTACACGACCACACTTTGTTAACATTAAACCGAATGACACTCATCAAATAGACCTGCTGTATTTACCGCACGACACAGTCAGAAGGAAGAAATATAAGTATGCACTGACTGTAGTTGATGTTGCAACAAGATACAAAGATGCTGAACCGTTGACAGAGAAAAGTGCTATAGCTACAGCTGTTGCCCTGCAAGAAATTTACAGACGTGGACCACTAAAGTATCCCAGAATGATTCAGTGCGATGATGGTAAGGAGTTTAAAGGAGCTGTCAACCAGCTTCTGTTAAAACATCATGTTACAGTGAAGAGAGGTATTCCAGGAAACCACAGGTCACAGGCTATTGTTGAGAGCTTTAACAAACAGTTGGCAGAAAAACTGTTTTCATATCAGTACCATCAGGAATTTTTGGACACAGAAAGTAAATTGCGTAACACTGAATGGGTCAAAAGATTACCATCAGTACTTAGAGCAATGAATCTGGAGGTATTTAAAGCTACAGGGTTAAGACCAGTTGATGCAATCAAACAGAAAACAATACCTGTTGCTCCAAAGTCAACAACACCAGTGGCATTACTACCTTTCAATCAGAAAGTCAGATATTTATATGCACCCGGTGAAGCTGAGGGTGACAGCAGGAAGCGTGCAACGGATCCAATCTGGAGTATTGACATTCATGAAATCAAGAGAGTAGTAGAGACAAATCCACCTATATATTACTTGAGAGAACCAGCACCGCAAAGAGCCTTTGTAAAAGAGGAATTACAATTAGTTCCACGTGGTACAAATGTTAAATGATTTTTTATTTCAGATTTTATAGTGTTAACAAAAATGGAAGCTCTGAGAAAGAATTCTAAGCAACTTCATTTTTTTAATTTATATTTTTATTTTGAGTTATAAAATCAAACTCACAGCGATGGAAGACTCTGTATTAGAATCTTTATCGACAGTATTTGACACCGTTGAATTACAAGTAACGGATCCTCAAAATGTGCAGTCCAGTGTGCAAGACGCCATTGAACAAATTCCAAACAATTTGTTGATTGAACCTCCAGTAAAAGTGCAGATAGTCAGTTTAATAAAATACAAAACAGTCAGTGATGAGGTGCTAGAAGTTCATGTTTCAACCAGACAACTAGCACTTAATTCTATGGCAGAATTGAATGGAAACTGGGCAGATGAAATGATGAAACGGTTTGAGCAAGCTGCAGAGGATGCAAAGATGAAAGGATCCGGATGGTCAGAAGGTGAAATTATAAAAATAGAATTGAAGCTAAGTAAATTTGCCCCCATCAGAGGTAGAAGTTACATACCTTTACCTCCTGCTCTTGTCAAAAAACGTGCTGTGCTGAACATAAAGAATGATGATGACAAATGTTTTATGTGGTGTGTTCTGGCAAGACTGTACAGTGTAAAGAAAAATGCAGAAAGAGTGTCTAACTATCATGCATACAGAAATAAACTAAACTTTACTGGTATTGAATTTCCTGTCAGCATTACAAGCATTGACAAATTTGAACAGCAAAACAAACCCATCACCGTAAATGTTTACACGTGGGATGAGGAAGATGAACTGAAACCAGTCAGAATATCAAAGAACTCACCAACGATTGGTGATTGTGATACTAACCATGTTGACATGTTACTAATGACTGATGGTGTAAAATATCATTACACTTTGATTCGTACAATGAGTAGACTGATGGCGAGCACAAGCAATCACAATAGTAAACAAGACTTTTGTAGGCGATGTCTCTTGCGTATTCCATCAATTCATGCAGCACTTATACACAAGCAACATTGTAAGAGCGTTGATGATGCGGTTGTGAAGTTAACAACACCACCGCCAGACAGCAAAGTGTATTTTAAGAATGTATGCAAACTACAGAAAAGTCCTTATGTTGTTTATGCTGACTTTGAATCTATCATTGTGCCATATGAAGGACCTTTACCAAAAGACCTACCTAAAACAGTAACTCTAAGTAATCATCAAGTCTGTTCATATGCATTTATTGTTGTTAGTTCAGATGGTAAACATTCTAAACCGCAATTGTACAGAGGACCTAATGCAGCAAAGAACTTCTTACAGCAAATGAACCAAGTGCGAAATGACTGCTCCAAACAACTGAATCTTTCAGACATTGTTATGAAACCTGAAGACCAAGAACAGTTTAACTCTACCACACAGTGTTGGATATGCGAACAAAGTCTAACACCAAACACAGACAATCCAATAGTAAGAGATCATGATCATGTAAGTGGGCAGTTCCGAGGAGCAGCACACAGCAAATGTAATCTACAATTAAAGTTTGATCCTAAGACTTGGAAGCTTCCAATCTTCTTCCATAACTTGCGCGGTTATGATTCACATCTGATCATGCAGGCAGTAACTGATGAATACAAAGCAAGATGCATTGCGCAGTCTTCAGAAAAGTACATGGCCTTTACTCTGAATAGTTTACACTTCTACGATTCTGCTCAACATCTGATGGGAACACTTGAGTCTTTATCTTCATCACTAACTGCTTTCCCAATCACATGTAAGTACTTTGACAGTGACTTAGTTAGAAAGGGAGTCTATCCATATGAATACATGGATTCGTGGGAGAGGTTTGATGAAGATGAGTTACCACCAAAGGATGCTTACTTCTCACGGCTGAAGGGTAAAGGTATAAGTGACGAAGACTATGAACACGCTAAGACTGCATGGAATAAATTAGGATGTAATACAATGGGTGATTATCATGATCAATATTTGTTGGCTGATGTTTGTTTACTTGCAGATATATTTGAGAATTACAGAAGAACATGTATGAAGCACTACAATCTAGATCCTTCACATTACATATCTGCACCAGGCATGAGCTGGGATGCATTTCTTAGATTTACAGGAGTAAAGATTGACTTGCTATCAGATCTACCTACACTTCAGATGATTGAAAATGGACTACGTGGAGGAATCAGTATGGCTTCACACAATTACTGCAAAGCCAACAACAAATACTTGGACGACTTTGATCCTATGAAACCTTCTAATTACATCATGTATCTAGATGCAAACAATTTGTATGGTTGGGCAATGTGTCAGACGCTTCCACTTCGGAACTTTAAGATCTATTCAGGACCATTTTCACAATGTGTTGTGCTGACAATATTAAAAGCAGGCCCAGACAGTCGAAAGGGATGGATACTAGAAGTTGACTTAGACTATCCACTATCACTTCATGATCTACATAATGATTATCCTTTAGCGGCTGAGAGGTTAAAAGTAAACCCAAGAGAACCTCCAAAGCTGGTGCCCAATCTGTTTCACAAAAAGAAGTATGTGTGTCACTACAGACTGTTACAGTTTTACATTAGACATGGATTAATTTTGAAGGCTGTTCATCGTATAATTTTATTTGATCAAGAACAGTTTATGAAACCTTACATCATGAAAAACACAGAACTGAGAACCAAAGCCGCTGATGCATCAGAGAAAGACTTTTTTAAACTGATGAACAACAGTTGCTTTGGTAAGACAATGGAAAACCCACACAAGAGAAAGGATGTTAGACTTGTTACAAGAGAAAATGAGGCCATCAAGCTGACATCCAAACCACAGTATCAAGACTTTAAATACTTTCATGAACAGCTGTATGGTATCTTAATGAAAAAACTTGTAGTCAAGCTTGACAAACCAGTATTCATAGGCTTTACTGTGCTAGAGTTGTCAAAACTGTTGATGCTTGAGTTTTTGTATGATTATTTGAAACCAAGATATCCCAAATCGAGAGTACTTTACACAGACACAGATTCATTCTTACTTGACATTCCAGCGGATAACATTTACAAAGATCTAGAAGCTGAAAGTCCTGCAGTAAAAGGAAAAGATTCTTTTTATGACACTTGCGACTACCCTAAAGAATCACCATTGCACTCAAATGTTAACAAGAAGGTTATTGGAAAGATGAAAGATGAAATGAATGGGAAGATAATTAAGGAGTATGTTGGATTGCGTGCAAAGATGTACAGTGTTGCAAGTGAGAAAGGGGTGGTTAAAAAAGCAAAGGGTGTAAGCAAACAGGTTGTAAAGTCGAGCATATCGCATGATAACTACAAGGAAGCACTGTTTCAGAAGCGAGTGTTTCACCATGACAACCCTAAGATCAGTTCCGCGCTTCATCAGATCAACACAACTATTGTAAACAAGAAATCTTTAGATGCTAATGACACAAAGCGCGTTTATTCATCACCAGAATATTCTTATGCAATTGGCCACTGGAGAACAAACGCGGCTTCAAATAGTCTGAGTGTGTAATAAGAATTTTTGTCAATCGGGAAAACCCGCTATGACAGCTTTGTTTTGACTGCAGCGGGGGAGAGGACGTTGCTTGCGTTTGGGAAGTGTTTGTGAAAGGGGAGTATGCTTTGTTGAGTTTCAAAGCAGCCACCAAGTACACTTATCAAAAGCTTGAATCAAATACCCAAGTCAATTGAATAAGTTAACACTCGGCGGCCGCCCGAAGGCAGCCTTTGAAGCGAAGTAGAGCAGTGAAGCACGCACGTTTTCCCAGCCGGATCCACCGGTTATTCTGAAAACATAAACAAAAAGAATGAAAACTTGTAGCTAAGGAGGGGAAATGCAGTTCCTCTACTTAGTTACAGGTAAACAAATGTATGCTATAGAGAGAAATAACACTGACCAATCCAGCTCATCGTTGCTAAGGAGGGGAAATGCAGTTCCTCTACTTAGTTACAGGTAAACAAATACATATTTAATAGAGCTATACTAAAAATAAACCATTATGCTCATCGTTACTAAGGAGGGGAACTGCAGATCCCCTCGTTGGTTACCAGTAAACAAATGTATGCAATAGAGAGAAATAACACTTACCAATCCAAAAAGCTGCTTCCTCTTCATTGTTTTCCAAGGCTTGATGGATGTGCTTGCGAAGAGACAACATTGTTTTTATTGGAAGATTTAGTTGTTGGAATTTGGGATATGTCTTGAGAAGAATGCTTATGTTAATGAGATCTCTCGCCCATCTAGGTGTTATACGTAACACTTCTAAACAAACACCCTTGAATCTTCCAAAATGTCTATTCCTCAGCACATCTAAATATTGTCCATAAACAACCACAATTTTTAGGGTATCTGTTGCTTTACTTTTGTATTGTTTTTCACAAACAAGAAGCTTTTGTTTGAGTTCCTCAATATCTGTTGTTCGGCTTGTACTAAACAACAAAGATTCGCTTGTTGAACCATCATAGTACAGATGATTTTTTAGACCCTCTAGGAGCTCCGACCCTCTAAGTGAAGTCAAGACTTTTGATTTCTTTTCCCGTTTGTTTTGGAAGGTAACAGGTATTGGCTTTTTGGGGAGATTTGCTTTCAATTCAAACTCTTCTGCAGCCTTATGTCCTCTCTCTTGGAAAATTGAATCAAGTTGTTTGTAAAATTCAAGAAGTTTTGTATGGTACTCAATGTGTTTTTTTAAACTCTCTAGTTTTTCAGTGTCAACATTCGGTAAATCAATCACCTCAAAGTCTTGACTGAGCCCAGTATGAAGTCCATGATCATCCTGCTCCATACTAGAAGAAGTGTCTGACTGTGATAAATTCCTAACTTCTTGTTCTGTTTGCTGATTCATATTTTCAGGAAGAATTAAATAAGTTGATTGTCTAGAATAATCCAACAGAGCTTGTTGTGCAGCGTTTGCTTCTCTAACTTCCTGGAGCTAACTCTATAGATTCTTGAGACAGGCAAAACACTTTTCTCACAGAAAACACGTCTTCAC
>NC_090256.1:67638323-67663323 GCF_037325665.1 Littorina saxatilis
ACGAATGGTTGCGAGTGCTTGCGAATGTCTACCGATCATTGGGAATGCATACGAATCCATATTCGCAAGGATATTCGGCACAGTGTAAGACAGGCATAACGAATGTTTGTGAATGCCTTGCGAGCGTTACGAATACATTGCGATGTTGACGAATGTTCGCAATAATATTCGGCACAGCGTAAGACATGCATAACGAATGGTTGCGAATGCCTTAATTGCGAGCGTTACGAATACAATCATTGCGATGATTACAAATGTCTTGCGAATACTTACGAGTACGTTGGGAAAAAGTGACTTCCTTGTGAATATGGGGAACATGTTGCTATGTTCGAAACAAGAGACGAATCATCGAATGGTAGCGAATGGTTAAGAACATTTACGTAGTCTCAAACCAAATTGGAAATCCATAGCATCATCATTATAATCATCCTCATCTCATTAATCATCGTGCATGTAGACTCTAGAGACTTCATGTCCCGATCATTACGAATTATTGGAAAAATCTATTCGCAAGGGTAATTCGGCAGTGTAAGAGTAGCATCAGCAACATCAATTACTTGGCGTTCCACTGACCTGGTTTGTCGCCAATGCAATAACCGCGCCAAACGACATGACATTACTTTGTCATTCTCTTCTCACGAGGGAATCCCTGCAGTGCTAGCTGAAACCACACAATGCATAATCTAGGACAACTTTATGAACCCAATTTTGTTCCAATTGGCCAGCTGTAATTCTTTATTTTTACTCTGACGCAACAAGGACCCAAACCGGGCATGGTGCCAGAAAAGATGGTAATGTACTTTCTGCTGTTATGACTTCTCTGCAAGACAAGATGATATTTAGATGGTCGCGCACATCGGTTTCTCCGCCAGACAAAGGTGGATATTGTTCGATATGTAAAAGGGAGAAAACTCGTTCGCACTGACAGGGGGCAAAACTCTTGTTTGCGCTTGGAGAAGGGAGAAAAACCCAAGTTCGCGCTGAACCCCAAGTGTGTCACTTAAGATTATGGCTTCTTGAAATTAATTACAGAAATTGCACGCTTTCAACCTCTGATATTTGAAAATAAAAGCAGACATTGACCGTGATCATCGATCTTCAAGGACGCCGTGAAAGTGATATTGTCCATAGAGGGTAAACGAACATTATGAAAATGTTCGGTTACAAAATCATTCTTCACTTCTTCGATGGTTTAAACTTTTTTCTATATTAGCTGTCGTGGATTGTTTTGGCAGTGGTTTTCTTTCTTGTCCCAGCGAAGCTGGAGGTATCCCGTGAACGCTATACTGTAATCGATTTGAGAAATGTGCACACCGAATAATACATGATAAAGAAGGATTCGTTGTGCCCGGCTACGTGCTACAGTTGGAGATGGAAGTTCACCAAAAATGGGGACCATACTAACAAAAATACGGTGGGTAAAATAGGCGCCCCCATTTTTTCAGCAAACGCCACCCCAGGCCGCTTTGGACGGGTAGAAATTCCGTAGTTTCCAAGTCTATGGATAAAGCTCGCGTAAGAAGAATACGTCACGGTCGAAAGTCTTTGACGTCAATTAATGCATCATGACGTCATGCCTCCCTGTAGTCTTTCTCTCTCGCGCAGTGTGTGTGTTTGTGTTCATTTTGTGCACATGTGTTAGTGTTACTGTGTGTGTGTGTGTGTGTGTGTGTGTGTGTGTGTGTGTGTGTGTGTGTGTGTGTGTGTGTGTGTGTGTGTGTGTGTGTGTGTGTGTGCGCACGCGTGCATGAGTCTGTACTCGTATGAGTGTGGTGTGTGTGTATTTGTGTGTGTGTGTGTGTGTGTGTGTGCGTGCGCACGCGTGCATGAGTCTGTACTCGTGTGTGTGTAAGTGTGTGTGTGGGCATAAGTGTATGTGTGTGCGTGTATGTGTGTTTGTTTGTAAAGGTGTGCATGTCTGTCTGTCCATATGAGCGTATGGGTGTGTGTTTTGTGTGTATGAAGTTTTTTTGTTAGAGAGTGAGTGAGTGCGTGTGAGTGAGAGTGTGTGTGTGTGTGTGTGTGACTTGGTGTGTGTGTGTGTGTGTGTGTGTGTGTGTGTGTGTGTTTGAGAGAGAGAGAGTGTGTGTGTGTAGGTGTGAATGTGTGTGTGCATGAGTTTGTGTGTATGTTTGTGTGTGTATGAGTGTGTATATGTGTTTGTTTGTAAAGGTGTGTGTGTCCGACTGTCTATGTGCGTATTTGTTTGTTTGTTTGCTCAACGCCCAGCCGACCACGAAGGGCCATATCAGGGCGGTGCTGCTTTGACATATAACGTGCGCCACACACAAGACAGAAGTCGCAGCACAGGCTTCATGTCTCACCCAGTCACATTATTCTGACACCGGACCAACCAGTCCTAGCACTAACCCCATAATGCCAGACGCCAGGCGGAGCAGCCACTAGATTGCCAATTTTAAAGTCTTAGGTATGACCCGGCCGGGGTTCAAACCCACGACCTCGCGATCACGGGGCGGACGCCTTACCACTAGGCCAACCGTGCCGGTCTATGTGCGTATAAGTGTGTGTTATGTGTGTATGAGATTTGTGTCAGTCAATGTGTGTATGTGTGTGTGTGTGTGTGTGTGTGTGTGTGTGTGTGCGTGTGTGTGCGTATGTACAGTGTGTGTGCGTGTGTGTGTGGGTGTTTGTTTGTTTGTTTGCTTAACGCCCAGCCGACCACGAAGGGCCATATCAGGGCGGTGCTGCTTTGACATATAACGTGCGCCACACACAAGACAGAAGTCGCAGCACAGGCTTCATGTCTCACCCAGTCACATTATTCTGACACCGGACCAACCGGAGTGTGTGTGTGTGTGAATGTGTGTGTGCATGAGTTTGTGTGTATGTTTGTGTGTGTATGAGTGTGTATATGTGTTTGTTTGTAAAGGTGTGTGTGTCCGTCTGTCTATGTGCGTATTTGTTTGTTTGTTTCCATAATTATCAGGGCGGTGCTGCTTTGAGATATAACGTGCGCCACACAAAAGGCAGAAGTCGCAGCACAGGCTTCATGTCTCACCCAGTCACATTATTCTGACACCGGACCAACCAGTCCTAGCATGCACTAACCCCATAATGCCAGCCGCCAGACGGAGCACCCACTAGATTGCCAATTTTAAAGTCTTAGGTATGACCCGGCCTGGGTTCTAACCCACGACCTCCCGATCACAGGGCGGACGCCTTACCACTAGGCCAACCGTGTATGTGCGTATGAGTGTGTGTATTGTGTGTATGAGATTTGTGTGAGTCAATGTGTGTGTGTGTGTGTGTGTGTGTGTCTGTGGGTGTGTGCGTGCGTACATGCGTGCGTATGTACATGTGTGTGTGTGTTTGTGTGGGTGTGTGTCTGTTTGTATAAGAGATAAAGAGAGAGAGAGAGAGAGAGAGAGAGAGAGAGAGAGAGAGAGAGAGAGAGAGAGAGAGAGTGGGTGGGTTGGTTTGTGTTTGTGCGTGTGCGTATGTGTGTGTGTATGTGTGTTTGTTTGTAAAGGTGTGTATGTCCGTCTGTCTATATGTGCGTATGGGGGTGTGTTTTGTGTGTACAGTGAAGTGTGTGTGAGAGAGTGAGTGAGTGCGTGTGAGTGAGTGTGTATGTGTGTACGTGTGTAACTTGGGTGTGTGTGTGTGTGTGTGGTGTGTTCGTGTGTGTGTGTGTTTGAGAGAGAGAGAGAGAGAGAGAGAGAGAGAGAGAGAGAGAGAGAGAGAGAGAGGTTTGTCTTTCGCTGGGGTATGCAGTGCCTTGGCGTTGCACATCTACTTAATTTTGTTGTTTGTTTTGTTTGAGTTTGACCCCCCCCCCACCCCCCTCAATGAAACTGTCTAGTTAACAAAAGAAATATTGCTACAAGAGTGTATTACGGTCCATGTATTTTGATGTCAAATTGCTTAATTTAAAGTAAAATTTAAAACACAATTCTACGCGTGTAAACGATCATGTAAACCACCACAGATCTGTTAAGGCTTTTACACGGGACAAGAGACGCTTCCACCTTGACACATACCAATACTCAGCCTGGTGTTATTTTGGTGTGCCAGTGGCACGTATTTTGCAGAAGAAATATGCATATCGACATAATTCATTCAGTAACGAAATGAATTCAGCAAAGAAATAACATTTGTGCATAGAATGCAGCCAGGCTGTCGAATTTTGGAATATCCGCAAGAGGAATTGAGGATCCTATTATCTCATGTAAAAGGCTTAACAGATTTATGTTGATTTACATGACGACCTTTATGGGAAGGAAAGTAGCATTGCATTTAATGTTTAAACAAAGGCCGTAGACGTGTGTATAGACATCTTTGTGTATGGTGTTTTTTTGTGGTTTTTGTGTAAACAAGAAATGCACACAGACAGACACGTACACACATACACAATCTGGAGAGAGAGAGAGAGAGAGAGAGAGAGAGAGAGAGAGAGACAGTGAGAGAGAGAGAAAGAGAGAGAGAGAAAGAGAGAGAGAGAGAGAGAGAGAGAGAGAGAGAGAGAGAGAAAGAGGAGAGAGAGAAAGAGAGAGAGAGAGAGAGAGAGAGAGAGAGAGAGAGAGAGAGAGAGAGAGAGAGAGGACTTGAACTCTAAAATGTTATTACTCACGGTACCCAAGGATAGTTAGATTCATAAGGTCCTAAATCCTGTCTTACGGCTAGCCCTTACAAAAGAACACACATACAGCAAAAAGCAAAAACGAAACAGAAAGACATGTTTTTTTTTAGTTATGTAGCCAAGTGCACTTCGCTACCCTAAACACTCTAATCATCGCATAGCGAAACAGCCTTGTGTACAGTACTAACGGGATAACCACCCCATAGCAGACGATACGATGCTGCGCGCGCACCGTTGCCGGCGGTAAGGCTGGGCGACAGGTTTGGAGTCTGTCGTCCTCAATTTGTGGTGGACGGCGTCGCAGTAGCCCAAGTCTGCTGGAGTGGTCTGGAACGCGTCAGCTCGTTTGCTCAGCAGCTCTTCGAGGCGTTGCTTCTGGCTGCTGGTTCCATCGAAGTCTGGCAGATGGAATGGAGCTGGTGCCGGTGTTTTTGTGTCTCCTGAAGACAGGCGCTGTGTTGAGATGACTAGCTCGTTGACTGTAGCGCTGTAGGTGACGTCGGACTGGCTCTCGACTGTGTCAGTGGCGTGCAGTGTGGCGATCGGCGTTCTGGCAGGCAGCGTCTTGTCCTCAGGAGAGAGGTTTGCAATCCTGATGAACCGGCAGGAGGGGTCTCCAGTGACCAAGGTGTGGACAGTCAGCAGACCGCCAGGAAGGGGATGGGAAAGAGGAGAAGCCAGCAATTGCCGAGTGTACCTCTGGTTGCTGGTAACCCGGATTGTGGCCATGGAGTAGGCAGGGATTGAGCAGGGAGTGGAAGTCCAAGCTAGCCCACGTGTTGAGTTGCGATCTAGTCGAACTTCCCGGACAGCAGCTTGCAGGGAAGGAGGGAGGTTGGACATCTGGGGCAGGCAAGTTGAAAGAACGTTCATGCCCACCAAGACCGGCAGTCGCTTCTTGCGGTTCTGCATGAACGGCTCGGTGGGCTCCTTGACGACAAGGACTGGAACATCCTTGCAGAGGTGGCCCAGGATGGAGATGTCGACGACGATGACCCCAGAGTAAGGAACTTCAGCGCCGTTGACAGCTCGAAGGGTGACATGGCAGGCACTGATGTCGCAGTGGGCGAGATGCTGGGCCACCCATGTGTCGGTGACGGTTGTCACCTCACTGCCTGTGTCGAGTAGAGCTTCGGCCGGGCGTCCGTTGATTGAGATATCGGCAGTTGGACACTGGCCGGTGAGTGATGTCTTCTTCTTCCTACCCCCCGCTGAATGTTTTGTGACAGCGGGGGTTAGAAGTTTCCCTGCTGCTGGTATGACTGCTGCTGGTGCTGTTGTTGTTGCTGTGGTCGGGGCCGATGCCGCTGTTTGTTGTGGTACCGCTGTTTCTGGAAGCAGTCGGATTCCCGGTGGCCGACTCTGCCACACCAGTTGATGGTTGATGGTTCTGCTGTTGGTGATGGTGGTGCGTCGGTGCAGCTGGTGGTGGTTGTGACGCCAGTTGTAGCTTGAGGCACTCTGTCTCCGTGGTGAGGGCAGCGATGCGTGCTTCAAGCCTTGCGAGGGAGGGGTCCGGTGCAGCGAAGACTTGTTCAGCTGTTGCTTCAGCAGGGCTATCTTCCCGCATCCATCGCATGGCCTCGCTGGTGACCTCGTCGAAGGTGGGGGCCGGCTTTTCTCGCAGGAAGCGGCACATGTCACGCTTCAGGGATTGTGGGTGGAGTCCTGTGGCGAAGGTCTTGAGCAGCGTATTGTCGTTCAGTGTGTTGGCCTCGGCAGCATTGGTCTTGGCCCACACAGCGCGTAGGTGGCTGGCGTACTCGCTAACGGACTCGCCGAGACCCTGTTGTCGTCTGTGGAAGGCGGCAGCCAGCGCGACACTATCTCGCTGGTCGCCCCACGTCTGCTCCAAGATGGAGTAAATTTTGGCTGGCGTGTTGACCTCTGCTGCTGGTCGCCTGATGACCTCCTGTCGAGCCCTTCCGTCCAGCGCTCCAAGGATCCATGCCGCTGCAGCAAGTGCAGGGACCGTCTGTAGCTGCAGGATCAGCTTGGCCTCCTGAATAAAAGTCTCGGCGCAGTCGCCCTCGCCGGTGAAACGCCTCAGCTTGCAGAGCCGCAGGTTGGGGGTGTTTGCCTCGTCCGCCATGTTTGCCTGTACTGTCTTCTTTCAGTTGATGCTTCTGTACCCTGCTGCGCAGCGCCAAATGTAGTGGAGGAGTGGAAAGGGTAGTAGATACACGAAGCCCAAGTCCAAGCGTCTTGTTTCAACTTTTTATTCAAGAAAACAATGCAAGGAAACGTAGAGGCCGAAGGCGAAACCCGTAGACAGCAAAGCAAGTGTAGTGTCGTGTTCAGCTGCTAGGAGCGAATGCATGCTTATGCCGGTGTCCGGCCTATACTTATAGCCCCGGCGCGGACTGCACAGAAAGCACCGTCCGGCGGTGATGAAAATCGGACTGAATACGGCCAGAAACACGGAATCTGTGTTTCTTACACTTGCTTTACCCTACGTTATTTAAACAAATACATAACCAATCATAACAAACAATACATCAAATTAAAGCTACGACCTTTAGCTTTCTATTGCAATAGATCACATTTCGGAAAAACTTATATTTATTTAGTAGGATACAAAAACAATGGTCCTAGTGAAGGCACTGAACCAACTTCAGTGCGGAAAATTACAAAACTCTCCAAACTGGAATAATGGACAAACTCATAAATCATACAGATAAAAAGAAGAACCCTAGACAAACATCATGATATGCGTTACTTGGGGGAAAATTATACATTGACTTAGTACGAAGCGGTAAAGTCCGAAAGTAAATGGAATCGGCTAAATTCCTGCGCGAGTACCTGTCTGCATAAATTAGCAATCTTTGCAGAGGAACCAAGCATCACTCATTACAACCAAATCCTTATAAACAAACTAAAATCATATGCAACATAGGTACGGGATATGTAATAGTGATACAAAAATGACAAAACAATGATTGAAAAGACAAATATGAGTTTGTGAGAATCAATTTCTCTCGATGATACATGAAAACCGGTCAAGGTCAGAGTGACGCTTTGGTCAGTTCGAAGCATTATCGTAAATAACACAATAATATGCAGCCATCCAGCCTAATCAGTGACTTCTATGCAAACCTAAATATAATTAGGACCGTATCAAAGATAAAAGGGACTTTGAAAGATAGAAGTTAGGTAGATATATAAAGAAAGGTATTTTATTAGAATTTGCGCCGGCAATGGTGCGCGCGCAGCATCGTATCGTCTGCTATGGGGTGGGTATCCCGTTTGTACTGTACACAAGGCTGTTTCGCTATGCGATGATTAGAGTGTTTAGGGTAGCAAAGTGCACTTGGCTACAATTAATTATTAATTAGCAAACAAACACTACAAAGTAAAATAGACAGATTAAACAGACTAAAACGTCCTTTAACTGAGGTTAGAAATGACCATCAAAATCATAATGTAAAATAAGAAATTTAATGAAAGAAGTAGCACAGCATTTTAAAAAAATTAAAAAAAACCACATATTTGTAAATGTCGATGGAACACATAGAAAACAAAACATTAGATAGAAAATGAATTTTCATGTCATTTTCACAAACGTATCTGGAAGCAAACCATGAACAGCACTCTCTCTAATTCCCGCACCCACACCCAGACGCGCAAGGTACTCTTAGTCGTTAGAGACCGCACTTATACCCCGTTAACACATAGACGCTGCTTCTACTACGTTGAAAAAGTGGCAGAGAGCGTGGCCAACCGGGGCCTATCGTGGGCCAAACGTGGGAGGATCTCCATGGGCGTGGTTTGGTCGGGATGGGATCTCCTAGGTCGGGAAGTTACACGCTCTCCCCACGCCTAGAACGTGCATACAACAAGCGTAGCCAGGTCGTGGCCAACAACAAGCGGGGCAAAGTCTTGGGAACGGCATTATCGTACAAGCAGCGTGGTAGCATCGTGGTGAGATCTCTGTGGTCGTGATAAAAACGGAGCAGAGCCAGTTGAATCAAATCAGCATCAGGTCCGTTCATCTTTGAAACTGGGAAAGAACTGAAGAAATGCTTGAACACCCCCGATTTATAAAGACATCGCCACAAATCACTCTAGCAGCGTACAAGAAGCGTAACATGCTCAGCACCAGCGTAGCGACATCGTCCTACAGTCTTCTAGGTCTGTGTTATAACGTAGTATGGTCATGTACGTCGTAGCGGCAACGTAGTAGGTACGACCGCTTGGTCGGAATTGGGCTGGGTGTATTCGTTGCGACAGCGAGTCTGCAGCGCTTCTTGGGTAGAAGCATCGCAGTACAGTCGTGATGTAGTCTTCAATTTGCCAAATTGCTGGATTTTTGACGGCGACATGGTCTTTGTAAGGAAGTAGAGCTGTGTGAACGGGGCCTCGATCGGCATGGTCTTCGTAAGGACGTAGAGCTGTGTGAACGGGGCCTCGATCGGCATGGTCTTCGTAAGGACGTAGAGCTGTGTGAACGGGGCCTCGATCGGCATGGTCTTCGTAAGGACGTAGAGCTGTGTAAACAGGGCCTCGATCGGCACGGTCTTCGTAAAGACGTAGAGCTGTGTAAACAGGGCCTCGATCGGCATGGCCTTTGTAAGGACGTAGAGCTGTGTGAACGGGGCCTCGATCGGCATGGTCTTCGTAAAGACGTAGAGCTGTGTGAACGGGGCCTCGATCGGCATGGTCTTCGGAAAGACGTAGAGCTGTGTGAACGGAGCCTCGATCGGCATGGTCTTTGTAAGGACGTAGAGCTGTGTAAACAGGGCCTCGATCGGCACGGTCTTCGTAAAGACGTAGAGCTGTGTAAACAGGGCCTCGATCGGCATGGTCTTCGTAAAGACGTAGGGCTGTGTGAACGGAGCCTCGATCGGCATGGTCTTCGTAAGGACACAGAGCTGTGTGAACGGGGCCTCGGTCGGCATGGTCTTCGGAAAGACGTAGAGCTGTGTGAACGGAGCCTCGATCGGCATGGTCTTCGTAAGGACGTAGAGCTGTGTGAACGGAGCCTCGATCGGCATGGTCTTCGTAAGGACGTAGAGCTGTGTGAACGGGGCCTCGATCGACATGGTCTTCGGAGTTTTCCGTCTCACGCTGTCCGGCCTGGATAATGATACAGATTAATTCGTGAAAGTCAATGAAACTTGGTATTTTTTCAACTAGATTGATGCCTGAGGCATTACTGAAAGCCCAAGGTGCTCCGTACACCTGGATGTGAGAAGTTCTTCATCTTCCGCGTTCTCGCGGTCCTATAAAGGACATATATTTGGGTCACGCTCAGTTTTACCGACGGATTCAGTCGCCTTAAGCCCATTAACCCTAATTTCTCCTTCCAACATTATTTAACCAATCTGTGCGATCTGTCATAATAGCGGACGACTAAATGTCTTCTCAGACTGGCTCCCGGGAAGCCCTGTCTCGAGAATGACAGAATAGATTGCGTGACTGTTTGCAGCGTTGGACTCGTTATGGGCAGAATATACCTGCGCAGTTTCAGCGGCACAAACGACGCACAGCCTATTAGTTATGCCGCGATGGGGATTATGACGAGTACTTGGCCTGTTTTCCTTTCATGCAACGTGTAGCGGGCTGTGATAATCTGCAGTGCATGCGTCGTCGATCCTGCTGAAGTTACACATGAACTGAGTGGAGGAGAGGTCCCTCACTCAGCCTAACGCTGTCGGACCTCTACAAAACTTAAAGAGAACAAAAAATAAAAGTTGAAAAGGTCGTTTAATGCAAACTAGAACCCTTCAGTTAGTTTTCGGCCTGTCATGTATAGATTGAATGTAAAAAGGATGACGCAATTGATGGAATGTTTGATAAAATACCGTACAAAACATTTAGAGGTACCTCGACCTTTAATCCCCTGTCATCTTTTGAATAAGCAAACCTTAACCGAAATTATACGTTTAAATCTAATATTCACATTATCAAGTGTCTCTTGTGCATGTGGTTTCTTTACTTTCAAACAATAAAATCGGTCCCGAATAGCCAAAATGTGACCCTCCACCACGAAATGAGTCGCATGTCACCTCGCGCGGTTTTGCGCTAGGCTTAATATAAGCCCGGAGAGTGTATGGTAACAGCGTGAGGGTCACCTTAGTCACAGGCTTATAACTCAAACAGTTTTCGCTCTTTTCTAAAACGGGTTTTCACCACTGGATAGAGCATAAAAAACTCTTTAGGAAAATGTAAAAATATGAAAATCATGCAAAGGTGACATGCGACTCATTCCGTGGTGGAAGGTCACAAATAGGTTGAAAACGAACAAAAAACCAACCAGCTGTTACTTTTAAAGACAGGTGGGTCGAGGTCTGCGTAAAGTTTTTAATGTTTTGCATTTGATTTTATCAAAATGTCAAGTCACGTACCGTTTGTATGGCCATGTTGGGTTTGATGCGTGCATGCCTGGTTTTCTCCTGTAGATGGGTGTCGGCACAGAAGGTCTGCCCGCTGTCCTCAGCCAACATGCTCCGTCTTCATGGCAGCTCAAATTTTTTTATCGAGGTTCTCTCCTCTAGATCCGCCGTGTTTCGCCTAGGGGCTTGCGCTGCCTAGTTGATAGGGTCACCTCGTAGAGGATGTGGTCATAGACCACGCACGGTCGGTCTTGGGATAGGGAAACGTTATGCTAGTCCGGAGGGATTACGCCACAATGGCCACCTCGCGAAGACCCAGGGTCCTAGACTAGGGAGGTCCTAGGGGGAGCACCGGGAGGGCTACCCCTCTACCCGCACCTCCAACACAATCCCTTCCCCTGGTAGCTTCATCCCCAAGGAGGAAACAGAGCTACCTGCATCACCCCAAGTCACGTACCAATCTGCTTTTGTTTTGTTTCTTGTATTTTTTTTAAATCTTAATTTTAGAACCATAAGTCGACAAAACGCTCAGACTTCTTTGCAGTCGCCGAAAAATGTTTACGTTAATTCGACAGGTCACACAAACGTTTTGGGCGATGGGGCAAAACGGACCCCTAAATGGACTGCCGTACGTATGCTTGTGAAAACTGCTGACAACTTTTATGTCCCTTTTGGCGAATTTGCCGATGAGAATTTTCTGGGAAAATGCTTGCGTGCATGTCACCAAAACCTGATCCATCAACCGGCTCTTCGCTGTTCCTTGTTCTAATAGGCTTACCTGTCTGTTTAGAAGTGATGTGAGTGTAGTGAACAGATGTACAACAACGTGGTCGCACAATGTTGTGTGGGAAGTGACCTCGTGTTGCGTAATAAGCTCGATGGAGCAGGGTAGTGCATGGGTGCTTAAGTCGACTAAGTCTAAGTCTAAGTTTACGTAAGTCGAAGATGGGTGAGGACTTACCTTTGACATAATACTTAGTACGCACGCACGCACGCACGCATTCACACAGGCACAGACAGACAGACAGACAGACAGACAGACAGACAGACAGACACACACACACACACACGCACACACACACACACACACACACACACACACACACACACACACGCGCGCGCGCGCACACACACACATACTAGCACACACACACACACACACACAATCACACACAGACAGACACACACACACACACACACACACACACACACACACACACACACACACACACTATTACACGGCTTTCTTCCAGACTTCATCTCTTTTCAAAGTTTTTTTACCGAGGCCTCTGTGACGAACAGCAGAGCTGTGTCAGATCATTTCATTAGCCTACCTTATCGTTGGCATTTGTCTCCATTATCTTGCCCTGTTGTCTACATCAGTCCGCATTTTCTGCCCGACAGATATCCACAAAGGAAGGAGGAGAATAAGACGATTTATTTGAACACAGAACATGCACACGAAAATGCGGAGATTGATGGTTGGGGGTGTGGGGAGGGATGGGGAGGGGGCAGGGGAAAAAGAGGAGGGAGAGGGAAACGGAGAGGGGGTGGGATGATTGATTGATGATGATCCTTGCGTACGGAGACAAGCAGCAAAAGCGTCAGGCAAATCAGTGCCAGTTAGCTAATGAGGCGAAGTGCAGCTGATCTGTCATTTATTTGATACTGACAGATAACAGTAAGTATGCATGAAGGATCTTGCTTCGAGCAATGTTTGGGGGATAGTTTACTGGAATCCTTAGCATAAAACACGTTCGATACAAAATCGACACAAGCGTCATAAACGGATACACATAAAACATAAATTAAAGTCAGACAAAAACCTAAGGCAGAGTTCATATATAATAAGCTTATGTGTTGCTAAAAAATAACACCTGACAAAGTTCAGAAAAGACCATTAACCTGTTTAGCTATACAGGATAGGTAAAGTCTCGCCTTTTTGATGGTTTGCTATAGTGAAAAGATATCTGCCGTTTCATTTTCATATTCATGCTTTTATTATCATTTCAGTATCATTCAGAATGGGTCGTTTCGATACGCTGTTTTCGTAAACTTGACTTTTGAAGCCAATTAAAAAGACGTTTGACTTTTGTGTGTCTGTTTTTGATAACACGTCCCAGAAATAGCCTTTTTCCATCTTCAAGTACAGATTTTGAAACGTTTGAAGTCCGTCTATTTTCCTTTTATTATTTAGCTTTTTTACTTTTGTTTAATTGGCATCATTATTTTGGTACCTCAGTGTTTTGAACCGATAGCTCAGTGCATATTTTATTTTCTGCGTTTAAATAAGTATTCTATAAAATAACTTTTTTTCTTCTGTAATTGCATTTATTTAATTCTAGAACTTCAGAATTAACTTTGCTTGTTAGATATAAAATAACATAAAAAGGAAGGGGAGGGGGAGGGGGGGGGAGGATAGAAACCCGAACTGTGCTGAAAGAATCATTATTGTTTATTTTGTGTCGACTTTCTTGACCAAAAGCGTGAACGAGCGGACACAGTCTGAAGTAGCATCTTTTATGGAGTCAGCGTTTCCTGGTTTAGTTTTTGTGTTTCTTTCCTTGTTTCTTTTTCTTGCTTTGTTGGTGTGTTTCTTTCTTTTTTTCCCTGGTCAGATTTGTTGTTGTTACAGAATTCTTTATTAAACTTGAACGTAGTGTACGAGAGAAAATCCCAACTGAAGCCTTTTTTTTATTTTGTTTGTTTGTTTGTTTGTTTGTTTCTTTCTTTTTTTTCTTTCTTTCTTTCTTTCTTTCTTTGTTTGTTTGTTTCTTTCTGTCGGTCTTTCTTTCTGTCGGTCTTTCTTTCTTTGTTTCTTTCTGTCGGTCATTCTTTCTGTCGGTCATTCTTTCTTTGTTTCTTTCTTTCTTTCTGTCGGTCTTTCTTTCTTTGTTTCTTTGTTTCTTTCTGTCGATCTTTCTTTCTGTCGGTCATTCTTTCTTTGTTTCTTTCTTTCTTTTTGTCGGTCTTTCTTTCTGTCGGTCATTCTTTCTTTGTTTCTTTCTTTCTTTCTGTCGGTCTTTCTTTCTTTGTTTCTTTCTGTCGGTCTTTCTTTCTGTCGGTCATTCTTTCTTTGTTTCTTTCTTTCTTTCTGTCGGTCTTTCTTTCTGTCGGTCTTTCTTTCTGTCGGTCATTCTTTCTTTGTTTCTTTGTTTCTTTCTGTCGGTCATTCTTTCTTTGTTTCTTTGTTTCTTTCTGTCGGTCATTCTTTCTTTGTTTCTTTCTGTCGGTCTTTCTTTCTGTCGGTCATTCTTTCTTTGTTTCTTTGTTTCTTTCTGTCGGTCTTTCTTTCTGTCGGTCATTCTTTCTTTGTTTCTTTGTTTCTTTCTGTTGGTCTTTCTTTCTTTGTTTCTTTCTTTCTTTCTGTCGGTCTTTCTTTCTGTCGGTCATTCTTTCTTTGTTTCTTTGTTTCTTTCTGTCGGTCTTTCTTTCTGTCGGTCTTTCTTTCTTTGTTTCTTTGTTTCTTTCTGTCGGTCTTTCTTTCTGTCGGTCTTTCTTTCTTTGTTTCTTTGTTTCTTTCTGTCGGTCTTTCTTTCTTTGTTTCTTTCTTTCTTTTTGTCGGTCTTTCTTTCTTTGTTTCTTTCTGTCGGTCATTCTTTCTTTGTTTCTTTGTTTCTTTCTGTCGGTCATTCTTTCTTTGTTTCTTTGTTTCTTTCTGTCGGTCATTCTTTCTTTGTTTCTTTGTTTCTTTCTGTCGGTCATTCTTTCTTTGTTTCTTTGTTTCTTTCTGTCGGTCTTTCTTTCTGTCGGTCATTCTTTCTTTGTTTCTTTGTTTCTTTCTGTCGGTCTTTCTTTCTGTCGGTCTTTCTTTCTGTCGGTCATTCTTTCTTTGTTTCTTTGTTTCTTTCTGTCGGTCTTTCTTTCTGTCGGTCATTCTTTCTTTGTTTCTTTGTTTCTTTCTGTCGGTCTTTCTTTCTGTCGGTCATTCTTTCTTTGTTTCTTTGTTTCTTTCTGTCGGTCTTTCTTTTTGTCAGTCATTTTTTCTTTGTTTCTTTCTTTCTTTCTGTCGGTCTTTCTTTCTGTCGGTCTTTCTTTCTGTCGGTCATTCTTTCTTTGTTTCTTTCTGTCGGTCATTCTTTCTTTGTTTCTTTCTGTCGGTCATTCTTTCTTTGTTTCTTTGTTTCTTTCTGTTGGTCATTCTTTCTGTCGGTCATTCTTTCTTTGTTTCTTTCTGTCGGTCATTCTTTCTTTGTTTCTTTGTTTCTTTCTGTCGGTCATTCTTTCTGTCGGTCATTCTTTCTTTGTTTCTTTCTTTCTTTCTGTCGGTCATTCTTTCTGTCGGTCATTCTTTCTTTGTTTCTTTGTTTCTTTCTGTCGGTCATTCTTTCTTTGTTTCTTTGTTTCTTTCTGTCGGTCTTTCTTTCTTTGTTTCTTTGTTTCTTTCTGTCGGTCATTCTTTCTGTCGGTCATTCTTTCTTTGTTTCTTTCTTTTTTTCTTTTTTTCTTTTGTTTCCTTTTTATATTTAGTCAAGTTTTGACTAAATATTTTAACATCGAGGGGGAATCGAAACGAGGGTATGGTGTATGTGCGTCTGTCTGTCTGTGTGTGTGTGTAGAGCGATTCAGACTAAACTACTGGACCGATCTTTATGAAATTTGACATGAGAGTTCCTGGGTATGAAATCCCCGAACGTTTTTTTCATTTTTTTTATAAATGTCTTTGATGACGTCATATCCGGCTTTTCGTGAAAGTTGAGGCGGCACTGTCACGCCCTCATTTTTCAACCAAATTGGTTGAAATTTTGGTCAAGTAATCTTCGACGAAGCCCGGGGTTCGGTATTGCATTTCAGCTTGGTGGCTTAAAAATTAATTAATGACTTTGGTCATTAAAAATCTGAAAATTGTAAAAAAAAATAAAAATTTATAAAACGATCCAAATTTACGTTTATCTTATTCTCCATCATTTGCTGATTCCAAAAACATATAAATATGTTATATTCGGATTAAAAACAAGCTCTGAAAATTAAATATATAAAAATTATTATCAAATTTTTTTTTTCGAAATCGTTTTAAAAACACTTTCATCTTATTCCTTGTCGGTTCCTGATTCCAAAAACATATAGATATGATATGTTTGGATTAAAAACACGCTCAGAAAGTTAAAACGAAGAGAGGTACAGAAAAGCGTGCTATGCAGCATAGCGTAACCACTACCCCGCTCTTCTTGTCAATTTCACTGCCTATGCCGTGAGCGGTGGACCACGAGTATACGGTCTTGCTGCGTTGCATTGCGTTCAGTTTCATTCTGTGAGTTCGACAGCTACTTGACTAAATATTGTATTTTCGCCTTACGCGACTTGTTTCTTTCTCTTTCTTTCTTTCCCTTTTTTGTTCATTTTAAGATTTAAATAACTTTTTTTATGAGGGCTTCTATAACTGGATGTAGTAATGTTCGAGAGAGATCAATGGTGAAGAGTGGCAGGGAAGGAACTGGATGTAGTCTTCTTCTTCTTCTTCGTTCGTGGGCTGAAACTCCCACGTACACTCGTGTTTTTGCACGAGTGGAATTTTACGTGTATGACCGTTTTTACCCCGCCATTTAGGCAGCCATACGCCGCTTTCGGAGGAAGCATGCTGGGTATTTTCGTGTTTCTATAACCCACCGAACTCTGACATGGATTACAGGATCTTTTACGTGCGCACTTGGTCTTGTGCTTGCGTGTACACACGAAGGGGGATAAGTCACTAGCAGGTCTGCACATAAGTTGACCTGGGAGATCGGAAAAATCTCCACACTTAACCCACCAGGCGGCCGCGGCCGGGATTCGAACCCTCGACCTTCCGATTAGGAGGCCGACGTCTTACCACCACGCCACAGCGCCCGTCACTGGATGTAGTAATGTACGAGAGAGATCAATGATGAAAAGTGGCAGGGAAGGAACTGGATGTAGTAATGTTCGAGAGAGATCAATGGTGAAGAGTGGCAGGGAAGGAACTGGATGTAGTAATGTACGAGAGAGATCAATGATGAAAAGTGGCAGGGAATGAACTGGATGTAGTAATGTACGAGAGAGATCAATGGTGAAAAGTGACAGGGAATGAACTGGATGTAGTAATGTACGAGAGAGATCAATGGTGAAAAGTGACAGGGAATGAACTGGATGTAGTAATGTACGAGAGAGATCAATGCTGAAAAGTGGCAGGGAATTAACTGGAAACTTACATTGACACGCGAGCGGGAACGTGCTCGGGTGACTTAAGGGTAAATTTTTTTCTCCCGAAAAAAAAAGAACAAGGAGCGACGGAGTGGGGTTGAGAAAAGAGGTGTGTCACCGCGATTGTACTCCGAGAACTTATGGAATGCTCATTCAAAAGCGTTGACGCTGCCCTCATTTTCACTGCCTCCGATGAGACATACCCTTGCAGCATATGATATGCGTGAGACGCTGTGCCTCCACAATATTGGCCTCCATTCGCATGATGCGGACACATTCCAGAAATTGATCTGTTCGCCACGCATCGGTCGTACCAGTGGGAGACTCCATCATCATCACATTATAGATATGCATGATACGAATTCTTCCAGATAATATTGTTACATTCGTATTTATTTTCTCATTTTTTTTCGACGCATATCTTCGATGGCGTCATATCCGCCCGTTAAAAACATCGAGGCGGCACTGTGGCGACCGCATTTTTTTTATAACATTGATTGCGATTTTGACACAGTTCAGACTATGGTTTTGTGTTTCAGTTTCAATGCTTTCAAATCCATTAATTCAACTGTTATTTAAAATCCGAAACACGCACGCACGCACACACACACACACACACGCACGCACGCACGCACACACACACACACAAACACACACACACATACACTCACACACACACCACACACACACCACACACACACACACACACACACACACACACACACACACACACACACACACACATACACAAAATGACATCCCTGTATTATCTATTTTTGTGTGAATCAATCAATATATAGATATGTAATAATAATAATAATAATATAATAATAATAATAAATGAGCATTTATATAGCGCAACATCATAACTTTACAATTATGCTCTTTGCGCTTGACACATTTAAAATTAAAACACAGTTATACAAGCATTTACATCTACATTCATAGTCAACAACGCTTAATTAAAAGCATACACCATCAAACATACATTACAAAAAATTCTTCCACAACTAAGTAATAAAAACATGAATAAAATAGGTAGTGAAAACAAGGAAATACCAGCTGAATACCCTTGATCAAACAGAACATGTTATCAACAATTCTGAAAACAGCCCTTGATGTTTATATACATTATCACATTATCACTAAAACAACAAATACACTACATGTAGCCTACTGATGGACTGAGAAAAATATGTTTATTTAAGAAGAAAAAATAAACACAAAAACTTAGGTTTACTGCTGGTATAAGACCAAAATGGTTGACCTATCTCGGTCAACGGATTTCCGTCAGCCAGGACTCGGGGGAAGGCTTACTGATTTTGTTTTGATATTTTTAGGCCGACAAATTAACCGATTGTTTTGATATCGCTTTGCAATTGCGCGACTTGTTTCTCTCTGCCCGATGCTGCTTTTGTATGAAAAAACAACAACAACAACAGACAAACAAGTATATAATACGCGTAATGTTTCAAAACTCCTGGAAAAATGTTGCTCAGTTAAAATCCTTGACGTATTTCTCATCTTTACATTGCGCGCCCCTTTTTCCCTAGTGAATGGTTTTATCTGTAGTTTAAGATAGATTTGCTTGGAGTTTCACAATTCAAAAAATGTTATTTTAATCATTGACGCCATTTTGCAATGGTCGAGTGTTCTTAACCAGTACAAAACGCCTTAAGACATCACACAGGCCACGTTAAATGTGAGCCATATCGTTCGCTTTTCTATTATGTAGCCGCAAGCTCCCGTACTCATGCTTGTATAAGGGACAACGAAATCGTTGCAAAATCAGGTCTATAGTTTTCATATCTGTATAATCTATCAAAAAGCCGTCACACGCACGCGCACACACGAATACACATCTATTTATGCATACACGCATACACTAAAATAAGGTTTCCGCAGGAAGTAACGATGCGCTGATGAAATACAGATTAAAACGTTATAGAAGTTATGACCGAACTTGACTTGTTCGCGTTCAGAGGACAAAAATTAAGTGGCTTTGTTTTGTTTTTTATCTGCTTACACAGCGGTGCCAAAATAGAAAAACAACAGGGCAGGCACGCAGGCCCACACACACACACACACACACACACACACACACACACACACACACACACACACACACACACACACATACACACACACACATACACACACACACACCCCTACCAGCACCGCATGTGAACCCCATATCGGCCCCATGTTATTTTGCACATGTCATCTGGGGTAACAACGAATGGAGTGGAGACATGCCGCCCACATGCACCCCATATGTGACCCTCCACCACGAAATGTCACCTCGCGCGGTTCTGCGCTAGGCTTAAAGGTCAACCACATTGCTCGGTCAAAAAAATTCTGCTGAGAGAACATTACTAAATAGTACCAGATGCAAAATATTGGCAAGCAAAGTCCTTTGGTTTAATAGATATCGATCAATGAAAGTGGGTTTTCATACCTGCAATTAAGGGTAAGGGAAGTAAGAATCTAAAACGCAGCCATAGCTGATCTCCCCTCGCAGTGACGTCAGCAGCTGTATTGGCAATGGCAGACCATGACAACAGTGAAACAAGCAGCGTTTCTTCACTGGAACTATCGTGCTACGGTAGTGATTTTGAGGTTTTGAATGAACACGATCTTCAACCATACCAGTTTTGAACCTGAGCTGTCCGATGCTGAGGTTGAGGAAACACCCGACAGAGACGATTTTAGCGAGTCTCTCGATCGTTTGATGTCCACCAACTGGTAAGAAACTACCACTGATTCAGTGATTGTGAGACTCTTCCTCGTATATATTCCTATTATAGAATCGATTCTGGTAGAGCTTGTTTTGCAGTCAGTAATTTGTAAAGTTTGTGCGATGTCTTCTTTTACCCTTGATGCAATTCATGCATGCCAGAAAGTGATGCGCATTCCTGATAATAATTTTAGTCAAAACATCATCCTACTGAGTAGTCAGTATGCCCACTCAATCATTGCTAGTAGCACTAGCAGTCCCCAAAACTAAAACTAGCCAAATCAGTACACGTATGGATATACCAATTTTCCAATGGAATAACAATTTATTATGGTTTTGTCTAGACATAATGGTCACTACCATTGGTTGTGAATTTGTCCATTTCAGTTGTTTTACTGCCTTAGTAGATCAATTTTTTTTTGTGTGAGTTTGTAGACTGCAGAGAATTTGAACTAAACTTGTATCAAATTTTGTGTGTGCAGGTGTCAGTGCGCAAACTGTGCAGGCATGGGCTCAATCCGAGAATGCCGCTGTTGTCAAGAAATTCCAGAAATGGAATCACTGACAGTAAGCACAGGGGTGGGCTGCATCACTGACCACCCTGGCTTCAGATCAGTGTGCTTGGACCACTATGTCTTGGAGACATGCTATCACTGGTACAACCAGCAGTATGGGAGGGCTATACAGGATGCTAATGAGTAAGTTATTTTTTTTTTAGAATTGTAATCATGATACTATAAATAGGTTTATGTCATAGATGTGCAAAAACAAATAATAAAATTAAAAAAATGAAATTTAATTGTCAGATATTCATTTTTATTTCAAGACAATTCATTTATTCGCATGTGCTAATTCTGAGCAAAGCAATATGGGGAATGTTTTCAAGTATCCTGATTGTACACTTTGTGTACTGTGGACTGGGTGGCCGAGTGGTAACGCACTTGCGCTCGGAAGCGAGAGGTTGCGAGTTCGACCCTGGGTCAAGGCGTTAGGCCAAAAAAAAAAAATTGTCTGTTTAGGGTAACCCGACCGACCCTATCGATTTGGCGCCGACCCAAAAACTTTTTTTTGATTTCAAAAAAAAAAAAAAAAAAAAAGAGGTAAAAATGCTTAAAAGAGACATTTGGCGTTTCTTTCTCTCCCTTTCTCTCTGTTTTATTTATACGTTAGTTTTGAAACATGTGTTCATCAAATATAAGAAGTGAATGTTCAGCCAACATAGCATTTACAAAAAACAAAAAAACAAAAAAACAAAAAAAATTTACCTACCTACCGACCCTACTTTTTTTGGTCATGTTACCCTAAACAGACAATTTTTTTTTTGGCCTTAGCAATTTTCTCCCCCCTTTCCTAACCTAGGTGGTGGGTGCTAGTCTTTCGGATGAGACGAAACACCGAGGTCCCTTCGTGTACACTACATTGGGGTGTGCACGTTAAAGATCCCACTATTGACAAAAGGGTCTTGTGTGTGGCGCACGTTATATGTCTTTCGGATGAGATGAAAAACCGAGGTCCCTTTGTGTACACTACATTGGGGTGTGCACGTTAAAGATCCCACGATTGACAAAAGGGTCTTTCCTGGCAAAATTGTATAGGCATAGATAAAAATGTCTACCAAAATACCCGTGTGACTTGGAATAATAGGCCGTGAAAAGTAGGATATGCGCCAAAATGTCTGCAATCTGCTGGCCGTTGTGAATGCGTGATGTATTGTGTAAAAAAATTCCATCTCACACGGCATAAATAAATCCCTGCGCCTTGAATATGTGCGCGATATAAATTGCATAAAATTTTTTTTACAAAATCCCTGCGCTTAGAACTGTACCCACGGAATACGCGCGATATAAGCCTCATATTGATTGATTGATACTGTCATTAATACTGTATGCTTGTTTTTCTTTCCAGGCGGTATCGGTATGTAGCTTACCGCATGCTTGTGCGGTGGGTCTGGAAATGGCTGGGGAGAGACATCAGGGTCACCTTACCAGCTTGTGCGGTTGCAAGAATTAGAGAACAGTTTCCTAGTGCAGATGGGCAGTACGTGGGTTATAGGGACCCAGAGTAATATTACATTATATGACAGCATCAGCCCATTATTTTTTGCATCCTTATGTGTTCCAATTTTATTGATAATACATTGTCATTGTGATTATACGTTAATTGGATCTGTGATCCAAACATGGCTTTTGGTCAATCGAGATGGAAGTTTATTCCACAAGCCCGTAGGGCGAGTGGAATAAACTGCCATCGAGATTGACCAAAAGGCATGTTTGGATCACAGATCCAATTAACATATATATCTCGACATTCACTGGTCTTAGGGTTTTTGTTTTCAAAGAAGAAAGAAACTTGCTTGAACACGGACCACTTCTCCGAGCAAAATCAACAAACCTAATCACTCGCATTCCACCTCAAGGTCTCGGCCAACCAAGACTATGGCATACTCGTAGCAAAGCCGCCGAATGGTACCGTAAACCAAGAATAGTGACGTAAGAGAATAGCATGTCGTCTTTTGATTTGGAACGTGACGTGTTTCAGAACTTCTTCTGGACAACTCGGATGGTCTTCTGCGAAGTGGTTGGCACGAGATTCTTTTTCTTCTTCGACAGTTCATCCTCCGATACTGTAGCAAAACGTTTAATCTTTTTTTCACTTTCGAGTATGCGGACGACTGAACTTGACCGCGAAAAAGTAGTCCTTTCGGAATCATTACGCCGAGTCTGAACATGAGGTCTGAACATTGTTTTTAGGCAGGATCTAGGTGAAAGCGAGGCTGTTCTTATCTCTGTGTACAGTCGAGAGAGAGAGAAATACATGTCGAGACATTAAATATTATCATTACATTGACGAGAAAATAAATATTATTATTACATTGACGAGAAAACTATTTTGATGTGTGTTTGTAGTTGGTTCAGCTTGTGCCACACATTGATTTGAAAAAGTGTGTTTATATATTTATATTTAAGATACAGAAGTGCAACAGTAAAATCATGTAGTTTGTAACATGCATAGTGTAGTTGGTATATTTTTGTGTGCAAGGAGCATGGGGGTGGGTGGGGAGTGTTCACAGCTTTTTATGATTTTCAAATGTGTATACGAATTTAACTAATAAAAACAAGTTAATACTGCCATTGTCACATCCACCTTTGTTTTTGTGTCACCATGAGATAGCGAAAGCGGTCAGATATATTTCACATGTGGATTGTGTGGTGGTGTCTCACCTCACTCATACCTCAAAGTCATTGAAACAAGTAGTTATAAGTTATCACTTGCAGAGTCAGGTCTGCTCTTTTTTAAACTGTTTTGTCAACATAACAACAAATTCTACGGTACACAACTTACTTTTCCAATAAACTCAACAACTTACTCTTTTCTCCAAGTTAAATTTACTTTCCATCTTGTCAAGTAAACAATAACCAACACATAAACATTCACAGGCACATTCACCCATCCTCTCAGATAACGAAAAGCACAATCATTAGTCCACAAAGCTATGTGTAGCTAACAGTTAATTTACCACTGAAAGTCAGTTCTTGTAAAGACTTGCTCAAAGTACACACACATTAAGCATTCAAGTATTGATCATAGTATGTCACAAATTTGACATTATTCGAGCACACACACACTTGGCCAAATAATGCACACCTGAATGTATTTATTTAAAACGAAAATACTAAAAAGAATTAGTGATTTACCAACAAAATAAATAAATTAAAAAAATATAATAATAATGCGACAAATAGAACACAAACACAGCTCGGTAGCGGGACGGGTCAAGCTGACACTGACCGTACCAGTGGGCACTGCCAGCCGTGTTGTTTACAAACCCAAACACAGGGCGATAGCTGGACGGGTCAAGCTGACACTGACCGATATTTATGTGAAAACACGCACCGCGCTTCATCTGTGTGTTTCGCGTGCGACATCCCCGATGGATGGTTGGGACTGAACCAGGCTTTAGAGTCCTTATTGTTTTAATTCCGAAACTTCTCACCAATGCCTCACGTGGAGGGTAGCAGTCACCTTCGAAATGTTCATGGCAAATCGCAGACGACGAAGTCGGTGTCCCATACTAAGATACTTTGGGCCAAAGTTTACTCTTTTCTCTTGCACGAACTGACTGACTGGGGTTTTTTTCCGGGAAGCGGTGCAAGGTGTAGCCATCGGCTTGTTTATTTGTGCATCGCCCAACCGCACAATATAGGCCATTGGAAGTTTTTCTTCGTTTTGGTTCAGAACTAACACTATCCGAGATATGCGCCGCCATTGTTGACTACATATTCTGACGTCACGAGGCTAATGATCACGTGGGCGCGGTTTTCACAGGTGCAAAAGGTTATCCGAAGTAGATTTTATTCAATATAAAAAAAAAGAAGCATTTTTCGGAAAAAAGATTTTCGGCATGCGACTTCACTTAGTATGTAGATGTTTTGTGCAAAGTTTCATTTTTCAATGTGGATGACCTTTAATGTAAGGGGAGTGTCTGGTAACAGTGTGAGGGTCACCTTAGTCACAGGCTTATAACTCAAACAGTTTTCGCTCTTTTCTAAAACGGTTTTCACCACTGGATAGAGCATAAAAAACTCTTTAGGAAAATGTAAAAATATGAAAACCATGCAAAGGTGACATGTGACTCATTCCGTGGTGGAGGGTCACATATGTTACCCACATACAGCACAGCTACCCAGCCAGCACGCTCAGACTGATGTGCCCCAGATCGAGCTCACATATGGGGCTGATCTGGGTAACCCATATATGACCCATACTGGAAGCTCAAATGGTATTGGTGTGGGTCCTATCTGGGCAATAAACATGCTCCCTACATGTGGCCTACTCTGGGCCAAAATGCAGCCCGCTTTGAGCCAGTGCGCATCCCATATTGGGTCCGGATGCACCCCACATGCGGCCAGCATTCGACCAGGGTACACCCCACATTGAGCACGGATGGGGCCGATCTGGGCAACCCATATATGACCCATACTGGAAACGCAAAGGGTGTTGGTGTGGGTCCTATCTGGGCAATACACATGCTTCCAACATGTGTCCCACTTTAGGCCAGGATGCATCGAACATGCAGCCCGCTTTGAGCCAGACCGCACCCCTCATTGCGTCCGGATGTACCCCACATTCGGCCTGCATTGGACCAGGGACTAGCCTGCCCTTGGCTTC
>NC_090256.1:67670823-67673323 GCF_037325665.1 Littorina saxatilis
ATACGAGAAACAAATGATTTCGAGCATGGAGATTAAGCTAACGTCAGCATTATCCCACTTTCATCATCTTCGTTTTCCGTATTATATTATTATATGCTGCTGACACATATTCCAACTGCACATACATTTAAAAAAAAGTGTTGTACATTATAAAGCTTATGTCCATCAACAATCAAACATACAATGTGTAAACATATTGATTGGATGGATGGGGTGGGGGGGGTGGGGGGGGGGGAATCTACGAAGAGAGATCAAACGAGGGAAAAAACCTCTTGTAAGTCTGGTGAACTTATATAAAACAGAAACAATTTGGGTTTTTTAAATAAACAAATCGTCGTCTTCCAAGTCTGCACTCAACCTAGAGGTCAGATCAGAACTCCGGACAAAGCCTTTTGGTTGCCGCATATACCTAGGCTGGAGAAGACTTCGTCTTGGCGACCAGGCTGCATATTTAACTGCAGTTCTAACCAAATAGAAGAAGTCCTAGCATGCATAATATGATTATACACTCGCAAGAAGTGTTGCAATCGAGGTCGTCTTGTCCGTAAATCTTCGCTGAATACCTTCAAATTCTCAAGATAAATACGTAAACATCCGCAACAATCTTCATTTTGGAATCCCTATCGTCTGCGAGCACTACAGAGTGCATATCACCTTGAACGGAATGACCCATGGCTTTATGCCTCTGTCTTTGTTTCTCTCTCTCTCTCTCTCTCTCTCTCTCTCTCTCTCTCTCTCTCTCTCTCTCTCTCTCTCTCTCTCTCTCTCTCTCTCTCTCTCTCTCTCTCTCTCTCTCTCTCTCTCTCTCTCTCTCTCTCTCTATAGATCCCGCCCGACTTTTTTTTTCTCTTTTTTTTTCAAACAATTTTATTCAAATAAATAACAACAATTAACAATATCTCATACAATGAATTAAATACAACTTATCGAGTACAACAAGCTAACTTTTTTTTAACGTTTTGTTCTTCGAACACTCACACAAAGATGCTTCTTATCTGTAACTGCCTATTAAAATTACTTTCCAACGGTATAAACGAATTTGGGTTTTTTTTTATAAAAAATTATATACTAACGCACATCTTTCCGATTAAGATAATGTGGTTCAATTTATACATAGTTGCCTTTTTCACCATTACAAAATGCATACCAAATAAAACATCACTAACTTTTAAAACAATCTTAATTTCTAGAGTACGAAAAATAAATTCTTCAATAAATTTCCAGAATTTGTATACAACCGGGCATTCAAAAAAGAAGTGTTCAATGAAATCAGTTACATCACAACAGTAATTACATTTATTAGTTTCCGTTACTTTCATTTTACACAGTAGAATGTTGGTCGGATAAATGTTGTGCATAATTTTCCAGTGTAAAACTCTTAATCTAGTCTCTTGTGTTGACTGATAGGCAACTATCCAAGATCGTTCATCAATTTCTACATTAAACTTTCTCTTCCAAAATCCTCCGGAACATGGTACATCTGTTTTCATATTAATAATCTCGTTCCTATATTCTCTGGCACTTAACACATTTTTGCCGTTAAACAGTGGTAAGGTAATACAAACATCATCAGTCATAGTTACAACATTTTTCCTCATAAATAATGACACAGCAGCTTTTACAACATTATATTCAAGAATTCGGTTTGGCGAATATCCAATCAAATCACATATATCTTGATATGATAATATGTCTCCCGAACGTACAATGTCAGTTAATACCAATACACCTCGTTGTATCCAACTTTCAAAAAATAAAACTTTGCCACTATACGTTATGCATGCATTATTCCATAATAAAGTCGGCCCGACTGTCCCACAATCGTAGTGGTTATTATCCAGCCAATATTTTAATACTGCTTTCCAAAAGTGTGATTTCACTAGGTCTAACCCTTTAAATCTTGCACTGTTTACATTCGATAAGAAACATTCAAAATGCTTTCCAAAACGCAAATACATCATCTTTGGAGTGAAACTCCAATTATCATTTTCATTTGATGTACATTGTAGTCAGTTGTGAAACCCATTGTAATAAAAAAGAAATTTGCGTTTGCCTAATATCGATCATTTTTAAACCACCTTTTTCAATTTCAAAACATAAAACGCTTCTTTTTACCTTTTCAAAGGCCTTCCGATTACAATCTCTTTTTCGCCACAAAAATCTAAACAATAAGGTAATACACACGCTTGCATAATATACACAAATTGTGAAATTAAAAACGTTTTCACAATACATATTTTCCCTACAATGCTCAAATTTCGCTTCTCCCATGCACAAATCAATCGCTTAATATTCCTTATTCTTCCAGTCCAGTTATCTTCTACCAAAGAAGCACTCTTATCATTACAAAAATATACACCCAAAATCTTCAACTTTTTCTTCCAAACAAAATTATAAAATGTTTCATCACAATGTTTTCTACTACCCACCCACATCGCCTCAGACTTTCTCTTATGTATCCTTAAGCCTGAAAAGCTAGAAAAGTCATTCATTATTTCAA
>NC_090256.1:67678323-67680823 GCF_037325665.1 Littorina saxatilis
TCTCTCTTTGTCTTAGAAAATACTTCAAAATAACAAGAAATCTTGAACGGAATAATGACCCCTTCTCTTCGTGTATTTCGTAAATGAAACATCCTCATTTATTTGACAAAGTGAAATAGGCGACTCCACCTTTATTTGCGAGTCTCCTTCTTCAAACAGAATTTTGAACGGAATGGCCCGTCTTCTTTCTTCGTAAATCTTTCACAAAACGTTTCCATGGGGAAAGTTCAGACCTCTTTTATTTCAAGTGGTATTCTTCGTCGGTAATTCATCCTAAACCATAGTCGAAATCATGGAAGGAATACCCCCCCCCCCCCCCCCGCCCCCACCCCTTCTTTTTTCTTCAAAGATCCCTCACGTAATGTTGTTGTCTCTACGATATTTGTTTTAACGGTATTCTTTCTCAATAAATCAAGAAAATAGCAGGAAATCTTAAAACGAAGTGACCCCTGCTCGTTCTGTCACGTTTTGTCTCACACAATATCGTCTTTCTTTTTGATAAGTTAAAAGGGACGTTTCCGAACGACAAATTGTTTCTATGTGCTAAAAAAAACCTTTGTTTAATACTAGTGTTAAAAAAAGAAAGAAATCTTCAGGCTCACTGTACAGAGACGGGCGCATTGGCTTGGTGGGAAGACGTCGGCCTCCTAATCGGGAGGTCGTGAGTTCGAATCCCGGTCGCTGCCGCCTGGTGGGTTAAGAGTGGAGATTTTTCCGATCTCCCAATGAAATCGCGGCAGTGTGATTCGCCCAAGGCAGAGTGACGTTCTTCGTTCCTCCAAGTCTACGTCCAGAAAACATTAGTTAATTAGGGCTGTCTAAAAGATTCCATTTAGCTTCTCATCGTTCGATAAAGCGTTGCTGTCCTCGGAGATGAAATGACACGACAACACTGGAGACTATATGTAGATATAAAGACTATATGTACATATAAAGACTATATATAGATACAATAAAGAAGTAAACATCCAAATAGTATGTTGACTCCGATAATTCGGAAAAACAACCCATCCCACAAGCCTGCAGCAAGAACTGTTTAATCATAAAAGTATTTCACTCACTCAGACTCGATATCTGATACAATATTTAAGAAATGTAAAATACAAAACTCTATTGTACCCAACGCAATTTGTCAAATTGTTTAAACATAATACAAATGTTTTCACTCTGATGGTAAGGCTTCAAATATTAAGGATATGTTTGTTTGTTAGTTCATGGGGTAAAACTTCCATAGCTTTTACGTGTATGACCGTTTTTACCCCGCCATTTAGGCAGCCATACGCCGCTTTCGGAGCAAGCTTGCTGGGTATTTTCGTGTTTCTATAACCCACCGAACTCTGACATGGATTACAGGATTTTTTCGTGCGCTCTTGTGCTTGCATGAACACACGGGGGGTGTTCGGACACCGAGGAAAGTCTGCACACAAAGTTGACTCTGAGAAATAAATCTCTCGCCGAACGTGGGGACGAACTCACGCTGACAGCGGCCAACTGGATACAAATCTAGCGCGCTACCGACTGAGCTACATCCCCGCCCCATATTAAGGATATATACATGTGTTTCATCTGATGTAAGCAATCATGTACATCACCTCAGATATTCCCTGGACTTCACATAGGATAAGAGCATCCAGCCACTTAGACACTTACCAAAAATAAACATCATAGTTGCTTTGTGTGCGAAGTTAAAACCAAAATTTGAATTAATTTCACAGATTGTGTCACTTACGAAATTAGTTCATTAAAAAATTCAACTTTGCATTGGGAACAGCCAGGCTGTTGATTTTCGGTATGGGCCCCGTACGTGTACACTACATTGGGGTATGCACGTTAAAGATTCCACGATTTACAAAAGGGTCTTTCCCGGCAAAATTGTATAGGCACAGATAAAAAATAAAAATAAAAAGTCCACCAAATACCCGTGTGACTTGGAATAATAGGCCGTGAAAAGTAAATATTCGCCGTAATGGCTTGAGATTTACTGGCGTGATATATTGTGTAAAATAGTCCATCTCACACGGCAGAAATTAATATGTAAAGCGCTTAGAGAACGTCAAGCGCTATATAAATCTCCCATATAAATAATAATAATAATAATAATAATAATAATAATGCAAACTTTTATAGCGCTATTCTAGAAAAATGTCTACTCTTAGCGCTTTACAATACATACATCGACCAAGCATACTATACACGCACAGGCAAAGAAACCGACCAAACATAACCAACAAACTATACATGCACAGGCAAAGAAAACGACCAAGCATACAATACACGCACAGGCAAAGATAACGACCAAACATAAGCAAACATACTATGACCAAACATAACCAACATACTATACGCGCGCAGGCAAAGAGAACAATCAGCACATGTAATAATTACTGACAACTAATAATGCAGGCATACAGTGACAGTCCAATACACAGCCTAAGCACAAGAACCACAGTAGGCTTCTATATAAAAACGTGTCAACAGTACTATTTACACACACACAAAC
>NC_090256.1:67685823-67695823 GCF_037325665.1 Littorina saxatilis
AGAGCCAATTAGTGTTATTATGATAGTTTTCGAGGCCCGCGGTAATTCTGGTCTCAACATTCTGTTCTTTCTACAAGCAGTATTGTCTGAGAATTATAATACACGTACTGGTAATTTTACTAATTGATTTCATTTAGTCTATTGTCGATTTCTGACTTGATTTCAATTTCCTCTTTTTTGTTCTTCTTTATGTTTCGGTGGCTTAAAGGCATGTTTTCTTCCTTATCTATCAAGACTCATTTTAGAAAATGATTTACGCTGCTGGTTATGACGGTGTTCATGGTTGCGGTTTGTGGTTATGCTGGTGGCTATTGCTGAAAATTCACTTAACTATATGAATTTAGATTACAGCATGTTATCAACTAGTCAATCAATCAATCAATCAATATGAGGCTTATATCGCGCGTATTCCGTGGGTACAGTTCTAAGCGCAGGGATTTATTTCTTTATTTTTTTATTTTTATTTTATGCAATTTATATCGCGCACACATTCAAGGCGCAGGGATTTATTTATGCCGTGTGAGATGGAATTTTTTTCACACACTACATCACGCATTGACATCGGCCAGCAGATCGCAGCCATTTTGGCGCATATCCTACTTTTCACGGCCTATTATTCCAAGTCACACGGGTATTTTGGTGGACATTTTTATCTATGCCTATACCATTTTGCCAGGAAAGACCCTTTTGTCAATCGTGGGATCTTTAACGTGCACACCCCAATGTAGTGTACACGAAGGGACCTCGGTTTTTCGTCTCATCCAAAAGACTAGTCAGTGGTCAGCTTAGTAATAATGTTAATCAGTGTTGTTAATGTTTTGACTTTTGGTGTGCTGGTGGTGGTTATTGTTGTGGTGGTGGTGGTGGCGGTGCGGCTACTGCTACTGATGATGGTGATGATGTTTTGGATTTTTTTGTATCTCAGTTGCATGCAGGCTGCTTCAACCCTGAGTTGTTTTGCCTTGGTTTCTTTTTTTTCTTCTTTTTTTTTAAGGTGGTAATGACGATAATAAAATTCAACTAATGAAAGTTTAAACTTTGCCAGTCTTTTATTTATGTGCACAACTAAATGTTGACTTCTCACAGCGATACCAGCATTTCTTTCAATCATCCAATGTAAAGATTACAGCAAGTCCGTAAACAACCGATGTTGGAAGTACCGAAATGTGAAACGACCGACATAAACTTCAAATATGAAGCGAGAAGATCAACAAGTCAAAGTACAATCATTAAAAATATGGAAAACAAGTTCAAAAGAGACTACAAAGAAACAAAAATACACCGCAATCAAATACTTTTTTGTTTAAAAATAAAGTCTACTTCTTGTTTTCTGGTGTGGTACTCTAGTGGTGTTTTGATCAAACCCACGAGCAATACAAATAGAGATTCATTCACTGCAAGTGTCTCTTACTTACTTACTTACTTACTTAGACCTATTGCCCCCCAGCGGAGTATAGGCCATTGACGACGTTGGAACTCCGTCGCACTCTGCTCTGCGCTGTTCTTTCTGCGTCTGTGGAGTTAGCTGTCACCCTGCGTCTGTAGCTCCGCATCCGTGTCTCACCTCCAGCAGTTGTTAAGTTGTGACTGTACTATTTTATATCTCCTTATCTATTTATTTAACAAACCCGCCAGCGTCTCCTACTTACTTTACGTACTTAGTCCTTTTGCCCCCAAGCGGAGTATAGGCCATTGACGACGTTAGAACTCCGTCGCTCTCCGACTGCTCTGCGATGCGCTGTACTTTCTGCGTCTGTCGAGTTGCTATTTTATATCTCCTTATCTATTTATTTAACAAAGTCGAAGTTTACACACAAGCTGCATGCGCCTAGATTCCGAAGTGTTGATGAACAATAAAATATCGTTTTTGAACAAATTGACTTGCTCTGTTTCGTCAGGGCACGGCAGAGTTGGTTCTTGGTCCTTACCTTGGTCTTCTTGACCTGCAGGTGTCTCGTGGCCGTGCACAATTTATTTTTAATTTTTTTAAATGACCGTCTTCAAAGTAAAAAGATCGATAAGCTTGCTTTTAAATGCTGATATATCTCTGACCTAAAATAAAAGAAAATGGAAAAAAGATTTGTTTGCGTTTACACAAAAAAAGAAAGAAAGAAAGAAAGAAAGAAAGAAAGAAAGAAAGAAAGAAAGAAAGACAGAAAGACAGAAAGAAAGAAAGATAGAAACAAACAAAGAAATAATCAAACAAATGGCAAACAAACAAGCCTTTTTTTCACCCAATTTCTACAGACGGTAACAACTGTTTCCCAATATCTCAAACCTATACTACGCAGATTGTTTAGATGTATTTGAGTATACGGAAATGATTGGTTTGTTTTCCTTTACTCACTATTCTAAATCAAGCCGCCTGATTTAGAGATATTTTCATTTTTCATTTCATTTCATTTTCATTACTTTATTGTCCCATCGCTGGGAAATTCGGGTCGCTTCCTCCCAGTGGAAAGCTAGCAGCAACGGAGTCGCGCTACCCAGGTGTCTGCGTGTTTAGGTGTATTCAGCCACCTGCACTTATGGCAGAATGACCAAGGTCTTTTACGTGCCATTGTGATGACACGGGGGTGGGACATGGCTTCCGTCTCTGGGTCTGCACATTAAGTTGACCCGTGTCCGTCCCGGCCCGGATTCGAACCAGCGACCTTTCGATCACAAGTCCAGTGCTCTACCAACTGAGCTACCGGGCCCCTTGTGTGTGTAAAAGGACCGTCTACAACGAGGAAAGATATATAAACTTGCTTATGAATTCTTATAACGCTCTTATATTCGAAAATAAGTTCAAAAGCGACTACACAGAATCAAATATACGCAGCCATAAAAACCATTTTTGTTTACAAATAAAATCTACTTATTGTTTTCTTGTCCGTTACTGTAGTGGTGTTTTGAGCAAAGCCACCAGCAATCAAAATAGAGATGTGTTTACTGCAAGTGTCTCTTACTTACTTACTTATTCCCCCTCTGCTTCTTTACATCTGTAAGCTGCAAGAGCTAGTTATTTTTCGGTAACTACCCAGCAACTAAACAAATAAATAGCCAGCAACAGCATGAATCGTCGATAGCTCACGGGTTGAGAAGCTACACTTTGCGACTGAACATTTCAGAATGCTTAAAATTAATGTACAAAATATACATCTCTGGAGCAGACAACACAAACATACAGTATTTAAACTCAAACTACAGGCTTGAACAACCGAAATCCAATATAAAGTCTATGAGTTAAGCTGTTTTCTGACTCGAAATCTAACTTGTGCAACTAAATCATCGCCGCTAAGGTCTCAAGGCAAGTAACTCTCAAACTTGATCTAGAGACTAGAGTTGTGTCCCTTCCAGATTGCGACTCGTCAGCAACTTCGACAAAAAGACTGCAATCTTCCGGTCAATTATCAACTATATTTCATTTCATTCACAGAACACAGGCAAGCAAATGCACACAATCTTCAATGTCAAGAAAATGAAGCGGTACTATACAATGTCTTGCATCAGAAAACAGAACTTCATACACTATTTGCAGTATGAACAGGGGTGGGGGAGGGGGGGGGGGGGGGGGTTCGTCTGCTACTCAAATATGACGGAAGAAAATTTCCTTCGCGATACCATAATGTGAAAAGAACCTGAAATTATCTGGCTTTATCGTCTCAGTAGAGAAACAGCATTAAATGTACTTGATTTTGGTCCAAAACAAATAAACTGCTGTAAATGTTAGGCAGAATTGAATGATTTTCACCGAATTATTCAACAGCGCATTAATCACTTACTTGCGTAAGTAGACTGGCAGTGTGATTAGGACTCGATCAAGCTGTGGCACAAAGACAACTTTTTTCGTTGGAAATCTGAAGAAAGGAGGAATGAACTTGTTCCACACCTCGTCTCAGTGAATACTAAAAACAATGGTCTCAGTTCGAGGTCATTAAAAAGCACGCTGAAGCTCGCATCATTTAGGATCCGCTAACTTCGACCATTATTTTTAATATTCAATGCAGATTCGGCGTGTAACCTTTACTTATTTACTTAGACCTATTGCGTTGTAGGCGGTCATTCCACACAAAAACAATAATTGTGCGCGTGACATTTGCAGACCCAGAAGGTCAAGGGAACGGCCAAGAACCAGCTGGAGGCGAGACAACGTGACGGATGCGGAGCCAATGACGCAACAGACGGGTAAAGAACAGCGCAGAGCAGAGTGCAAATGTCTCGCGCACAATTATTGTTTTTGTGTGAAATGACCGCCCACAACGCAAAAAGAGAGAAAAGCTTACTTATAGATGAGGGCCCCAAAGGGTTTAAAATCGTGATCGTGATTGGCGTTTTTTTATATTTAGTCAAGTTTTTTGACCTTTCTGTGACCGTGATTGCCGGAATTTCCATTTCTGTGATCGTGATGGGACTTTGCCCGTGATCCGTGATGACAAAAAAATCAAGTCTCGTGATCGTGATCGTCATTTGTTTTCGTGATCGTGATGGGCATTATTGCAGAGCATTTTATTTTCAACGTACATTTTTCACAGCTGTATCACTCTATGATCCTCTATTCGTCAAGGTGTTCGTGATCGTGAAACCAAAAATCAAGGTAACTGTGATCGTGAAAGCTAAAATTTCCCTTCCCGTGATCGTGATGATAACCCCCCTTTGGGGCCCTCATAGATGCTGATATCGCTCTGACCTAAAATGAAATAGAATGGAAATGATATTTGTTTGCGTTCACACAAAGAAAGACAGAAAGAAAGAAGAAACAAAACAACAAATCAACAAACAAATAAACACAGGAAATTACTAAAAGCGTTTTCCACCCAATGTGTACAGACGGTTTCATCTCAAACCTGTTTTACGCAGATTGTTCATATACATGTATTTCAGTACTAGATGTGGTGAAATGACCGTCTACAACGCAAAAAGATAGATAAGCTTGCTTTTGAATGCTGATATCGCTCTGACCTAAAATGACAGAATGAAATTTAGATTTGTTTGCGTTCACATAAAGAAAGTAAGAAAGAAAGAAAGAAAGAAAGAAACGAGCAAACAAAAAATCAAATAAACAAAGAAACAAACTAACAGAAAATGACTGAAAGCGTTTTTTCACCACACTTTTACCGACGGTAACAACTTTCTCCCAATGTCTTAAACATTTACTGTGTAGATTGTTTATATGTATTTCGGTACATATGTGTGTTGGTGTGTCGGTGTGTCAAGTGTGCAAGTAAAAAGGGTATTGTAGTTGTACATATATTACTTTAGATATTTTTTTGTTATCATGGGTTTTATAAATTTTCTTCTCTTCTTCTTTTATAATTATTAATTAATGACCTATATGTGCTGATGACCAATTTAATTTCCTTTGTTGGATCAATAAAATGTTATGAGTTATGAGTTATGAGTTATGAGTTATACAGAAATGATTGTTTTGATTTCCTTAATCACCATTCTAAATCAAGCCGCCTGATTCCTGCTACTACTAATGCTATTTTCTGTAATGGCTATTTTTGTCCAACAAAATAAATATGAACACGCCTGAAAAAAAAAATATTAAAAGTCTTAATTTTTTTTTTTTTCATAAAACTACTTTTACAATTTTTTTTATGGAGAGTGAGAGGCACCCAAAAATTCAGAAAAGCGATTACGAAAGTGCAGTATGATATGATGAATATTTTGCAAAGCGTCATAAATCCACAGGTGTGGGAGGGGGGGGGGAGGGGAGAGATATGGTAATAAAATTCAACTAATGAAAGTTTGAACGTAACCAGTCTTTCATTCATGTGCACAACTGAATGTTGACTTCTCACATCGATATTAGCATTTCTTTCGATCATCCAATGTAATGAATACAGCTATATTCCGTAAACGACCAATGTTGGAAGTGAAATGTGAAACGTGAAATGTGAAACGACCGACATAAACTTCAAATAGTCAAAATCAAAGCACAATCATTGAAAATATAGAACATAAGTTCAAAGGCGACTACAAAGAAACAAAAATACACACCAATAATAGACATTTTTGTTTAAAAATAACGTCCACTTATTGTTTTCTGGTTCCTGGCAGCCACTGGTCTGAGGATCTAGCACGGCCATCAACATCGAACGCAGAAGAAGAAGAAGAATTGTTTTCTGGTCTGGTACTCTAGTTGTTTTAAGGTCAAACGCACCAGGAATGAAAATAGAGATTTGTTTACTGCAAGTGTCATTTATTTACTTACTTACATACTTACTTAGACATTTTTCCCCGCAGCGGAGTATTGGCCATTGACGACGTTAGAATACTCCGTCGCACTCTGCTCTGCGTTGTTCTTTCTGCGTCTGTCCAGCTGTTGCCCTAGCTCCTCATCCGTGTCTCACCTCCATCCGTTTTTACATTTAGTCAAGTTCTGACTAAATGTTTTAACATAGACGGGAAATCGAGACGAGGGTGTGGCGTGTGTGTGTGTGTGTGTGTGTGTGTGTGTGTGTGATGTCTTTATCATAACTGTGAAGAACAGAACGGAGACAACAGTCGAAGTCGGCCAATCTGCAATCATTTTCGTCTCGCGAACACTGCTAGCGAACAACATATGGGAGATAACTCTGCTCTCTTCTTTTGATAGATTCGCGCAGGACTGTAGCGTCCGGTCAGAGGGACTTAGATAGCGTGGAGCGATGATGAATCAGAATGCGCTTGGAGAGGCAGTATCGTCTTCCGCTGCCCTTTGACACAAGATCTGCGCGCGCATCCAGCTACCTGCTTAGCTCCCTTCGCTGTGTCCATTACCTCCCTTGAGTGTTGATATTAACACTTCACCCCTATAGAAACAGGATTATACTTTGCCAAGGAGACTTGCATCACTGTCAAAAAATCGTCTGCTCCAGCGACCGCCGAAACCAAACGGTGGATTATCACGTGACACTGTTGCCATATTTACAGTTGTTTGCACCTCCACGAAAAATTGACTCCGGAGTAAAAATTGTGTACGACACACACACATACACACACACACACACACACACACACACACACACACACACACACACACACACACACACACACACACACACACACACACACACACACAAAGGTAAGCCCTCATCCATGTTCGACTTACTTAAACTTAGACTTAGACTTAGACTTAGTCGACTCACCACCCATGCACTTATCCTGCTTCATCAAGCTTATTACGCAACACGAGGTCACTTCCCACACAACAGGTGCGACTTTGTAGTTGTACATCTGTGTGTGTGTGTGTGTGTGTGTGTGTGTGTGTGTGTGTATGTGTGTGTGTGTGTGTTAGCGCGCGTGCGTGCGTTCATGTGTGTGTGTGTGTGTGTGTGTGCTTGTGTGCGTGCGTGCGTGAGTGCTTGCGTGCGGTGCGTGCAAATGTGTGTTAAGGTTGTTCTTGTTGGTGGTGGTGGTGGTGGTTTTTCTGCTTCACTGTTTTACGCTGATATCAATGGCTTCCGATTTCCTTCCTAGAATGCCGACACTCCAAATTTCAAGAAAAACAAAAATAATAAAGAAGACAGTTATGTTCAGAAACATAATATCATGATCGGATGACTCGAGGGCACACATTTAATATTTCTTTCCTCTGTTTTTAATGGAACACTCACGTTTAACAAATAAGAAAGTTCCAGACCTCCTTTACAAGCAGTCATATGTGCGAGTGCCGAATCAATCGCATACGTATACACGCACGCACGCCGACGCGTACGCTCACATTTGTATTTTTATTTTCTGAACATAAAGAACAGCAGATTATTGGCTCACGTAAGTGTAGCCTATGCGATCGTCATTTTTGTCTGTCTGTGCGTATGTATGTATATATGTATGTATGTATGTCTGTGGTAGAAACTTTAACATTTGACTAAACACCGAAATACTCATTTTATCTGATTATATTTCAAGCACCATCTTCAAACTATTGAAGTAATGATCAACATTTTGTCGGCATGTGTGTAGTTAAAGTGTGTATCCAAAGAAAACGGGTGGTGGGGGGTTTTGAGTGGGTAAAAGCAGGTGACTGGTTTGTGTCGTGTGTGGTATGTAGACCAGGTCAGGGGTCAAGATCAGGTCAGGTCGCGTGAAGGCTTGTGGTATAGATTCACTTTTCAGTTCTCACCTCTGCATTTGCCATCGGGGAAGGCGATTTCACATTGTTCGGTTTCTTAGCTCCAGAAAAATAGATAAAGAAGATACCAAAGGAGATTTCCTACAGTTTGTTCTGCACAGCGTGTTTCCAGTGTCTGCGCGAGGAAGAGCTGTCGAAAGCGCAGTGTCGATCTGGCAGTCGTGTCCCCGGTAAGTACAGACAGATCTAGTGTTTCCCACTCTTACAACGTGTCACCTAAGCTTACTGATAATCCGTTTTGTTTAATTTCTTTTTATTTCAGCAGACACGGATATCAAACACAGTGCTAGGCAGTCACCTCTAGTGAAATGAGTTGATCTAAAGTGTCTGTAATGTTTGGATTTCTTTGTTCTTGGTTCGGTTTATATGAATTTCAATTTGATCTGTTTGCCTTCTTTTGAAAATTATACATGGAGTAGATATGATGCGTTAGTTTTAACTCTGTGTGTGTGTGGGGGGGGGTGGGTGTGTGTGTGTGTGTGTGCGTGTGACGGAGTGATTGAGTTTGTGTTACTGTGTGTCTATTTCTTACGGGAGCCTTGAATGCTTCGCCTCTAGGCTCTTGTTTTGTAATAGCAATTTGCATGCACTCCCATTCATCTAAAATTGTTTGAGAAAAAAATGTAATCAAGAGTCGATGTCCTCAGCAATTCAAAGAACCAAAATAAAGTGCATGCAAATACTCCCACATATCATACAGGCATATTATTACTATTATTATTATTAAGGAGATTTCTATAGCGCATAACTAAAAGCACTATGCGCTTTACAATATCACGAAGTATAAGAACACGCAAACATACTCTGATTAAATAGAACTTAGCTTAGCAAGACATACTAAGAACACTAAACATTTGAGTTCATTCAAAAATAGAGAATTACGTTAAATACTGGACAAGCGATTTAAATAAGCTTAAGGCTGCAATGGGCTATTTTAAATACAAAAGTTTAGTTAACTATAAAAGGCAGTGCATAAAACTCCATAATCCTAAGAGGGTCGAACAAATAAGAAACATAAGACTATTTTACTATGATTACTTCATAGAAAATAGTAAACCTGGAATACAAAGCTGTAATTGTTCACAACAAATTTAAAAAGATGTTCATGCCATATTGCACAACACATTTTGACACACACCCAATCTCACACAAGCGCACATACACACACACACACACACACACACACACACACACACACACACACACACACACACACACACACACACACACACATAATAGCATTGTCTCAATCGAGTATTCATTCAAAAGACAAAGATAAGGCTTATTATGAGTTGTTATTTATTTAAGTAAATTTTGAACACACCTTGAAGTAAAAATTGCGCATTCTAATTGACGAATGAGTTCGATGCCTCCAAGAAACGTCAGGCTCATCTTAGACGTACGATCGAGGCTGATGTTATTGTCGTCTGATCAGGTTGTATTAAATGTCTTTGATGACATATAGGTCATCTCCCTTTCACATTTTAGTCAGAAAAACACAAATAAGAGTGATAGTTTGTGCGTGTCTGCTCACTCTGAATAATTCATTATAAACTCGGGTAACCGTGAACAAGAGGTCAATAAAAAGAGACGACTCACGGTAATAACTTCTATTTATCTAGTAAACATGTAGTGGCATTTTGCAAATAATGTTAAAATGTTTTGGTTTTTTTAAACCCAGATAGATTCTTGCAAGCGAGTTTGGCAGTCGACGATTTAGAGAGAAGTTCATTATCTGTATCATAAGTGTTTGTCTATCTATCTTCTTAAACGACAACTGGGTCGACGTACTGTAAATGTCACGTTTTGTTTTGTCAATAATCAAACGTTCCAATTACCTACCGTTCTGCTTTTTGATTGCAAATGTGACCCTCCACGACGGTATGAGTCGAATTT
>NC_090256.1:67698323-67719348 GCF_037325665.1 Littorina saxatilis
ACTGGTCTGTAACGCCCCCCCCCCAAAAAAAAAAAATAGGTGTGGTTACGGTAACATAGCCAAAAAAAATAGGGTAGGAAGGTAGGCAATCACTTTTTTTTTCTTTTTTTCTTTTTTTTCTAATGTGTACAAATTAAACCTACTTGACAGGGAAATAAGTGTGCGACTCGAGCGCTTTCGCTTTCATTGCGTTTTCTGCACTCGTTTTCTTGTTTTTTGTGGGTTTTTTTTGACAAATGTAATAAAAAGTTATAGGGTCGGCCCCTAAAAATAGGGTAGGTCGGGTTACCGTAACCACACCTATTTTCTTTTTAGGCCTAAGATGTTCAACAGCTCAATGCGAAACAAGGTAAACAAGCGACGATTGCACTGTGCGTGGCTACTCGTTGACAGCTTCACACTTATTTAAAGTAAAACCAATTGTCTGAAATAATGTTGGTTCGGGCGTGCATGCATGCATGCGTGCGTGCGTGCATAGGTACGAGCGTGCGCGCGTGCGCATACATGCGTGTGTTTTCTAGATCTATATATCAAGAGATAGGAAACGTCCAGGTCGGCGTCTGTGTGGAACTGAGGGTCTGAAAGGAAATCATTCGGCTATTTGCTAATGCTTTGTTGAGCGCGTATTATTCAGTCGTCTTACGATTGATTTACCCTGTTTTGATTTCAGGTTTTGAAGATTTACATCAGTTCAGGTTTTGGCTCCAGGGGGCTTGGAAACCAAATGAACAATACTGTCCGGTAATTATTTAAACACAAACTCAGGCATTATCATCACAACCAATAAGAGACGATAATTACCAGAATTAAAAAAGAAACCAACACAAAAGAAAAAACTCAGCGAGAAACCACGCGCATACATTCACTTTGCAAAATATCAGCAAAATTTGCAAAACATAAACCCCAAATAAAAGTGACAAACTAGGCCAGTCGCGTCAATTTCCCTTCTGTTTTGGTTTTCGTGAATTTCTGAAACGTATCAACAGTAGAATGGAAATAAAACTAATTTCCCAAATATTTTTTTCCGTTCGCAAGGAATTCTATTATCAGAACACTTACACAAATATTTGAATTCGTCATCCATCTCCGCACTGTCACAAAGTCCACACGCTCTATTCTCCTTTTACGCATTTCAAAATCGCTCTAAATGAAGCTTGAAAAGGTGATTATTCTTCTTGTCGATCGCCTTTTCACACTCGGATTCCAGCTCTGGAGATGAAGCTGGCGGTCTTCTGCAGAACCCCCACGGGTCAGCACAGCTTTTCCTGGAGGGCCGTCGGCCTGGGCCAAGTCTCACTCCTCAGTTGTTGGAGGTTCCTGCAATCATGTAGGATGTGGGCAGTATCTTGTTCTGCCTCTCCGCATCACCCAGCAAACTGCAGCCTCAGTTGGAGATGAACCCCGACAAAAATATGCACAGAATAAGATATGTCTAATTAGTGAGAATAACCATTTTAAAGCAAAACACGTCAAAATAAACTCGATTTTAACGTGGCGAATTTAGAAATGTCAATTCTATTGACGGATACAACACGGGTTCACATGAGGGAGGACACAGCAGGTGTTGATGGAGTCTGTTATGGGCAGAATATACCTGCGCAGTTTCAGCGGCACAGACGACGCACTGCATATTGTTTCTGCCGCGATAGGGATTATGACGAGTACTTGGCCTGTTTTCCTTTCATGCAACGTGTAGCGGGCTGGGATAATCTGCAGTGCGTGGTCGGTCCTGCTGAAGTTACATGTGAGCGGAGCCCCTTATGCGCTGTTTTCAGGCTGTATAAATTGTAACTTGGTCAGGCCTTGACAGTTGTTGGTAGCTGTCGTGTGAACATATGATAACTCAGGGATTTTAACACAAAGAGGGAGAATTAAGGGTCGTTCTGCAAAGCTGGGTACGGTTTTGTGCCATGAATTTTCAGTCCATTTAATGCTTATGATAAGTATCAAATGACGAATAGAATGAGATTTGTTGCACTGATAGTCCAACTAATCAAGGACGCAAACATTTTAAAAAAAACATCCGTATACATTTTCTGTCGTTTCAAATATTATGTTTGTATTCAAAGCCACGTCACATCCTCCGATTTCCATGTTGCACAAGTTCTGTACTTCAAAATTCTTGGAATGCAATGACCAAAAAAAAACCTACCCAATCAGTCATTGCAAGGAGGGCTCATTCTTTCTCTGCAGGTCCAGAGAAATACTTCTGAACGGTATAATTTATATGACATCAACTTCTATCAATAAAATGCCACGTTTGAATATCACACGTGAGGCAATGATTCCACCTTTGGGTATCCAGCTCTGGAGAAATACCCAAAAACAAGCAAGCTACTGTATAGACTTTACCTCGGGGGAGACTGATAATCTGGCAGATTGTCCACACTTTTCAGATTGCATTTCTAATGTACGTAGACTCGGGCATTCACGTGCGGTACACTTACTTACTTACTTAGGCCATTATGAACCCCCGGGGGAGCATAGGCCATCGACGACAATTCTCCATCCGACACGGTCACGTGCGGTACACGATCTAAGTTAATTGTACAATCAATCCATGATTCTTTCTTTCTTTCTTTATTTGGTGTTTAACGTCGTTTTCAACCATTCAAGGTTATATCGCGACGGGGAAAGGGGGGAGATGGGATAGGGGAAAGGGGGGAGATGGGATAGAGCCACTTGTTAATTGTTTCTTGTTCACAAAAGCACTAATCAAAAAATTGCTCCAGGGGCTTGCAACGTAGTACAATATATGACCTTACTGGGAGAATGCAAGTTTCCAGTACAAAGGACTTAACATTTCTTACATACTGCTTGACTAAAATCTTTACAAAAATTGACTATATTCTATACAAGAAACACTTAACAAGGGTAAAAGGAGAAACAGAACCGTTAGTCGCCTCTTACAACATGCTGGGTAGTATCGGGTAAATTCTTTCTAGTCCCAACCAATATGGGACTCCCCCTAACCCGTGGGGGGCCAGTATTCCATGATTTCCTTTCCAAAGTCACAGTCCTTTCCAAAGTCAAAGTCCTTTCCAAAGTCACAGTCCTTTCCAAAGTCACAGTCCACTTAACCCAGGAGGAGACTTACAGTCAAAGCTATCACATTACATATATAGTTCAGACTCGGGCATTCGCCCACTTTACCATTTTTTAAGTTCATTGTCAAAAAACAAACGAGCAATTAAGATACTAACTGGACTTTATCGGCGCGGAAACTTACAGTGAATGCAATATGTACATCTTCAAATCGCATATCTAAAGTAGGCACACAGGGACATTCACTTGCGGAACCATGCTTACAATTCAAATTCTGTCAGTCATTTTAATTTTAATATCAAAAGCTCACACGCCTCGTGAAACTAATCCAAGTAAGACTCCTTAGGGAGGCGTTTGCTTCGCTCTTATATTATACAAAAGCAAAATTTTGAAAATAAGGTATTAAAAAGAAATCACAACAGCAACTTATTATTATATCGTGAACTGAAACATAAATCACAACCCTAAGTAATCACTTCTTGCATGCCTGAAGGCATTTGATGTTTCCATTACCGTTTAAACAAACCGCACCCTTGACAATGATCTCTCACTTAAAAATAGAGCACGTGGATATTGGGAGTGTTTACTCAGGAGGCCCATGGGTGTTTGAATAACAGGGATTGGAGATAAATAGAATCAGCATCAATTTTGATATGATCTTCCGTCGGTAACACAATTTGCACGTGAACACCGTTGGATTATGTTGATGGATTAGGGATCATTTTCGTGAAAGACACCATTTGATTTTCTGGCCTTTACTTTGTCTGCGTAGGATACTTTGCTGTGGTTGGGGTCAAGTTGCGGTGGTGGAACTGAGTGGGGCGGGCTGATGGGGGGTGGAGCGGGGAGAGGGGATGTGCGCAGTGGGCATGGTTTGAGGGTTTTCCACGGGACGAAATTTAACTTCAGGTTTAACACATAATTATGGTGTCCAATGATTAGTTAGTACAGTATCACGTGTTTCCTTTTTCTAGGGAATAGATGATCAAAGTAAACGCTGATCGCGGTTTACAAAAAAAACCCAACTTGTTAAGCATCCCTAATCTACAGAATTTGTGTTGTCTCGAAATCATCTTTTTATCATACCTTCAGGTGAAAACACCCAACAGGTTGTGTGTGTGTGTGTGTGTGTAGGTGGTTTTACCGACAAATGGGGACGATTGTCACTGGAGAGCAGTCAAATGGGGACGCTTCCGACAAACGGGGACGTCCCCATTTGTCGGCCCGTGCGACCCCATTTGACTGGATTTGAGCAGATTGAGCGACCCCATTTGACTGCTTCCTAGCATCCCTGTGGACAAACGGACTGGATTTTCACACAGATTCATACACATATTTTAGCTCTGCACTTTGTGGTCTGCTCAACTAAACCATGTGATTTTTATCATGTGACTTCAAATGACTTTACAGTAACTGCTTTCATCAGAATTCAGTTTCTATTCAAATGTAGTCAAACTAAAACATTTATTTGAATTAAAAAAAAAAGTTATTGCATTTAATATATTTTATTAAGAGTATTTTGAAAGAGTTCTGATTATTTGATCACGGGTTTTTTTTTTGTATTAAAACAAAAACAAACACAGAAACATATACATTCCTGTAAAAAAAAAAAATGATTACAATTATTTTGTTATGAGATTTATTTTAGGTTAATTCGAAGTGTTGTGTCTCATTATTACATCTTTTTTGTCGTGTTTATTGCAATTTTTATTTATTTTATTCATGTAACCCTAGGGGTTTTTTGAAATAAATATTGACTTGACTTGACTTATTGCGAAGTATGAACCGCGTAGGGGGAGCAAAGGAGGGACGGAGAGAGAGAGGTACGGAGGAAGGGAGGGAGAGAGAGAGGTACGGATGAAGGGAGGGAGAGAGAGAGGTACGGAGGAAGGGAGGGTGAGAGAAAGGTACGGAGGAAGGGAGGGAGAGAGAGAGAGGTACGGAGGAAGGGAGGGAGAGAGAGAGGTACGGATGAAGGGAGGGAGAGAGAGAGGTACGGAGAAAGAGAGTGAGAGAGATAGAGGGAGCAAAGGAGGGAGGGAGAGAGAGAGGTATGGCGGAAGGGAGACAGAGAGAGGGTGCAAAGAAGGGAGGGAGAGAGAGAGGTACGGAGGAAGGGAGGGAGAGAGAAAGGTACGGAGGAAGGGAGGGAGAGAGAGAGGTACGGATGAAGGGAGAGAGAGAGATAGGTACGGATGAAGGGAGGGAGAGAGAGAGGTACGGAGAAAGAGAGTGAGAGAGAGATAGAGGGAGCAAAGGAGGGAGGGAGAGAGAGAGGTATGGCGGAAGGGAGACAGAGAGAGGGAGCAAAAGAGGGAGGGAGATAGAGAGGTATGGAGGAAGGGAGAGAGAGGCAGCAAAGGAGGGAGGGAGAGAGAGAGAGGTACGAGGGAGGGAGAGAGAGAGGTTTAAAAGTGACAACATTGTAAGAAAAAAATATAAAGAACATGCGCAAACACGTAATACTGACCTATAGGGAAGTAAAATTGAGATAAAACAGCTATCTTCTCGTTAATGTAAACATGTTTTAATGTAGAGACCAAAAAGCAATGTACTCACGTTAAAATGACGAACACGGAACAGGGGCGGATCTGGTTTTGAAAGGGGGGGGGTGCAAAGTTCTTTTTTTTTGGTGTATCTTATCAGCGAAGCGCCGAACCGATGGCACGAAGCGCCGAGCATGCTAGGGGGGTCCGGGGGCATGCCCCCCCGGAATTTTTTTTTAAAAAGGAAGCAAAATTGTGCAATCTGGTGCAATCTGAGCGTGTAAAGTGCTATTTTCAGGTGATACATTTTTCTTCTTTTTTTTGTCTTTTTTTTTTTTTTTTTTTTTTTTTCCCGCTGGGGGGGGGGGGGGGTGCAATTGCACCCATTGCACCCCCCCCCAGATCCGCCCCTGCGGAACGAATAACAGCGACGTTTCGACCTAAGGGTCTTCTTCAGGCACAAAAACACAAAAATACACACACAAAAAAGAAGAAGAAAGACGATAGAACAAATGAAGAGAAGAATAACTGACAAAACAACTGCACTGCACAAACCAACAAATGACAAAGACAGTCTTTGTCATTTGTTGGTTTGTGCAGTGCAGTTGTTTTGTCAGTTATTCTTCTCTTCATTTGTTCTATCGTCTTTCTTCTTTTTTGTGTGTGTATTTTTGTGTTTTTGTGCCTGAAGAAGACCCTTAGGTCGAAACGTCGCTGTTATTCGTTCCGTGTTCGTCATTTTAACGTGAGTACATTGCTTTTTGGTCTCTTTATTGTTCCCTCTCACGTGCAGTCGCCATTGTTTAATACATGTTTTAATGTGTTTTGTATAATCCGGAAGCAGGAGTTTAAAACCTATATATATATTGAGGGAAAAGTCTGGGTTGTGGCACTCGATCACTAGGTGGGGCACTGCCCTTCGCTCCCTGTTACCCGAGTCCCAATCCTCGTGGTAAGGCGTCCGCCCCGTGATCGGGAGGTCGTGGGTTCGAACCCCGGCCGGGTCATACCTAAGACTTTAAAATTGGCAATCTAGTGGCTGCTCCGCCTGGCGTCTGGCATTATGGGGTTAGTGCTAGGACTGGTTGGTCAGGTGTCAGAATAATGTGACTGGGTGAGACATGAAGCCTGTGCTGCGACTTCTGTCTTGTGTGTGGCGCACGTTATATGTCAAAAGCAGCACCGCCCTGATATGGCCCTTCGTGGTCGGCTGGGCGTTAAGCAAACAAACAAACAAACCCGAGTGCCAACAACAATAGGATGAGCATCAGAAGTGAAGATAAAGAGGGAATTTTTTTCTCTGCGCGCGCGCCAGCAAGCAGGATGTCTCAGAACTGAAGCGGTAATAGTATGATCTAATTACAGGCGATGGGTTTATGGGTCACGTGATTATATATATGAAGTCTTCTATCGCGCGCGTATCTCCAGACTCGGACTCAAGGCGCAGGGATCTATTTATGCCGTGTGAGATGGAATTTTTTACACAATACATCATGCATTCACATCGACCAGCAGATCGCAGCCATTTCGGCGCATATCCTACTTTTCACGGCCTATTATTCCAAGTCACACGGGTATTTTGGTGGACATTGTTTTATCTATGCCTATACAATTTTGCCAGGAAAGACCCTTTTGTCAATCGTGGGATCTTTAACGTGCACACCCCAATGTAGTGTACACGAAGGGACCTCGGTTTTTCGTCTCATCCGAAAGACTAGCACTTGAACCCACCACCTAGGTTAGGAAAGGGGGGAGAAAATTGCTAACGCCCTGACCCAGGGTCGAACTCGCAACCTCTCGCTTCCGAGCGCAAGTGCGTTACCACTCGGCCACCCAGTCCACGTGATGTGGGGGCGGAGCCAAACATTGGTTGATACTTACTGTGTTGACATTAGTTCATTGGCCCCGCCCCAACATCATATGACTTACTAATCCATGGGCTATCATTGGTTCATGTTTTTGGCGCTAAACTATCTGACAGGTAAAGAACTATTTTGATGTGACACGTTATTACTTGGTGCAAATACGCGCAGTGTTTAAAACCACTTGGCGGACAGAACTGTGCATTCTCACAATTCGACACTTACTACATCCATAATAACCACACCGTTGATCAATCGCTGAGAAATGGCACAAATGACAGTTGGGGAAAACATTCAGAAGTTGGAATGATCTTACCGAACGGCTGGCAGACTTTTCCAGAAAGAACGATTTGGTGTACGTGGTCAAATACAGTCGTGCTGTTCAACTTGCGAACAAGAATTCAAAACAGCCTTTTCCAGACGAACTGAAGTATGCATACGCAAAACTTGTGTGCAAGTACTCAGGAAAAGGACGACTCACAGGCCGAGGTGCGAAGAGGAGCAATGGGTAAGCGGATTAATATTTAGTTGCTATACTTCTTATGCGTCCTTGTCACAGATAGTAACTCGTATGAATGTTTAATTTTAATATTATTATTATTTTTTTTTTTTAGGTTTACAATGTTTCAACATTCATTCCAGTATCGACTGACATTTTAACGAGTGCGGAAAGTCTGTCTGTCTGTCTGTCTGTCTGTCTGTCTGTCTGTCTGTCTGTCTGTCTGTCTGTCTCTCTCTCTCTCTCTCTCTCTCTCTCTCTCTCTCTCTCTCTCTCTCTCTCTCTCTCTCTCTCTCTCTCTCTGCGCGCACTTCTTCTTCTTCTTCTTTGTCGGACAGATTTTTCACACAAATGACCAGGAAACCAGATTACGTAAGCCGTGTCAGCTGTACCCTTTGTAAAAGTCAGCGTAGCTCGAGAACGGCATTGAAGTATTTTCGGTGTTCTTTACCTTGCCCAGGAAGCAGCGCACACTCGAGTCAAGGACGTCGTAAAATGGCCCTCGGTCAAGTTTTCACCGAGAACCATTTTATGATGTCCTTAACAATTATGTGTTAGTCGGCTTAGAATATGCGCGCAGGTTTCAAAGTTTTGATCCATTCGATTATCTCAACAGACATCCTTTGATTGTAAAGTTGAATGCGGGCACATGATGGTTGAAAATACTTAACTTGAAAGTTTCCCGCTGTGGTAGATTTTTATGGTGGTTGTCACACAGGCAGCGACGGACGGCTTTACTGGTCGGACCCAGTTGTGCGTTACCTCGCTTTTGCCTTTAATGACTGACTGACTGGCTGACTTTGGGGATTAACGTCCTCTTAGGTAACTAGGATCTATTTGGGAACATTTACTGTGATACTGTAAGAGGAGCAAGAAAAGAAAAGAAAAAAGATTTTTTTTTAAAAATAGGGGGGGGGGGGGGGGGGGGGGGGGTAGATGGGGGGAGGGATGAGACCATGGAACTAGTTTTTAGAAGTTATGCAATAAAACATTTAAACATTGTAGGCTCAGACCACTTCGCCGTATTTAATCTTAGACACCGTACGTTATTAGACGCGAAAGTGCAATACTTAATGATCCGCTCAAAGCACTGTTGAAGCAACAATTTGTCTTTTGGTCGCAGATAAGGACATACTCTATCAAAACATGTGAATATACGTCTCAAGCATGACTAAACGCCCCGAAGGGCTCCGTCTAGTAACTCTATTTTTGATATCGTTTTTTAAATGTCAGCAATTTGCAATGAGGTCACCCATCATAAAATAAGGTTATTAATTATTTCCATACGCCATCTAAGTGAAACGGAGGCATTTTGTATCGCTGATTTTATTTACAAACTGCTCTTGCAGCGGATCATTTGATCGGAACTAAATAAGTAAAGTGAAAATAGGTAAATAAATATATAGATGGATAAATCAGAAAACAAGATTGCAAAACATAAACACGTTCATAAAACATGTTAGTTTCCACTATTGCCGTAAACAAGTTCTCTGCAAAAACATTGAAAGTCAAATACTGTTTTCGCCTCTGTTTCTTCTTGTTGTTGATTTTTTACATTAATTTTAGTCAAGTCTTGTAGATTTTATCTTTGAAATATTTGCTTTGTGTTTCGTAACAGAATTAACTATGGTATTGTGTTGCTTAGTACTTGATGCATGAATTGGCGTCTCGCAGAATTAAACGCCGCTGAGGAAGGCCTGGCAACAGGTCGAAAAGTTGGGCTGCCACTTGAAATTCTTTGTTAGGCTTTTCTTTTCCTTGATTTTGTTGACATCTCTCTCTCTCTCTCTCTTTCTCTGTGTATGTGTGTGTGTGTGTCTGTCTCTCTCTCTCTCTCTTTCTTCTCTCTCTCTCTCTCTTTCTCTCTCTCTCCCCCTCTCTCTCTCTCCCCTTCTCTCTCTCTCTCTCCCCCTCTCTCCCCCTCTCTCTCTGTCTTTCTCTCTCTCTCTTTTCTCTCTCTCTCTCTCTTCTCTCTTCTCTCTCTCTCTCTCTCTCTCTCTCTCTCTCTCTCTCTCTCTTTCCCTGCCTCACAAACACAAATACACACGCACTAACACACACAAAGCAGCAGGCTGGGATGCGGCAAATTGGGTAAGGCAGACTGGGATACGGCAAGTTGGGAGAGGCAGGATGGGATGCCGCCAACGCATCTAGCAGTGCAAATTCTACAGGGTGGGGGGGGGGGGGGGGGGGGAGGGGCGTTCTTTTAAATCAAGTTTTGCCCAGTTTTGATTTTGCCGGTTTTGGTAATCCTACATTCCTCCGTGCGACAGCGGACTAAATGCGCATTTAAAACTATTTAGATGTTTTGCTTAAATTTTGACTTGGAGCGAAATAAATTAAAACATCTTGTTCGTTGTGCTTTTGTTTTAAATTAAAGAGTATTCCATTTCTAAATTAAATATCACTTGCCTGTTAGCTCTTTATTGTTGTTGCAATAGTTGTATATACTTGGAAGAAAAAAAAGGCATACAACGAGACAGTTATGGTAGCCAAAGAAGCAAATATGAATAAGAGACCTTCCTCCGTTTTTACGTTTTACTGACAGATGACTCAATTCGTCATCAATGACTTGTTATTGGCGCCACAAAGCCAAGAACTCACCCTTTTTCCTCCGGCGAGTATGACTCCAGGGCGTAACTCCACACACTCAGATTTGTTCAAGTGGTCTGTATTCCCAATGGGTAGGGAGGGGGGGCATGAAACCTGCTTAAGTGTGCCAGGTAACGTGTCACTATTTCAAGAAAACAAAACACCACAAAAGCTTCTTGTGTGATTAAAGAATTACTCAAGCGAGCGATAAGTGTGTGATCACATCCGTTCTGTACCCCAGGACAGCTTTAGAGAATGCGTCATACTCATTCAGCTATTTCCTTGTTCATGATCGAAAAGAATGGAAAGCTCCAAAACAAAAACAATCTTTGGAACTTTAAGCAAAGGGTTCTCTGAAGTTTCAACAATCATTTCAAGATATTGCCTTGACCGGGGAAAGATAACATAGATGGGTAAAAGCCGGCAAATATTTCATGAACTGATACACGTAAAATTGACGGGTGTAAGCCAGCAAATATTGTATGGACTATAAAAGCCTAAAAAGGAAGAACAGTGTTCTTGTTACGGCGATGACCTTAAAGGTTATCTCACAGAATGTTGTTTGAAACCCAACAGAAACAAATAAAAACAAAAACAAAAAGGTCAGACATTTAACGTAAGAGTTTAGAATAGGATGCTTCGAAAAACTTATTGAATTAGTTATACATGTATACATCTGTTGAAGGCTTCTCGGTACCGTAAATATAAAAGAAGGCGAACATTCAAAGAACTATTGAGGTAGGGGTCCAAATCAAAAGTAACGAAATTGCCTTACTTTTGTTCTTAACCAATATACATTCAACATTTAATATACATGCCAAGCGTTTCAAGGGTGCTGCCAATTGTTTCTTTCAGCATTTGTTGAACATTTATTAACACTGTTTCTACAAGTAGACCCAAATTGATTTAGTCTTAAATTCCAACACAACGGGTTTTTTCTATACTGCATTTTACGTTTGACAAGAAACCTGATTTAGACCACCCAGATACGGTATTTGCAAAATATTTATCTCTTTTATATCATTTTTCAAAATTGTTGTTTATGAAATCGAAAATCACATCGAAAAATGTCACTATTCGATGTTCCCTCACTAATCTGGGTGTGAAGGGTTTTCTTGAAGCAGACACCGGGGCTTCCTAAACGATTGCCGCTTAAGCGGAGGGGAGTCAAGCGTGATTAAGTGCCTGGCCTGCCAATTGACACCTACCGGCGAAAACACACAATAGGCCACAAGGAAGTTTTCTTTTGTCGGAGAACAAGGAAGAGGCATGCTGGCTGTCTCTGGATCATAATTATGTAGACTATCTTTGAATATGTCCGAGTTTGTTTATGTTTGAGAAGGAGTACGCACAAGACAGACAGACAAGCAAATAACATATAGACACTAAACAATCTAAGTAGTAAATGGATTTATGCTGATCTGTATGTGAGCAGCACACGTCTTCAGATGTCTATAAAAAGATGTATGAGCAACTGCAGAACTAAAACATGCAGAATATTATGAAGCATCGATTGGAGATAACTATTGCGAGCATGACCAAAATGTGAAATCATGTTTTTGACAGTTTTGAGCATTGAAGTGAGGAAATGGAGTTTATCTTTTAAGCATTGCAAGGGGTTCTAGAACTGTCCGAGGGGGTATTGGGAGATAAGTGTTACCATACATGGTGTACCTCAATCAACATTAGACATTCAGTGACTTTAAAACAGCCCTTACAGGCATGATCAGCGCGTTTTCCATGGATGATTGCGTTCATGTCTTTGATGAATTTGTCTCGACATTGCGCGTGTGTAACTTCACAACGAAGGGGTTAATTTGTCCAGTACTTTAAGTTTAAGAAATAATTGTTATGGTCATATTTGTTGTGCAAAAACTTCAGTTCGACCATTTTACACAGTTTTGAATGTTTATTTATTTATTTATTTATTTATTTATTTATTTATTAAGGAGATTTCTATAGCGCATAACGAAAAGCACTATGCGCTTTACAATATCACTAAGTATAAGCACACGCAAACATACTCTGATTAAATAGAACTTAGTTTAGCAAGACATACTAAGAACACTAAACATTTGAGTTCATACAAAAATTGAGAACTAAATTAAATACTGGACAAGCGATTTAAATAAGCTTAAGGCCTACACCAACTGCAATGGGCTAATTCAAATACAAAAGTTTAGTTAACTATAAAAGGCAGTGCATAAAACTCCATAATCCTAAGAGGGTCAAACAAATAAGAAACATAAGACTAGATAGTGTCTGTAAAAGAAGCCGACATTTACCCTTTTCTCCAACATTTGTTCCAAAACACACCTCCGAATGATTGTCGATGACTCGAAAGCTTTCCTATCTTGTGATTGCCTTGAGCCTAGCTACAACTGCTTTGTGTTTAATAACTATCATCATGTATTGAACCCCGTGCTCTTTCTTCGGGGGAGGGGGGGGGGGGGTTAGATATTTTGCTGGTAGTATTTTTTCGACCGAGTTATCTATATTCGTTGGGCAGTTTTCTTTGTCGGACAGATTTTTCACACAAATGACCAGAGAAACCAGATTACGTAAGCCGTGTCAGCTGTACCCTTTGTAAAAGTCAACGTAGCTCGAGAACGGCATTGAAGTATTGGTGTTCTTTACCTTGCCCAAGAAGCAGCGCATATGAGAATACGTCACACACTCGAGTCGAGGACGTCGTAAAATGGCCCTCGGTCAAGTTTTCACCGAGAACCATTTTATGATGTCCTTAACAATTATGTGTTAGTCGGCTTAGATTGGGTAAGACAGACTGGGATACGGCAAGTTGGGAGAGGCAGGATGGGATGCCGCCAACGCATCTAGCAGTGCAAATTCTACAGGGTGGGGGGGGGGGGGGGGCGTTCTTTTAAATCAAGTTTTGCCCAGTTTTGATTTTGCCGGTTTTGGTAATCCTACATTCCTCCGTGCGACAGCGGACTAAATGCGCATTTAAAACTATTTAGATGTTTTGCTTAAATTTTGACTTGGAGCGAAATAAATTAAAACATCTTGTTCGTTGTGCTTTTGTTTTAAATTAAAGAGTATTCCATTTCTAAATTAAATATCACTTGCCTGTTAGCTCTTTATTGTTGTTGCAATAGTTGTATATACTTGGAAGAAAAAAAAGGCATACAACGAGACAGTTATGGTAGCCAAAGAAGCAAATATGAATAAGAGACCTTCCTCCGTTTTTACGTTTTACTGACAGATGACTCAATTCGTCATCAATGACTTGTTATTGGCGCCACAAAGCCAAGAACTCACCCTTTTTCCTCCGGCGAGTATGACTCCAGGGCGTAACTCCACACACTCAGATTTGTTCAAGTGGTCTGTATTCCCAATGGGTAGGGAGGGGGGGCATGAAACCTGCTTAAGTGTGCCAGGTAACGTGTCACTATTTCAAGAAAACAAAACACCACAAAAGCTTCTTGTGTGATTAAAGAATTACTCAAGCGAGCGATAAGTGTGTGATCACATCCGTTCTGTACCCCAGGACAGCTTTAGAGAATGCGTCATACTCATTCAGCTATTTCCTTGTTCATGATCGAAAAGAATGGAAAGCTCCAAAACAAAAACAATCTTTGGAACTTTAAGCAAAGGGTTCTCTGAAGTTTCAACAATCATTTCAAGATATTGCCTTGACCGGGGAAAGATAACATAGATGGGTAAAAGCCGGCAAATATTTCATGAACTGATACACGTAAAATTGACGGGTGTAAGCCAGCAAATATTGTATGGACTATAAAAGCCTAAAAAGGAAGAACAGTGTTCTTGTTACGGCGATGACCTTAAAGGTTATCTCACAGAATGTTGTTTGAAACCCAACAGAAACAAATAAAAACAAAAACAAAAAGGTCAGACATTTAACGTAAGAGTTTAGAATAGGATGCTTCGAAAAACTTATTGAATTAGTTATACATGTATACATCTGTTGAAGGCTTCTCGGTACCGTAAATATAAAAGAAGGCGAACATTCAAAGAACTATTGAGGTAGGGGTCCAAATCAAAAGTAACGAAATTGCCTTACTTTTGTTCTTAACCAATATACATTCAACATTTAATATACATGCCAAGCGTTTCAAGGGTGCTGCCAATTGTTTCTTTCAGCATTTGTTGAACATTTATTAACACTGTTTCTACAAGTAGACCCAAATTGATTTAGTCTTAAATTCCAACACAACGGGTTTTTTCTATACTGCATTTTACGTTTGACAAGAAACCTGATTTAGACCACCCAGATACGGTATTTGCAAAATATTTATCTCTTTTATATCATTTTTCAAAATTGTTGTTTATGAAATCGAAAATCACATCGAAAAATGTCACTATTCGATGTTCCCTCACTAATCTGGGTGTGAAGGGTTTTCTTGAAGCAGACACCGGGGCTTCCTAAACGATTGCCGCTTAAGCGGAGGGGAGTCAAGCGTGATTAAGTGCCTGGCCTGCCAATTGACACCTACCGGCGAAAACACACAATAGGCCACAAGGAAGTTTTCTTTTGTCGGAGAACAAGGAAGAGGCATGCTGGCTGTCTCTGGATCATAATTATGTAGACTATCTTTGAATATGTCCGAGTTTGTTTATGTTTGAGAAGGAGTACGCACAAGACAGACAGACAAGCAAATAACATATAGACACTAAACAATCTAAGTAGTAAATGGATTTATGCTGATCTGTATGTGAGCAGCACACGTCTTCAGATGTCTATAAAAAGATGTATGAGCAACTGCAGAACTAAAACATGCAGAATATTATGAAGCATCGATTGGAGATAACTATTGCGAGCATGACCAAAATGTGAAATCATGTTTTTGACAGTTTTGAACTGCCAAATGAAGTGAGGAAATGGAGTTTATCTTTTAAGCATTGCAAGGGGTTCTAGAACTGTCCGAGGGGGTATTGGGAGATAAGTGTTACCATACATGGTGTACCTCAATCAACATTAGACATTCAGTGACTTTAAAACAGCCCTTACAGGCATGATCAGCGCGTTTTCCATGGATGATTGCGTTCATGTCTTTGATGAATTTGTCTCGACATTGCGCGTGTGTAACTTCACAACGAAGGGGTTAATTTGTCCAGTACTTTAAGTTTAAGAAATAATTGTTATGGTCATATTTGTTGTGCAAAAACTTCAGTTCGACCATTTTACACAGTTTTGAATGTTTATTTATTTATTTATTTATTTATTTATTTATTATTTATTTATTTATTTATTTATTTATTTATTTATTTATTTATTAAGGAGATTTCTATAGCGCATAACGAAAAGCACTATGCGCTTTACAATATCACTAAGTATAAGCACACGCAAACATACTCTGATTAAATAGAACTTAGTTTAGCAAGACATACTAAGAACACTAAACATTTGAGTTCATACAAAAATTGAGAACTAAATTAAATACTGGACAAGCGATTTAAATAAGCTTAAGGCCTACACCAACTGCAATGGGCTAATTCAAATACAAAAGTTTAGTTAACTATAAAAGGCAGTGCATAAAACTCCATAATCCTAAGAGGGTCAAACAAATAAGAAACATAAGACTAGATAGTGTCTGTAAAAGAAGCCGACATTTACCCTTTTCTCCAACATTTGTTCCAAAACACACCTCCGAATGATTGTCGATGACTCGAAAGCTTTCCTATCTTGTGATTGCCTTGAGCCTAGCTACAACTGCTTTGTGTTTAATAACTATCATCATGTATTGAATCCCGTGCTCTTTCTTCGGGGGAGGGGGGGGGGGGGGTAGATATTTTGCTGGTAGTATTTTTTCGACCGAGTTATCTATATTCGTTGGGCAGTTTTCTTTGTCGGACAGATTTTTCACACAAATGACCAGAGAACCAGATTACGTAAGCCGTGTCAGCTGTACCCTTTGTAAAAGTCAACGTAGCTCGAGAACGGCATTGAAGTATTGGTGTTCTTTACCTTGCCCAAGAAGCAGCGCATATGAGAATACGTCACACACTCGAGTCGAGGACGTCGTAAAATGGCCCTCGGTCAAGTTTTCACCGAGAACCATTTTATGATGTCCTTAACAATTATGTGTTAGTCGGCTTAGATTGGGTAAGACAGACTGGGATACGGCAAGTTGGGAGAGGCAGGATGGGATGCCGCCAACGCATCTAGCAGTGCAAATTCTACAGGGTGGGGGGGGGGGGGGGGGGCGTTCTTTTAAATCAAGTTTTGCCCAGTTTTGATTTTGCCGGTTTTGGTAATCCTACATTCCTCCGTGCGACAGCGGACTAAATGCGCATTTAAAACTATTTAGATGTTTTGCTTAAATTTTGACTTGGAGCGAAATAAATTAAAACATCTTGTTCGTTGTGCTTTTGTTTTAAATTAAAGAGTATTCCATTTCTAAATTAAATATCACTTGCCTGTTAGCTCTTTATTGTTGTTGCAATAGTTGTATATACTTGGAAGAAAAAAAAGGCATACAACGAGACAGTTATGGTAGCCAAAGAAGCAAATATGAATAAGAGACCTTCCTCCGTTTTTACGTTTTACTGACAGATGACTCAATTCGTCATCAATGACTTGTTATTGGCGCCACAAAGCCAAGAACTCACCCTTTTTCCTCCGGCGAGTATGACTCCAGGGCGTAACTCCACACACTCAGATTTGTTCAAGTGGTCTGTATTCCCAATGGGTAGGGAGGGGGGGCATGAAACCTGCTTAAGTGTGCCAGGTAACGTGTCACTATTTCAAGAAAACAAAACACCACAAAAGCTTCTTGTGTGATTAAAGAATTACTCAAGCGAGCGATAAGTGTGTGATCACATCCGTTCTGTACCCCAGGACAGCTTTAGAGAATGCGTCATACTCATTCAGCTATTTCCTTGTTCATGATCGAAAAGAATGGAAAGCTCCAAAACAAAAACAATCTTTGGAACTTTAAGCAAAGGGTTCTCTGAAGTTTCAACAATCATTTCAAGATATTGCCTTGACCGGGGAAAGATAACATAGATGGGTAAAAGCCGGCAAATATTTCATGAACTGATACACGTAAAATTGACGGGTGTAAGCCAGCAAATATTGTATGGACTATAAAAGCCTAAAAAGGAAGAACAGTGTTCTTGTTACGGCGATGACCTTAAAGGTTATCTCACAGAATGTTGTTTGAAACCCAACAGAAACAAATAAAAACAAAAACAAAAAGGTCAGACATTTAACGTAAGAGTTTAGAATAGGATGCTTCGAAAAACTTATTGAATTAGTTATACATGTATACATCTGTTGAAGGCTTCTCGGTACCGTAAATATAAAAGAAGGCGAACATTCAAAGAACTATTGTGGTAGGGGTCCAAATCAAAAGTAACGAAATTGCCTTACTTTTGTTCTTAACCAATATACATTCAACATTTAATATACATGCCAAGCGTTTCAAGGGTGCTGCCAATTGTTTCTTTCAGCATTTGTTGAACATTTATTAACACTGTTTCTACAAGTAGACCCAAATTGATTTAGTCTTAAATTCCAACACAACGGGTTTTTTCTATACTGCATTTTACGTTTGACAAGAAACCTGATTTAGACCACCCAGATACGGTATTTGCAAAATATTTATCTCTTTTATATCATTTTTCAAAATTGTTGTTTATGAAATCGAAAATCACATCGAAAAATGTCACTATTCGATGTTCCCTCACTAATCTGGGTGTGAAGGGTTTTCTTGAAGCAGACACCGGGGCTTCCTAAACGATTGCCGCTTAAGCGGAGGGGAGTCAAGCGTGATTAAGTGCCTGGCCTGCCAATTGACACCTACCGGCGAAAACACACAATAGGCCACAAGGAAGTTTTCTTTTGTCGGAGAACAAGGAAGAGGCATGCTGGCTGTCTCTGGATCATAATTATGTAGACTATCTTTGAATATGTCCGAGTTTGTTTATGTTTGAGAAGGAGTACGCACAAGACAGACAGACAAGCAAATAACATATAGACACTAAACAATCTAAGTAGTAAATGGATTTATGCTGATCTGTATGTGAGCAGCACACGTCTTCAGATGTCTATAAAAGATGTATGAGCAACTGCAGAACTAAAACATGCAGAATATTATGAAGCATCGATTGGAGATAACTATTGCGAGCATGACCAAAATGTGAAATCATGTTTTTGACAGTTTTGAACTGCCAAAATGAAGTGAGGAAATGGAGTTTATCTTTTAAGCATTGCAAGGGGTTCTAGAACTGTCCGAGGGGGTATTGGGAGATAAGTGTTACCATACATGGTGTACCTCAATCAACATTAGACATTCAGTGACTTTAAAAACAGCCCTTACAGGCATGATCAGCGCGTTTTCCATGGATGATTGCGTTCATGTCTTTGATGAATTTGTCTCGACATTGCGCGTGTGTAACTTCACAACGAAGGGGTTAATTTGTCCAGTACTTTAAGTTTAAGAAATAATTGTTATGGTCATATTTGTTGTGCAAAAACTTCAGTTCGACCATTTTACACAGTTTTGAATGTTTATTTATTTATTTATTATTTATTTATTTATTTATTTATTTATTTATTTATTAAGGAGATTTCTATAGCGCATAACGAAAAGCACTATGCGCTTTACAATATCACTAAGTATAAGCACACGCAAACATACTCTGATTAAATAGAACTTAGTTTAGCAAGACATACTAAGAACACTAAACATTTGAGTTCATACAAAAATTGAGAACTAAATTAAATACTGGACAAGCGATTTAAATAAGCTTAAGGCCTACACCAACTGCAATGGGCTAATTCAAATACAAAAGTTTAGTTAACTATAAAAGGCAGTGCATAAAACTCCATAATCCTAAGAGGGTCAAACAAATAAGAAACATAAGACTAGATAGTGTCTGTAAAAGAAGCCGACATTTACCCTTTTCTCCAACATTTGTTCCAAAACACACCTCCGAATGATTGTCGATGACTCGAAAGCTTTCCTATCTTGTGATTGCCTTGAGCCTAGCTACAACTGCTTTGTGTTTAATAACTATCATCATGTATTGAATCCCGTGCTCTTTCTTCGGGGGAGGGGGGGGGGGGGTTAGATATTTTGCTGGTAGTATTTTTTCGACCGAGTTATCTATATTCGTTGGGCAGTTTTCTTTGTCGGACAGATTTTTCACACAAATGACCAGAGAACCAGATTACGTAAGCCGTGTCAGCTGTACCCTTTGTAAAAGTCAACGTAGCTCGAGAACGGCATTGAAGTATTGGTGTTCTTTACCTTGCCCAAGAAGCAGCGCATATGAGAATACGTCACACACTCGAGTCGAGGACGTCGTAAAATGGCCCTCGGTCAAGTTTTCACCGAGAACCATTTTATGATGTCCTTAACAATTATGTGTTAGTCGGCTTAGAATATGCGCGCAGGTTTCAAAGTTTTGATCCATTCGATTATCTCAACAGACATCCTTTGATTAAAGTGAATGCGGGCACATGATGGTTGGAAAATACTTAACTTGAAAGTTTCCGCTGTGGTAGATTTGTATGGTGGTTGTCACACAGGCAGCGACGGCTTTACTGGTCGGACCCAGTTGTGCGTTACCTCGCTTTTGCCTTTAATGACTGACTGACTGGCTGACTTTGGGGATTAACGTCCTCTGGGAACATTTACCGTGATACTGTAAGAGGAGCAAGAAAAGAAAAGAAAAAAGATTTAAAACAAAATAGGGGATGAGGGGGGGGGGTAGATGGGGGGAGGGATGAGACCATGGAACTAGTTTTTAGAAGTTATGCAATCAAACATTTCAATCAATCAATGAGTCTTATATCGCGCATATTCCGTGGGTACAGTTCTAGGCGCTCTGCAGTGATGCAGTGTGAGATGAAATTTTATACGGCCAGTAGATTGCAGCCATTTCGGCGCATATTTACCTTTCACGGCCTATTATTCCAAGTCACACGGGTATAGGTAGACAATTATTAAACTGTGCCTAAGCAATTTTGCCAGGAAAGACCCTTTTGTCAATCGTGGGATCTTTAACGTGCACACCCAATGTAGTGTACACATTTAAATATTGTAGGCTCAGACCACTTCGCCGTATTTAATTTTAGACACCGTACGTTATTAGACGCGAAAGTGCAATACTTAATGATCCGCTCAAAGCACTGTTGAAGCAACAATTGTCTTTCGGTCGCAGAAAGGACATACTCTATCAAAACATGTGAATATATGTCTCAAGCATGACTAAACGCCCCGAAGGGCTCCGTCTAGTAACTCTATTTTTGATATCGTTTTTAAATTTCAGCAATTTGCAATGAGGTCACCCATCATAAAATAAGGTTATTGGTTTAAACAAGTTTATTCAATAAATTCCATCGGTACTATTACCGCATACATGAAATAAGGAACATGGAGCACAACAAGCTAGGCTTATAAGCGTACTCTTAAAAGCAAATGAAATTTGGCGGACGATTTTAATATAACAATTTGAAATAATGTCAAAATAATAATGGTAAATTATGGTAGACAAACATGTAACAATAAAAGGAGAAAAAAAAACCAAAAAAACCAATGCTAGACTAACAA
>NC_090256.1:67719548-67742048 GCF_037325665.1 Littorina saxatilis
TGTGTGTGTGTGTGTGTGTGTGTGTGTGTGTGTGTGTGTGTGTGTACGTGCGTGTGTGCGGGAATGTGTGTGTGTGCGTGTAAGTGTGTGGGAGGGGGAGGTGTTTGTGCGTGCGTGCTTGCGTGCGTGCGTGCGTGCGTGTGTGCGTGCGTATATATGTGTGTGCGTGCGTGCGTGCGTGCGTGTGCGCGCGTACGTGCGTGCGTACGTGCGTCCGTGCGCGTACATGTGTGTGTGTGTTTTTTTTAAAGATATTTATCAAGAAACCGGAAAATTCTACGTACGTGTGTGTGTTTTCTAGATATTAATCAAGAGATAGGATAATTCCACGTCGGCGTAGGTGTGGAACTGAAGATCTATAAAGAAATCATTCGGCTATTTGCGTATTCTTTAATAAGCTCATCTTATTCAGTTGTCTTACGGTTGATTTACCCTGTTTTGATCTCAAGCTTTCAAGATTTACGTCAGATCATGTTTCAGCTACAGAGAGCTTGGAAACCAAATTAACAATGCTGTGCCCTAATTGAACACAAAGGCAGGCATTATCATCACAACTAATAAGAAATGATGAATACCAGATTTGAAAAAGGAATCAACACAAACGAGAACAAAACAAGTCGCGAAAGGCGAAATTACTACATTTAGAAAAGCTGTCGAACACACGGAATGAAACTGAACACACTACTGCATTTTTACACCAAGACAATACAGCTTCGTCAATCCCCGCAAGAATGAAATCGCTCACCGTTGGCATTCACGAGCATAACGCAGTGAAATTAACTAGCCAGAATAGCGCGGTAGCGTATTGCACTGAGCAAGAAAGCGCGCTTTTCTGTATTCTTTTAATTTTCGGAGCTTGTTTTGAATACAACATGATCATATCTATATGTTTTTTGAATCGGGAAATGATAAAGAATAATTAAGATTAAATCATTTTTGGGTCGATTTCTTACATTTTAATCGTAGTACTAATTACTAATCTATTTTCGTTAATTGTCCCATTTTTAGAGTAAACATGACATATCAATATATTTTTAGATTCAGAATTTGATGAAGAATACGATGCAATCAATTTTAAATCTGTTTGTGAAAGGGTTACGTTACGTTCATTTACATATGGACCCAGCGGTCTTTTAAGTACACAGACAAACGCTAATTAGACAACACTTATCTTGACAAAATGTTCAGACGCTTGCAGGGAAGACACAGGCGGAAGAGGCATGATAACTCAGGGATTGTAACACACAGGGAGAAGGGTCGTGTCTGTGGGTCTGTCTGTGCGCGATGCACGGCCAAAGTTCTCGATGGATCTGCCTATTTTATTCATGTTTTTATTACTTAATTAGTGGAAGAATCTGTTGTAATGTATGTTTGATGGTGTATGCTTTTAATCAAGCGTTGCTGACTATGAATGTAGATGTAAATGCTTGTATAACTGTGTTTGAATTTTAAATGTGTCAAGCGCAAAGAGCATAATTGTAAAGTTATGATGTTGCGCTATATAAATGCTCATTTATTATTATTATTATTAAGTACAGGTTTGTGCCAATAATTTACAGTCCGTTTGATGCTTTTGATGAATATCAAATGACGAAGAGAATGTAATTTTTTTGCACTGATACTCTAACTAATTAAGGATACAAACATTTAAAAACAACGTTATACATTTTCAATGTATTTCAAATATTATGCTTGTATTCAATTTCTTGCCACATCCTCCGGTTTCCATACTGGACAAGTTCTGTACTTTATACTACTTCGAATGCGGTGAAAACCGACAATAGGTCATTGTTTCAAGGAGTGCTCATTCTTTCTCTGCAGGCCAGAGAAATACCTGGGAACGGCATATATTAATGACATCAACTTCTATCAATAAAATGCCACGTTTGAATATCACACGTGAGGCAATGATTCCACCTTTGGGTATCCAGCTCTGGAGAAATACCCAGAAACAAGCAAGCTACTGTATAGACTTTGCCTCGGGGGAGACTGATAATCTGGCAGATTGTCCACACTTTTCAGATCGCATTTCTAATGTACGTAGACTCGGGCATTCACGTGCGGTACACCGTGTAAGTGAATTGTGCAATCACTCCATGATTTCCTTTCCAAAGTCACAGTCCTTTCCAAAGTCACAGTCCTTTCCAAAGTCACAGTCCTTTCCAAAGTCACAGTCCTTTCCAAAGTCACTTTCCTTTCCAAAGTCACAGTCCTTTCCAAAGTCACAGTCCTTTCCAAAGTCACAGTCCTTTCCAAAGTCACAGTCCTTTCCAAAGTCACTTTCCTTTCCAAAGTCACAGTCCTTTCCAAAGTCACAGTCCTTTCCAAAGTCACAGTCCTTTCCAAAGTCACAGTCCTTTCCAAAGTCACAGTCCTTTCCGTAAAAACAGTTCTGCTCACTATCACAGATCTGCCGAGTCTTTTTATGGGATAAAATTGTCCGTCCACTTGAACATATACCAACACGCAAAATCCTGACGGCTTCCTGATCCGAGTGGGAGTTTTTGTGTGTGAAATAATGTTGCGCTTTAATACGTGTGCCTCCTAGAAAATGATTCACCAAAAATGTAATGTCCAACTCTGCACAGAAAGCACGTGTTGAGTGTTGTTTGTGTCTCAGTGAAGGGATGACTTGACCCAATGTTAAAGCAGGGAGCCCAAAACTGTGCGTCCCTGCGTCTTATACGCACTAAAAGCCGAAACACGCACAAGCAACTCAAGGAGCCCAAAACTGTGCGTCCCTGCATCTTATACGCACTAAAAGCCGAAACACGCACAAGCAACTCAAGGAGGGGGTCCCGGGACGCACTAGGAGTGTAAAGAGTGAGTCCCAGGACGCACTAGGAGTGTAAAGAGTGAGTCCCACGACGCACTAGGAGTGTAAAGAGTGAGTCCCACGACGCACTAGGAGTGTAAAGAGTGAGTCCCACGACGCACTAGGAGTGTAAAGAGTGAGTCCCACGACGCACTAGGAGTGTAAAGAGTGAGTCCCACGACGCACTAGGAGTGTAAAGAGTGAGTCCCACGACGCACTAGGAGTGTAAAGAGTGAGTCCCACGACGCACTAGGAGTGTAAAGAGTGAGTCCCAGGACGCACTATACATCCGTTATCATGCATTCCACCTGTGTACTGTATTCAGAAAATGTTCTGCCAGATCTTTTCCGACGCAAATGTACAGAGTTAATCTAACCCATATAACCATTTTGTTTTTGTAACGGCTCAGAGAGTTTCAAAAAGTCGGCAGCTGCAGGGGTTAAGTGTCGGCCAGGAATGTGTCTTCTGAAAGCAAGACTATGAACATCCTTGTCTTCGGACCCTCTCAAGTTTCACTGAGGGGGTCCAACGACCCCTCACAAATTAAAGTTGGGGGTCCAGGAACCCTCTAGGTTCAGCGTCCTAAGGGGGCGCTGAAAACCCTGGCCAGATCCGTGATGGAGAACCGATTTTTTTGTTTGTTACACGAGAAAGACCGCACCTTTGAAGAGCAAACAGTTACCGTATCGACTGACAGACCAGGGTGTGCACATTATCAGATCGCGTGTAGACTGGGGCGTTCACGTGCAGAACCACGCCGGCTTTCCATTGCCTGGTCACATCTGTTATCTCCATTTCAACAAGCAAGATACCCTAATTGTGTCCACTTAACCCAGGTGGAGGCTACCAGTCAAGGCTTTGCGCATTTTCACATTACATTTCTCGTTCAGACTCGGGCATTCGCCTACCATACCATTGTTCGGGCGAAAATTTACAGTCAAAGTTATATGTATATCTTCAGATCCCAATTCTAATGTAGACTCGGGCATTCACGTGCTGAACCATGCATAACACTTAAATTCTGTCGGTCATTTTAATCTAAATCAAAAGCTCACACGCCTCGTGAATTTAATCCAAGCAAGACTCCTCAGTGAGGCGTTTGCTTCGCTCTTATATCTATATATGCAAAACCAAATTTTGAAAATAAGTTATTAAATAGAAAACACAACGGCAACACAAATATCGTGAAACATCTTGCCTTAAGGCATTGATTGTTCGATTACCGTTTAAACAAACCGCACCCATGACATTGATCTCACACTTGAAAATAGAGCACGTGGATATTGAGGTGGTTTACTAAGGAGGCCCAGGGGTGTTTGAATAATAAACCGTCCATAGATCGTCGTTCTCCCGAGCTAACTTCTTAGTGTGTCATCGAGAATAGATGATTTTGGGATATCCTTTCATGCGCCTTTCGGCGATTGGTCAATGCGTTTCGTATCAATAATGTCGGTCTCGCTTGAAGTTATCGCTACTTAGTAAATTTTAAGGGGCTTATTGTTCGTCAGGTCTTAATTGCCTATATTGGACATGAATTGGTTTATAGGCGATTCGAGTTTTTACGCCCTCACGGCTTTTGATGTATGCGTGTTTAGGTAGTATCAGCCATCTGCACTTATGGTAGAATGACCAAGATCTTTAACGTGCCATTGTGGTGACACGGGGGTGGGAGATGGATAGGGCCTACCGTCTCTGGGTCTGCACATAAAGTTGACCCGTGTCCGTCCCGGCCCGGATTCGAACCAGCGACCTTTCGATCACAAGTCCAGTGCTCTACCACCTGAGCTACCCGGGCCCCCTATCACTACTTGATATTGCTTTCCAAACTTATAAGAAGTGACCGGGAGCGTAGATATGGAGAACAGTACTCAAGTACGAACGGAAAGACTCGGAAACTCGAGTCACTGAGTCGTCGCCACGCTCGAGAACTCAAGTGTAATATTTAAAGTTAAAATCTCCCTCGACTACAGTGCGACAATTAATAGCTCAGTCGGTAGAGTCCCCGATTGACGGTGCGCTAGTCCTTACTTTTGTGGTCCCGGGTTCGATTCGTTTCGAAGGCAATTTTATTTCTATTTTTTTCTGAACTCGTAATTCTTGTATTTTATTCATTTGCTTCATTCCAAACGGTTTTTAACTTTTTCTTGTTTTTATAACACTATAATACTTGTATCTTTTTCATTTTGATTTATCCCAAAGATTTTGAGTCGTGTATTGAAAATCGAATATAGTGCATGAGTGCCATTGAACAGGTTTCCCGCAATCCAATATTCTATTTTTAGTAAAGGACATTCCCAAGGAAAGATCAAAGGGCATATAATGTATCATTGCGTGTCGACTGCTGGTAACAGTACTTCGCTGCTTCTATTATGATAAGCTTCTGATAATAGGGATTAGAGATAAATAGAATCAGCATCAATTTTGATATCATCTAAGCGTCGGTAACACAATTCGCACGTGAAAACGAGGAGGTCACTGAGGGGGTCCAACGACCCCTCATAAACTTAAGTTGGGGGCCCAGGTTTTTGGTTTAGCGTCCGTGGGGGGCGCTAAAAAGCCTGGCAAGATCCGAGACGGAGAGCCGATTTTTAAAATTCATTTTACACCAGAAAGACCATATCTTTAAATCAAGCAAGCTACCATAGGACTTTGCTTGAGAGGAGACTGACAGACAAGGATGTGCACTCATAATCAGAGTGCGAGAAGACTGGGGCGTGCACGTGTGTTACGCGTGATTGTTCTGAAAAGTGACTATTACATGCATTATTCTGAAAGTCTACTATTTATTTCATCGTGGGCGGGGATGTAGCTCAGTCGGTAGCGCGCTGGATTTGTATCCAGTTGGCCGCTGTCAGCGTGAGTTCGTCCCCACGTTCGGCGAGAGATTTATTTCTCAGAGTCAACTTTGTGTGCAGACTCTCCTCGGTGTCCGGACACCCCCGTGTGTACACGCAAACACAAGACCAAGTGCGCACGAAAAAGATCCTGTAATCCATGTCAGAGTTCGGTGGGTTATAGAAACACGAAAATACCCAGCATGCTTCCTCCGAAAACGGCGTATGGCTGCCAAAATGGCGGGGTAAAAAACGGTCATACACGTAAAATTCCACTCGTGCAAAAAAACCACGTAGTGTACGTGGGAGTTTCAGCCCACGAACGCAGAAGAAGAAGAAGAAGAATTTCATCGTAATCATGTACGCCCTCATACGTGATTGTTCTGAAAGCTTACTAATTTACATGATTGTTCTGAAACTCTACTAAAGGTATAATACTTGCTTCACCCGTGAAATGTTGTCAGATATGGAGCAATATGTATACAATGTGTCTTCGTGGGTTTTTTGGGTGTTTTTTTCTGTATCCGAGACAGCTTCATAATGCGTGTTTGTGTGTGTTTGAGTTGATCCGTCTCTCCACTCCCTTTTTTTTGTAGGTGTAGGGGGTGGGGGAGGTTAATTCATATCAATTGACACTTTATCAAACCATTTGAATAATTCATATAAAAAATTCCGGTGGTTGCTGTGTGATAAAAAAAAAGTGTAACTGAAAACAGAGATGTGCTAATAAATTTAGCTTTCATGTGTGTGTATGTGTGGTGTGTGTGTGTGCGTATGTACTCAGTGCACTGGCGTCGGAAACAGCTGGTCCCAGGGTGGGGGTGGGGTGTTGGGGCAAACATGTCTTTTTGCCCCCCCCCCCCCAACATTTAGGATGACAAAAATATTCACAGAGAGAGAGAGAGAGAGAGAGAGAGAGAGAGAGAGAGAGAGAGAGAGAGAGAGAGAGAGAGAGAGAGAGAGAGTTGATAAACAAAATACTCCCCCCCTCCACACACACACACACACAAAAAGTATATGGTCTCGCGTGCAAGAACTTTATAGCCCAGACTCCCCACCCATATCGCAACCCCGGCCATCTCCTCACGTCTCTCATCCCCTCTCCACTTGAATTTTTAGTTCATAAAAATAAAAGATAAAGTTTCATTTGTGAAAATTATTTGTTGTGCCTTTCGTCTTTAAAGGGCCAAAAAGTAGCTTCCATTTTCCCTCTTTGCCATGCCTTTCGATCCATTTTGGTGACCTAGCCACATAGCATGGCAAAGAGGAAAAATCAAAAATTTCTATGTGTCCCTTTAATACCTGTAATTAGAATTTTGAGTTGGGAATACTCAAGAAGAATCATTACATTTTTGAAGATTATAAATAATTTTTGTCTTTGAACATTTAATTTCAATTTTGAGTTGAGAACAATAAAGAAGACATGTTCAATGTATGAAACGTATTACTTGTTGAGTTTGTATTCATTGGGCGGGGGTATAAATATCAATTTCACTTAAGATTTAGTATCATTGTATCAAAATATTGTTCCATTTACGTACAGACATACACACAGACAGACGGACAAAGTGAATCCAGTATACCCCCTCCAACTTCATTGGGCTGGGGTATAAATATCAATATCACTTAAGATTTAGTATCATTGTATCAAAATATTGTTCCATATACATACAGACATACACACAGACAGATGGACAAAGTGAATCCAGTATATATACCCCCCTCCAACTATCTGACAACATTTCACGGGTGAAGCAAGTTTACCTTTAGTAGAGTTTCAGAACAATCATGTAAATTAGTAAGCTTTCAGAACAATCACGTATGAGGGCTTACATGATTACGATGAAATAAATAGTAGACTTTCAGAACAATCATGTAATAGTCACTTTTCAGAACAATCACGCGTAACACACGTGCTGCACCACGCTAACTTTTCATTGCCAAGCCACGTCGGTTACCTCCATTTAAACAAGCAAGATACCATCGTTATATCGATGGAGACTTACACTCAAGGCTATGAGCATTATCACATTACATTTCTAGATTAGACTCGGGCACTCGGGCTAACACCATGTTTTAAGTTCATTGCTCAAACATTCCATTATTTCAATTTAAATAAACAATTAAGATACTATCTGGACTTTATCGGAGCGGACACTTACAGTCAAAGTTATCTGTACATCTTCACATCCCATTTCTCATGTAGACTCGGGCATTCACGTGCGGAACCATGCAGAACATTGAAATTACTTTGGTCATTTTGATTTTAATCAAAAGCTCACACGCCTCGTGAAATTAATCCAAGTTAGACTCCTTAGTGAGGCGTTTGACTTCGCTTTTATATACAAAACCAAATTTTAAACAATAAGATATTAAAAAGAGAACAACACATATATCGTGAACTGAAACAGCAATCACAATCCTAAGTAATCACATCTTGCATGCCTTAAGGCATTTAATTTTTTTCATTACCGTTCAAAAAGAGTTTTCTTTCTTTATTTGGTGTTTAACGTCGTTTTCAACCACGAAGGTTATATCGCGACGGGGAAAGGGGGGAGATGTGATAGAGCCACTTGTCAATTGTTTCTTGTTCATAAAAGCACTAATCAAAAATTTGCTCCAGGGGCTTGCAACGTAGTACAATATATTACCTTACTGGGAGAATGCAAGTTTCCAGTACAAAGGACTTAACATTTCTTACATACTGCTTGACTAAAATCTTTACAAAAATTGACTATATTCTATACAAGAAACACTTAACAAGGGTAAAAGGAGAAACAGAATCCGTTAGTCGCCTCTTACGACATGCGGGGGAGCATCGGGTAAATTCTTCCCCCTAACCCGCGGGGGGTTCAAAAAGAGCGCACCCTGCAATCATAAGTAATCACATCTTGCAAGCCATAAGGCTTTTGATTTGTCCCTAACCGTTCAAACAAACCGCACCCTTGACAATGATCTCACACTTAAAAATAGAGCACGTGGATATTGGGAGTGTTTACTCAGGAGGCCCATGGGTGTTTGAATAATGGGAATGGAAGATAAGGAGATTCAGCATCAATAATGATAGCATCTTCCGTCGGTAACACAATTTGCACGTGAACACCGTTGGATTATGTTGATGGATTAGGGATACATTTCACAAAAGACACCATTTGATTTTCTTACCTTTATTTCGTCTACGTAAGCTATCTTGTTGTGGTTGGGGTCAAGTTGTCGTGTGTGTGTGTGTGTGTGTGTGGGGGGGGGGGGGGGGGTTGAGGGGTTTCAACGGGACTCGGAGACGAAATTCAAGTTCAGGTTTAAAAGTGGTCGTCTACATTTTTGCTTTTTTTTCAATAATCTTATGGTTAGATTTCGCTAAAAAGTTATGTCAGATGATGAATGAACCGTGGGGAAAAAAGTTATAGAAAAAAATGTATATGTAAAAAAAGATTTTATTTTTGGGTAGCGTGACTCACGCTTCCAATATTTTGTTTTCTGTTTGCTGAGAACATGTGCTTTGCCTAAAAATACTGACCAATCAAATTCATGTCACTATGCTTATAGCCACGCCCAAAAAAACCAAGTGCAGCAACAGTGTGACACTGGAGCGCTGTCCACGCTTTTTTATAAACGCACGAAATGCACGGGATTTGAGAGGAGTTTTGCGCTTGGCATTTTCCAAATAAGGATATCCTACTATGAGTACTACGGTGGAATACTACAATGAAATTTCAAACGGCTACACTGGCTTCGTCTTTCCTGATCGAAAGGGGGTGTATTGTTGATATTTGTGGATAATAGACTCTGCATTTTAATGGTCAAATGGCGATTTCGGTATAAAAATGTAGACAAGGACCTTTAACACATATGGTGTCCATTGCTTAGTTAGTACACTATTACGTGTTTCCTTTCTCTAGGAAATAGATGATCAAAGTAAACGCTGATCGTGGTTTACAAAAAAACTAACTTAATAAATATAGCTTCTCTTAAGAATTTGTGTTGTCTCAAAATCATCTTTTTACCTTTCTAACTCTAAAGGTTTCCTTTCACCATGGATTTATCCAAGGATTGCACAAGCGAAAGAGAGGCGGGCGAGAGGGAGAGAGAGAGAGAGGGGGGGGGAGAAACAGAGGGAGAAGGAGAGAGAGAGAGAGGGGGGGGGAGAAACAGAGGGAGAGAAACAGAGGAAGAGGGGGGAGAAACAGAGAGAGAAACAGAGAGAGGGAGAGAGAAAGAGAGAATGACAGAGAGAAAGACAAAGAGAGAGACGCTTTGACGCTTTGATAGTTTATTGTCCTCAGCTTTAAAAGCCCACTAGACAAGGGGATACAATTTACAGAAGAAATAAACATAACCATCTCTGCAAACACATCCACACACACACTCCTCTCTCTCTCTCTCTCTCTCTCTCTCTCTCTCTCTCTCTCTCTCTCTCTCTCTCTCTCTCTCTCTCTCTCTCTCTCTCTCTCTCTCTCTCTCTCTCTCTCTCTGCCACACACACAAACGTACGCTCGCGCTCACACACGGATTCTTCCTCCCAGTTGCATAATCATCATACAATAATGCATTAAAATTCGTAAAAAGGTTTAAAAACATCAAACACATCATTAAAACATAAATCATTAAGAATGTTATGGGAACAGACCACCCATCTGTTGTTTACTTAATACTCTGCAATGTACATTCTCTTTCTTCCATTTTTTTCTTCCTTATATCCAAAGCCATGGCAATAAAACATGCAAGTGATCTCATCACTCTCAAATCACTCGATGCCAGCAGTCGAAACACAGTGTTCATGTCGGGCTGAGAGGACGCACATTCTAAAATAGCAAACTTTTGTCTCAAACTCGCATAACATTTACACTTGAAGAGGAAGTGGACTTAAACAATTTTGTACTTGTTCATCAATTACAAACCACTGTTTATTGCTATATAAACCACATGTCCTCAGTCTGAATCTTGCAAAATTATCCCTTCTCCATCTATCCGTAATGCACAAATATTGTTCTGCTTGAAATGCACATTTGAAGGAATAAAACCACTTATACTTCACATTTTCTTCTATTTCAGAATGCCAATTCTGTTTATAACAACAAATAAGCCTGTCCTTAAATTGTCTCAAAAAATGCCTCTCCATTCCGACTCCTTGACTTAACCATACGAAGCCAGATCCATTCTCAACCAATAATTTCTTCACCTTTGTTGTCCAATTCTCTCTACCTGCCTCAGACTGTGCCAATAACATTTGTGTGAGTGCATGTAGCTAACAAACTGCATTACAGCTGGTTACTGTCCACCAGAGCTGTACAGAACACGCACTCATACGCTCGTTCTATTCTTATCAATCACTCCCACAAATTAATTGTCCACACCAGCTGTTTGCAGTTTAAGTCCACGTAAAGTGAAATGTTAATTGAATTAAGGCTTTTTATGATTTTAACTTTTGTGAAAAATCATAGCAAATTCAACATCAATTTTCCAAAAACATATTTACAAATAAAACATGAACAAGTTTAGCATCAAATAGCACAGCAGGGCACTGCTGAGCGATTGTCTCCCCTGCCCTTCTGTTGGGTCAAACGAAGAGATCAAACGTAGCAAATTAAACTTTCTTTCTTTCTTTATTTGGTGTTTAACGTCGTTTTCAACCACGAAGGTTATATCGCGACGGGAGCAAATTAAACCTCAGTGTACCAACAACATACTTACACAGAAGAAAAAAAGAAAAAAACGTCCGGGGATATCATTCCCAGGAACTCTCATGTCAAATTTCATAAAGATCGGTCCAGTAGTTTGGTCTGAATCGCTCTACACACACACACACGCACAGACAGACAGACAGACACACACACACAGACACACACACACACACACACACACACATACACCACGACCCTCGTCTCGATTCCCCATCTACGTTAAAACATTTAGTCAAAACTTGACTAAATGTAAAAACAAGAACAAGTTTAGCGTCAAATAGCCCAGCAGGGCAGCTGACTAGCATGATTGTCTCCCCTGCCCTACTGTTGGGTGAAACCGTCAAAGGGGCCACTCTGCGGGTCACAGAAACGACTGATGCAGACATACAGAAACTGATAAAACAAATTAGAGAAAGAGCCCGGGTATTACTTCCCTCGACCCGACCCTAAGGATCAACCAGGTTAGTAAGTCTACCAGAAAAAGAATGCCAGATGCCACAGTCGCGGGCTACTCAACCCAAACCACTCAGGGCGAAGGGAAGTAGGCTGTGGACCGATGCAATCTGTGGACTAAAACTTAAGTTTCGGTTCCAGACCAATCAATGACGGTACTGCACCGAAGCTCAAACGGTGGTGTCAGTTCACCAAATCCAAAAACCTGACCTTTGAGCTTGCTGGAATCTTGCGTATTGACGCTAGGCTAAGCTCTGTGCGGGATCCGCATCGGTCAGTTCCAGCGGCCCGCTACGAGCCAATCAAAGGAAGGCGCATGCAAGCACACAAACTGCCCATCGCCACGCTCGCGTGGCGAGAAGTTCTTTTTGTAAGCCTGCCTGCTAAGGCGTGTCGTGGGGAACCTGGTCAACTTAATCCAATACTTTATACACTTCACTGTTGTTCTAATAAACAGCGGGTAGCGACCAGTTTCTCCATAAACCATTTTGTTCGAAGAATGTAATGGCACATTTAAAAAGCGTTTTATTGCAGAGGTGTGAACCTTTTCTATTGACTGAGCTTCATCTAAACCCCACACTTCTGCTGCATATGTCAATATAGGCTCGATCTGTGTGTCAAACATTTTCCAAAATAGACATGGGTCTGCTGTGTTCAACTTCCGCATGATCTGTATCGCCATGACACCTCTTTTACCTTTTGTGCTCAACTCATTTAAAACACCACTGATACTCAACTTTGTCGCAAACATCATACCCAAATATGTATATGAATTTGTTACTTTGAGTTCTTCTTTCCCGTAAATCCATTTTTTATTTGCAGATAAATGCCTTCTTTTACGAAAAACCGTGATATTTGTTTTATCCAAATTCACAGTGAGTGACAACCTGTACGCTTCTTTTTTCAGATTAATCAACTGGTTCTGCAGGCCTGTCACTTTTTTTGACAACAACACAACATCATCCGCAAAAAGCATTAAAAACAGTTCAATGGCACCAGGTAACAGCTGTATACCGTGTTTCCCCTTTTTGGACAATTCGACTGCTAATTCATTTATGAAAAATGAAAACATCAAGGGGCTCAGTAAGCACCCTTGTTTCACTCCTTTCGGGAAATCAAAATAACCGGAATACGCACATTTCTCACGCACGCATGCCTGTACTGACTTATACACACCTTGCAAAGCCTTAAACATTTTTCCATTAATTCCCTTTTTTCTCAAAACAGTCCATAATGCATTTCTGTTCACGGAGTCAAACGCTTTTTTTAAATCTACGAAGGCTACGTACAGCTTCATGTTTCGGGCCAAGTGCTTAGACAGACAGACAGACAGACAGACAGACAGACAGACAGACACTAGTCGTATATATATATGGATAGATGTGTGTATATACTTTGCTTAGAACACTTGTTAAGGACACCCCACGGTAATTATTTGGTTGGTTCACGTCACCCTTCTTGTGAATCGGTACAATAATGGATTTTGACCACTCTGTAGGGAAAGTTCCAGAATCAAACAGTGTGTTAAACAACTGTACCAAATAACTCAACACCACTTCATTTGTATTTTTAAGCATTACCCTGAGAATCATGTCTGGGCCAGCACTTTTTCCAGCTTTAAGGTTTTTTTTATAGCTGCTTGCACCTCATCTAAACTGATTTCATCGACAAAGAGAGAGAGACAGAGACACAGAGAGAGAGAGAGAGAGAGAGAGAGAGAGAGAGACAGAGAGAGAGAGAGAGAGAGAGAGAGAGAGAGAGAGAGAGAGAGAGAGAGAGAGAGAGCGACACACACACAAACGTGTCACGAGTTTGAGGCAATCAAGTGTGTGTGTTTGTGTTTGTGTGTGTGTGTGAATAGAATAGAATAGAATAGAATAGAATAGAATGTTTATTGTCATGAACCAGTAAAGTTATTGACACAACAAACAACAAATAATAATAATGCATTATACAATGCTAAAACAATCCGTAACAAATTTGCCAAGACGAACTTGAACTTCGTCTTCTAAAAATAAGTTACTTGGATTTTTGTTAGCATATTTCATATTGATATGTGAAGCATCTTCTTTAAATTCATCCCTTAATTTAACATATTTATTGCATTTATCTAGAAAATGTATTTCATCTTCTATGACATTGCATTCAATACAAAGACGATTTTCTTTAGGGATATTCTGATGTCTTCCACTTTCAATTTTTAGACAATGTGTGCTAGTCCTTAATCTGCTTAACATCTTTCTGTGTTTATTATTCTTAATTTGTATTAAGTATGACTGCATTTCGTAAGATTTACTGATCATAGAATAAAACTTAAGTCTGGAATATGTATCTGATTTTTCTTTTGTCCAGTATCTTATATATTCCTCTTGTTGTTTTTTGTCAATGGCAAACTTTAATTTGTGTACATTTAATGTAGATTGGTTATGCCAAACGTGACTAAAACCTAAGTTACAAAGAGATTGTCTAACAAATTGTAGCCATGGCGTTTCTGTCGGATGGAGCAACATTGAGTCATATAATTGATGTATACTGTTCAAAAAAAGAAACGCATAGCTTGTAATATTTGGTTAATTTAGTTATATGGCTACAAGGATATCCACCAAACTGCAGAAAATGTTTATCTGGTCGTCGACCTTTCGTCCATTGCCACAAGTGAGCTCTGCACGTGACGCATGCGTTATCAGTGGCTACAATGTCAAAATTGCTCATTTGGCATGACCACTCGTCATGCTTCAGTGTAATCTCGTGAAACTCGGGGAATATTGAGCTCTCACCATGTCTTCCAAAACCCATAAAAGCGGATTGTTCGCCACAAAGAAATCAGACGACAATTCAGCGACGAAAGATGGCCCGATTGAGCAGAGAAGACCGCCAAATTGCATTGGGTCGTTTACAAGCAGGCCAAAGTCAAAGTGCAATCGCCAGGCACTTTCACGTGTCCCAGAGCACCATCAGTAGACTGTGGGTCAGGTTTCAAGCCACTGGCTCCGTTGCTGACTTGCCACGAGCGGGAAGACCAAGGGCGACAACTGCTGCTCACGACCGCTTCATACGGCTCCGCCACCTCCGGAATCGTTTCCTGTCGGCCTCATCTTCTGTCCAGGCTCTCCCCGGGCCACACCGATTATTGGACCAGACCGTGCGGAACCGCCTGCATGAAGCTGGTTTGAGAGCTCGCAGACCTCACAGAGGAGCTGTCCTCACCCGCCGCCATCGCCAGAACCGAGTGCAGTGGGGCAACCAGCACCTTCGCTGGACCGTCCGGAATCACTGGAGACACGTGTGGTTCAGCGACGAGTCCTACTTCCTGCTCCAGCGACATGATGGTCGGAGGAGGGTCTACCGGAGAGTAAACGAACGTTACGCGCCCAACTGTGTGGATGAGGCACCCGTTCATGGTGGTGGAGGCGTCATGGTGTGGGGGGCGATCAATACCGCTGGAAGGAGCACCCTGGTGCACGTCCAAGGGCGCATAACTGCCCAGCGATACGTGGAGGAAATTCTGCGCCCACACGCCCTTCCTCTTCTGGCTGACCAGGATGCCATATTCCAGCAGGACAACGCTCGCCCGCACACAGCACGACTCACCACCCAGTTCCTCACCGACCACCATGTCCAGGTGCTTCCCTGGCCATCCATGTCGCCAGACATGAACCCGATAGAACACCTCTGGGATGAATTGGACAGACGTGTGCGCAGGCGAGAAGAAGCGCCGGCAAATCACCGCGATCTATTGCAGGCCTTTCAGGAGGAGTGGGACACCATCCCACAGCAAGATATCCGGCATCTGATCCAGTCCATGCCCAGAAGGTGCCGGGCAGTTGTTGCTGCTCAAGGCAGTCACACCCCCTACTGACTTGACAGCCTCGGCACCCAATCGTATTGATTGACTGATTGATTTGAAGATGCAAATGAACTGTGTGTGCATTCAACTGTGTCCATACCAAATTTCAAACAAATAATCTAAATATTGGATTTTCTGTTAATTTTTTCGAAAAATAAAACAAATTTGGCAAGTAGCAACTATGCGTTTCTTTTTTTGAACAGTATATATACGAATCTTGTTTGGAGTCTAGAATATGCGCCCAGAATGCTATTGTTTGTGATAACATTTTTAATCCTAAAGGGAACCTTCCTAATTCCCCCAGTACAGGTATCCACATAGCTTTTCTATGAACTCCAAGAAGGAATCGACAAAATTTGATATGAACAAATTCATGAGGAGTTTTGCTAGATAAACATGATCCAAAGAAATGATCAGTATTTGTTTGTTTTATTTTATTATTAAACGTAAACGGATACCAGATTTCAGCGCCATATGTTAATATCGGATTTACAAGTGAATCAAATAAATGTATCATTGTGTCTATTTGCACGTTTTGATTGCTGAAAATTCTGCGGAGGGAATGTGCTGCTTTATTACCTTGTTTACTTAAATGATCTTGAGCTGTATCAAAATTTCCATTCTTGTTGAATATGACCCCTAAATATTTATGTGTGTGTGTGTGTGTCAGTGTGTGTGTGGGTGTGTGTGTGTGTGTTTGTCTGTGTGTGTGTTAGTGTGTATGTGTGCGTTAGAGTGTGTGTGTATGTGTGTGTGTGTGTGTGTGTGTGTGTGTGTGCGTTAGAGTGTGTGTGTATGTGTGCGTGTGTGTGTGTGTGTGTGTATGTGTGTGTGTGTGTGTTAGTGTGTGTGTGTGTGTGTGTGTGTGTGTGTGTAAGCGCTCGTCGTTCATAACGCTATGCAAATCGATAAATACCCTTCAAAAAAAGTGAAATGACAAGGACACATGATTTAATTTTTGCTGTATTGTTGTATTGAATAACTGAGGACTGTCTCCAGAACATGTCACGTCAAACATGCCAGCAAAAACAACGCTAGAGCTTGTTACTCTTGACAACCCTCTGGGGCGTTGTTTTTGGTTTTGTATATAACAACGAAGCAAACGCTTGGATTTTTTCACGAGGCGTGTGAGTTTGTGATTATAATCAAAATGACCGACATTTTTTTTAATGTTCTGCATGGTTCTGCACGTGCATGCCCGAGTCTACATTATAAATGTGATGATCTGAAGATGTACATATAACTTTGACTCTAAGTTTCCGCGCCGATAAAGTCCAGATAGTATCTTAATTGCTCGTTTGTTTTTTGTTTGTTTAAATTGAAATAATGGAATGCTTGAGCAATGAACTTAAAACATGGTGTTAGCCCGAGTGCCCGAGTCTAATCTAGAAATGTAATGTGATAATGCTCATAGCCTTGAGTGTAAGTCTCCATCGTTACAACGATGGTATCAATTGCTTGTTTAAATGGAGGTAACCGACGTGACTTGGCAATGAAAAGTTAGCGTGGTGCAGCACGTGCAGAACCATGCAGAACATTAAAAAAAAATGTCGGTCATTTTGATTATAATCAAAAACTCACACGCCTCGTGAAAAAATCCAAGCGTTTGCTTTGCTGTTTTATACAAAACCAAAATTTTGAATTAAGGTATTAAAAAGTAAACACAACGGCAACACATATTTTCGTGAACTGACCGATAAATCACAACCCTTGACAGTGAATCCACATAGAATCTCACCCAACCTTTCTAGGAACCCAAAAGTGGCAGCAGCTATACGCACTCTTGAGGCAAAGTAGCCAATAGATTGTGAAAAGTATACTGCAGAAAAAAAACACTTTGTTGCTAACAATTTCCAAATCAGCTTAACCGCACGCATCAGAGTGAGTATATCAGAGTGAATTATTAGGTAACTGGAAGGTGTAACACGGCAAGTAAAAAGCTTGTTTGACTGTAGCACATAAGAGTGTCATCAGGCCTTGCATTCTGGAAGTTGTGTTACGTCATGCCGTTTTTACTTTTCAGGCTAATGTTAATTCTACCTGAGGACGTTTTATTAGACACAATCTGATTAATAACCAGTCAGAGGAAAATGTAATTATCTGGCTTCTTGTAGCAAGTAACATTTTGGAGATACCTCTTAAGCACAAAATTAGAGAGTTAATTACAGAAGTACAACCCCTAATTTTGAAAGTCAAAATTCTGCCGGGAAAGTCTCTTGTTCTCATTATGAAGTGTTGGAATACAATTTGATGGACTTGATATGTATGTTATAACATAGACAAGTGCCTGGTCGACTAGTAAGTGCAATATCTAAAAAGATACACGTGAAAACATTATTGTGTGAGACAATGTTGTTTGTTATTAGCTTTTCTTACACAAATTAAACCTTTGATTGCGCATCCTTACATTTTCAGCTAGTCTTGATTTTTTTAATCTGAATTGCATTTTCTCTTCCTAATTGCTCCTCAGTTCAAAGTTAGATGATCAAATGTATCCGCGATGGGCAATGTGTGTCATATTTCCTAAATTTTAACCAAGAAAATCAGTTGTGAACTGTTTTTTGTTAGTTTACTTTTCACTGAAGAAAACATGCTTTTCATGTGTAAAACAAAACACTTTCGTCAATTTCATGTGAACGGGACAAAGCAGTACAATTTTGTTTATGTAGTTACTGAATGTAGATTGAGCTTGAAGGATGTTATTTGAATATCGCAACAACAGCGATGACGTCACACGTGACGTCAAGGTTACAGGTACGCAACGTGTGGAGTCTAGAATGAGCAGTCTGTGTATAATGTTCGGAAAGATAGACTGCATACAGAGCAATCGGTACTCCCTCGAAAGAGTTGTGTCATGTGAAAGACATATGAATATACTTTCTAAATTGTTGTGTCATGGACCACAGTGGTAGCAGCGTCAAAACACAATTCGAAGGCAAAACATCCCAACCACACTAAGCACAAAAAGGATTGGATATTTCTTCAGTGCTATAGACCTCATGATAAACAGCTGCTTTTCGGTCGGAAGCATATGTGTGATAGGGAGACTACCTTCGCCCTTCACAGCAGACTCTGCAGAGTTGTTCGCCTTTGAAGTAGGCAACACATGTGGATTGTAGAGTTCTGTTTGTGATGGGGTCTGGCGGCTTTTGTCTCTTTGTATGTTCATGGATTCCTTTGCGAATGCATAACAGTTTTTATAGGGCTTAGAAATAAGCTCTAAAATTCTCAATCCTGTTTGATTGGACTTCGCCTCCAAAGGTGATTGTGGTGTTTCGGTACTCGGTTACATTTGGCGTCGTCGACAGGGATGGGACTCGACACGATATGTTCAGGGAATGGCGTTATGGCCACTGAATCATTTTTCGAGCTGTTCCCATTCCACGAACCTGGGAGGGATCTAAGCTTGGCGGGTCCATGGTTCGGAACTTTGGGGACGTGTGACGTCATCGTTGCAAGTGCAATATTCAAACAATATTCCGCAAGCTCAACCTACATTCAGTAACTATATGGCATAAATTGTACTTTTCTATTCTATGTAAATCGTGTTAACCAGAGAGTTTTGTATAACACACTAAATTCCGTTTTTCCTTCAGTGAAACGTAAAACCGCCAAAAACGGTATGCACCCGATTTTTTTAGTGAATGTTCAATAAATATGGCGCACATTGTCAATCACAGTTACAACATATCTTCTTACTTTATATTGACGGGCATTTTGGAGGTTCAAATGCAACTCTTATGAAAACCTGCACTGTCTGAAAATGTCAGGAAAAGCAATCAAAGGCGTTATTTCACTGAATGAGACTCATCACACAGTTATCGTTTCGCGCATACATTTCTTCACAGGTATCTTTATATATTTTGCACCTACACTTAGAGCAGGCATTTTTCTATGAATTAACGTACATGTTAAGTCCGCTACACTCCACCCTTACCTGTGATAGTGCCTCTCAAAAGGCTTTCATGACATAACTTTGACTTTCAAAATTAGGGGGTGTACTTCGGAACTAAACTCTCATCAGAGGTACTTGGAACTTAAAGCCCAATAAATGCACTTCCCTCTGATATGTATTTGATTAGACTGTGGCTTACAAAACGTCTTTCAGAAGATTTGACATTATCCAGAAAAAATGAAAATGACGTGACGTAACACAATTTCTGAAATGCAAGGCCTCCTGGTGCTCCTATGTGGTGCACGCAAACAATCTTTTCACTTGCTGTTTAACACCTTCCAATTACTTGATAGTTCACTCAGAAATATTTACTCTGCTGCCTGCGATTAAGCTGATATTACTTATTTTTGCAACAAAGTGTTTTTTCTTAAGTGCATTAAAAAAAAACTGGGCTACTTTGCCTTAAAATTGCGTATAGCTGCTGCCACTTTTGGGTACCAAGAAAAGTTGTTTCAGAGACTATATGCATTTGTCTGTTAAATGAAACCAAATTTGCTCGGGAGTACCTCCCGTGCCTTAAAATCGGCCTTAGAGTCGTGTTTATTACTCGTCGAGGTGTTCTAGATGATCGAACGTGTAGCAAAGACCTGTACGTGTACGTGTAGATATTGCGTCACCTGTGACTCACTTTTTTTCTCTCCAATGTTCCAAATCATACCTTGTTTTGCTCCCACCAAGACTGCAGATCTTGGCAAACGCGTGACGTAAAACCAAGATTTGATGACGTTACCCGAACACGTTCCCGTACACGTCCGGAGGTGTTGGAAGAGGGGCAGTACTGTTCCAGTCATCAGGATAATGTATATAATTTTATGTCGTGCCGAATTCACGGAATTGTCGAATTCGCGGAATCGGCAACATGTTTGCCCATTTCGCGTAATCGGCAAAACGCTGCCCATTACGCGAAATCGGCAGCGTTTTGCTGAAAACGCAGAAAGGCTTCTAAAATGTGCCCATTTTGCGAAATCGGCAGCCACTTTTTGGTTTTAAAGTTCTCAAATGCCTGGGATATCATCACACTTAGGCAACTAGATACTCGAATGCGCAGATATTGCAATAATCGATAAGTTATGGCAAGTTATTGCAGAAAATGTAGTTTTCGTGTATTTCCGGAGTTATGCTTGGCACAGACCAACATAGACCATAACAAAAACTTAGTAGGGAGGTAAAGCAATGTTAATGCAATGTTCTGGTGACACAAAAAGTAACAGACTGGCTGTTGCTTTTGCGAAATGAGCAAATTTTATACTTTATATTAATCAGTTGACATCTTCATCACTTAACCACCAAAGAGAGAGATGACGGGATGGGGGTGGGGTGGTGGAGGTTATTCTATAGTATTGTAAAGTCATGATATTCATACCCACAACATCAAGCCCCACCCCCACCGATTCTGATACATTTTCACCAAGAAAGACACGCCTCTATCCAATAATCAGTGAGAGTGAGAAAAAAAAAGATGTTTGTCACGTACAACCAACATGTGACCGTGTTTCACGTGTTCGCCTGTCCGACCTTCGCCCGCACTTTTCATGAACATCTGGACTGTATGAAGGGTGTCAGTGACAAAAAAAGCACTTTCATCAAGCAATGCGTCTGATATTTCATCCCTAAATTGAATCAGATAATGCTTGATTTGCTGTAGTGTCGGATGCAAAGCGAAGGTGGGGGGTTGTGGTTGCTGAACATCACTCAAAGTATCTTATTTCAATGTCTAACATTGTTTGGAGAAAGAAAAAAAACCACACAACTGATTCCAATAAAAAGGTGCCTCGGGACTACATAAAAACTGAGGTTATACTTTTTTTCTGAGGTTAGTCGCTGGACGCGCAAGTGTGTTTTCCCATTGATTGCAGTTGATATTTATCTCCTAGGGTTGTTCTTATAGGCCTGTGGACTAACAATGATGTGATTTGTTTGTCTATGGATTGGTTGTTGTATGAATACCTACATATATGATCTGAGGTGTTGCATCTAACGATGGCACATTTCTTCGCTCCGTTTGTAAGGGAATTGATCTATACCTTCAGTTGTCCTGAGATCCACGGTCTAACACCAACGGTCTTCTATGTCTATGGTTCGTGGAGCATATTTATTCCCTGCTTATTGTGTTGGTCTGCAGAAGGCGGTATGAATGTAAACATACATTTCTTTGTACACTATATCTGTTCTTAGGTCTAACACCATTACCATTTCTCGGTCTATGAGTGGTGGAATACATTTATACTCTGCATGTTGTCTGTAATAATATATGGTCAAACTATGAGTAGTGGAATACATTTATACTCTGCATGTGGTTCTGTTATATATGGTCTAACGCCAAGAAATTGTCTTAGTCTATGGATGGTTTAGTATATAAATGCTTTGCGTTCATTCTGAGAAATGTTGTCAAACATCATAAGTATCTCTGGGGTTATGGATTGTGGCAATACCCTGTATCTGTTCTGGGGGCAGGGGTCTTTCAGAAACACCTCTTCCTTGCACACTCCTCTTGTTGGTCCGGTGTCAGAATATTGTGACTGGGTGAGACATGAAGCCTGTGCTGCGACTTCTGTCTTGTGTGTGGCGCACGTTATATGTCAAAGCAGCACCGCCCTGATAATAAATTATGGCCCTTCGTGGTCGGCTGGGCGTTAAGCAAATAAACAAACAAATTCATTGGAACGGACTAGCAGTCTCGTTTGACCGTATTTCCTCATGTTTTTTTATTTGTGCGCGCACACACACACACACACACACACACACACACACACACACACACACAGAGTAAATGAAATATGTTTGTCAATCAAACCCTTGTCGAGGCTTGTTGTCGTCGCGCTCCAGCGTGGAGCACGGACGTTACGATGTTTGGTAATGTATCTGAAATACATTGAATACAAGTCATCCAACAAACTTACAAACGTGTTTGAGAT
>NC_090256.1:67744548-67747048 GCF_037325665.1 Littorina saxatilis
TCTTTTCCTTTATGTGTGTGTGTGTGTGTGTGTGTGTGTGTGTGTGTGTGTGTGTGTGTGTGTGTGTGCGTGTGCGTGTGCATGTGTGTAATTGTATGTTTTGTGTTTGTGTGTAACTGTGTGTGTTTGTGTGCGTGCGCGCGTGTGTGTGTGTGCACTCGTGTATGCGTGTGTACACGTGCGTCCGCGTGTGCGTGCGCTTGTTTGTGCGAGCTTAGGCATCTCTACGATCGCCGTTTAGCAGAATCTAGCACGTGAGGAATAAAAACTCCTTATATGGTCTTGCAATCAGATGCGATGTGTCAAAGTGTCCATAGCTCATCAAAACAACTTATCCGCAGAATTATATATCTATTCATTATTCTCGGTCATTCCCCACACCAGCGGTCAGCGAACGATCGTCAATAACAGCTTTGGTCAGTTGTTGTTCACCCGGGGACATCTGTCGCCCGCATAAGCAGCTTTGCCTCCCCGATTGGCCAGTCAGCTTATCGTTAATTCGGCCAATTCTGATGATAATGAATGCTGGTCAGTTTTGGGTAGGTAGGTGAAGCTGGCACGACATCATAAGAAATGACTTTTAAAAAATGACAAAGATTGTGACGTTGCGACCGCTACAGCATGCAATATCATGTGCTATATTGTAGCTGGCGCGTCATTATAAGAAATGACCATCAAAAACGATAAGGTTTATGACTTCTTTTTTTTTTTTTACCGCTACAGCTCGCAAGAAAACACGACAACAACAGCTGATCAACATCAACAAGGCAACAGTTTCATTGAGGATTACTGAATATCAACATCAACAAGGCAACAGTTTCATTGAGGATTACTGAATATCAACATCAACAAGGCAACAGTTTCATTGAGGATCACTGAATATCAACATCAACAAGGCAACAGTTTCATTGAGGATCACTGAATATCAACATCAACAAGGCAACAGTTTCATTGAGGATCACTGAATATCAACATCAACAAGGCAACAGTTTCATTGATGATAACTGAATATCAACATCAACAAGGCAACAGTTTCATTGAGGATTACTGAATATCAACATCAACAAGGCAACAGTTTCATTGAGGATCACTGAATATCAACATCAACAAGGCAACAGTTTCATTGAGGATCACTGAATATCAACATCAACAAGGCAACAGTTTCATTGAGGATTACTGAATATCAACATCAACAAGGCAACAGTTTCATTGAGGATCACTGAATATCAACATCAACAAGGCAACAGTTTCATTGAGGATCACTGAATATCAACATCAACAAGGCAACAGTTTCATTGAGGATCACTGAATATCAACATCAACAAGGCAACAGTTTCATTGAGGATTACTGAATATCAACAAATGCTCCTCAATCAAATGAATACGTATAATGCGAAAGTCCACCAACTAACATCCACACTGAGAAAACGATCAAATCTGCCACACAACAAGCATTCACATTAGTCAAAGCACGCATGTTTTATGTCATAATTATTTGTTGAATAAAATATGGCAAACAAAATATCCATCTGACAAGCTATTTTGTTGCGTGTATTTAAGCATAACTCAAAAGTTTGATTGTTTGTTTGTTTGTTTGCGTAAATACGTGCGCTTTCTGCCTGCTTGCGTGCCTGCGTGCTTGTCTCCCCGAGTTTTTGCATATGTGTTGTTTTGTTCGTGTTCTTGCTGGAACTGCTGCTGCTTTGACGACTGTGCATGTGTCTTGTTCTTTCTCTCTTACCACCAGAGGGCGGCTTAATATTTAGACCCACGTCTTGGTTGGTTGTTATTTCTGTCAGTTTTGTTCGCACTGTAAACTCATAACATGGCCTAACATTAAAACAGCATTGAAGACGTTGCCTTTAAGTAAGGGGGGAACGGGGGTGGGTGGGGTGGGGGGGTCGTTAGCGGCACTTTCGTGCAGGGGGGTGGGGCATGAGGGTCGGTTAAGGCTTTACATTTCTTCATCTATTTTCTCCTTACCCGTTCGACTTCTGCTTCTTCTGTTATTTCTAAGCTACTTCAACAACAGCAGCAACAACAAACACCATCACGGCAGCAGCAGCACCACTACAAGCACTGCTACCACTACCACTACTACTGCTACCACTACCACCACTACTGCTACCACTACCACCACTACTGCTACCACTACCACCACTGATACTACTATGTGTCAGAAATGTCGCCAACAATACTGGTTTTTGTTAAGCTTATCCGACGTGACTTTCACAACAACACCGCCCCCCCCCCCCCTCTCCCCCTTCTTCCTAACACCACCGCCCCCTCCTCTGTTTCCTTTTCAGTTTTTGTCATTGCTGGTGTGCCCCTATATTCACTTCCTCTTTCTGGGCGGGGATGTAGCTCAGTCGGCAGCGCGCTGGATTTGTATCCAGCCGGTTGGCCGCTGTCAGCGTGAGTTCGTCCCCACGTTCGGCGAGAGATTTATTTCTCAGAGTCAACTTTGTGTGCAGACTCTCCTCAGTGTCCGAACACCCCC
>NC_090256.1:67752048-67753923 GCF_037325665.1 Littorina saxatilis
ATACTAGGTCATTAGGTGTTTGCATTCGGACTCCTAAGAACTTCTTCAATGCAAATAAATGAACTTTTTCACACTGCAGAGCAGCCTTATCTAGTCCCCATATCTCAGCACCATACTGTACTATCGGTTGTACTTGGGAGTCAAACAACTTTAAAAAAACATTCAAACTATAATTATTATTAAGTACAGATAATCTTTGTATAATACACATCAGAGCATTTTTGGCCCGGCTTGAGAGATCGCTACAGGCAGCAGTGAAACTGAGTCGAGTTGAAAATAATATTCCTAAGTACTTATACACGTTTACAACAGGGAAAATATCTTCCCCATATGTCCACCTTTCCCTTGCACTCAAATATCCACCATTCCTAAACACAATAATGTTACTTTTACTCATGTTTACCTTTAAATGAAGAGAGGACACTGCCCTGCGTAAATTATTTAACTGAGTCTGTAGACCCACAACAGTCTCTGATAACAACAATAAATCATCAGCAAGCAAAGAATAAACAATTCCAAATAATCATCAGTAAATGTGGCACCATGTCTTCCATTCTCAATTATCTCAAGTACTAACTCATTAATAAAGAGAGAAAATAAAACTGGGCTACAAGCATCGCCCTGTTTAACACCAAATGTACAATTAATATAATCTGTAAACGTTGCTCCACATCTCACTTTTATTTTTACATTATCATACATACTCTTCACACACCTAAAGAGTTTCCCTTTTATACCATTTTTTTAACAGAATTGGCCAGAGCAAAGCTCTGTTGATGGAATCAAACGCCTTCTCAAAATCAATAAAAGCAACATACAGCTTACGATTCAAATAAAATTGTTTCTGTACAAAGGTCAAAAGTGTAAACATATGATCAATAGTAGAATAATTCTTCTTAAAACCAGCTTGATATTCCCCCGTACTGTTATTACATTCAATCCATTCTTGCAACCTGTTATTAATCACAGTACTACAGACCTTGCTACTAACATTACACAGCGAAATTTCACGATAATTATTTTTGGTCACTCACATCGCCTTTCTTAAACAAAGGGATAACAATGGACTCTGTCCAACTTTCAGGAAATACACCTTTGGAAAACAAACAAGTCGCGTAAGGCGAAAATACAACATTTAGTCAAGTAGCTGTCGAACTCACAGAATGAAACTGAACGCAATGCAACGCAGCAAGACCGTATACTCGTAGCATCGTCAGTCCACCGCTCATGGCAAAGGCAGTGAAATTGACAAGAAGAGCGGGGTAGTAGTTGCGCTGAGAAGGATAGCACGCTTTTCTGTACCTCTCTTCGTTTTAACTTTCTGAGCGTGTTTTCAATCCAAACATATCATATCTATATGTTTTTGGAATCAGGAACCGACAAGGAATAAGATGAAAGTGTTTTTAAATTGATTTCGACAATTTAATTTTGATCATAATTTTTATATTTTTAATTTTCAGAGCTTGTTTTTAATCTAAATATAACATATTTATATGTTTTTGGAATCAGAAAATGATGGAGAATAAGATGATTGTAAATTTGGATCGTTTTATAAAAAAATTTGTTTTTTTACAATTTTCAGATTTTTAATGACCAAAGTCATTAATTAATTTTTAAGCCACCAAGCTGAAATGCAATACCGAAGTCCGGGCTTCGTCGAAGACTACTTGACCAAAATTTCAACCAATTTGGTTGAAAAATGAGAGCGTGACAGTGCCGCCTCAACTTTCACGAAAAGCCGGATATGACGTCATCAAAGACATTTATCAAAAACACGAAAAAAAAGTTCGGGGATATCATACCCAGGAACTCTCATGGAAAATTTCATAAAGATCGGTCCAGTAGTTTGGTCTGAATCGCTCTACACACACACAC
>NC_090256.1:67754123-67796623 GCF_037325665.1 Littorina saxatilis
AAAATTTCAACCAATTTGGTTGAAAAATGAGAGCGTGACAGTGCCGCCTCAACTTTCACGAAAAGCCGGATATGACGTCATCAAAGACATTTATAAACAAGTCGCGTAAGGCGAAAATACAATATTTAGTCAAGTAGCTGTCGAACTCACAGAATGAAACTGAACGCAATGCCATTTTTCAGCAAGACCGTATACTCGTAGCATCGTCAGTCCACCGCTCATGGCAAAGGCAGTGAAATTGACAAGAAGAGCGGGGTAGTAGTTGCGCTAAGAAGGATAGCACGCTTTTCTGTACCTCTCTTTGTTTTAACTTTCTGAGCGTGTTTTTAATTCAAACATATCATATCTATATGTTTTTGGAATCAGGAACCGACAAGGAATAAGATGAAAGTGTTTTTAAATTGATTTGGACAATTTAATTTTGATAATAATTTTTATATATTTAATTTTCAGAGCTTGTTTTTAATCCGAATATAACACATTTGTATGTTTTTGGAATCAGCAAATGATGGAGAATAAGATAAACGTAAATTTGGATCGTTTTATAAATTTTTTTTTTTTTTTTACAATTTTCAGATTTTTAATGACCAAAGTCATTAATTAATTTTTAAGCCACCAAGCTGAAATGCAATACCGAAGTCCGGGCTTCGTCGAAGATTACTTGACCAAAATTTCAACCAATTTGGTTGAAAAATGAGGGCGTGACAGTGCCGCCTCAACTTTCACGAAAAGCCGGATATGACGTCATCAAAGACATTTATCAAAAAAATGAAGAAAACGTTCGGGGATTTCATACCCAGGAACTCTCATGTCAAATTTCATAAAGATCGGTCCAGTAGTTTAGTCTGAATCGCTCTACACACACACACACACACACACACACACACACACACACACACACGCACATACACCACGACCCTCGTTTCGATTCCCCCTCGATGTTAAAATATTTAGTCAAAACTTGACTAAATATAAAAAAAAGAAAAACACGTCCGGGGATATCAATCCCAGGAACTCTCATGGAAAATTTCATAAAGATCGGTCCAGTAGTTTGGTCTGAATCGCTCTACACACACGCACGCACACACACACACATACACCACGACCCTCGTTTCGATTCCCCCTCTGTGTTAAAACATTTAGTCAAAACTTGACTAAATGTAAAAAGCGTGCCTGTTACGTCAGACGCATGCGGGAAGCAACCGTAAAAATTCTTTCAGTGTGCTCTCCCTTTAGGATAAAGATCTGCTCAACAGTTTGTATTCTTTTTACATTTAGTCAAGTTTTGACTAAATGTTTTAACGTAGAGGGGGGAATCGAGACGAGGGTGTGGTGTATGTGTGTGTGTGTGTGCGTGTGTGTGTGTAGAGCGATTGAGAGTAAACTACTGGACCGATCTTTATGAAATTTGACATGAGAGTTCCTGGGTATGACATCCCCGGACGTTTTTTTCATTTTTTCGATAAATGTCTTTGATGACGTCATATCCGGCTTTTTGTAAAAGTTGAGGCGGCACTGTCACACCCTCATTTTTCAATCAAATTGATTGAAATTTTGGCCAAGCAATCTTCGACGAAGGCCGGGGTTTGGTATTGCATTTCAGCTTGGTGGCTTAAAATTAATTAATGACTTTGGTCATTAAAAATCGGAAAATTGTAAAAAAAAAAACCAATTATAAAACGAGGGAGGGAGGGAGACAGATTTTCTGATTCCAAAAACATATAAATATGTTATATTCGGATTAAAAACAAGGTCTGAAAATTAAACATATAAAAATTATTATCAAAATCAAATTTAGAAATCGATTTAAAAACACTTTCATCTTATTCCTTGTCGGTTCCTGATTCCAAAAACATATAGATATGATATGTTTGGATTAAAAACACGCTCAGAAAGTTAAAACGAAGAGAGGTACAGAAAAGCGTGCTATCCTTCTCAGCGCAACTACTACCCCGCTCTTCTTGTCAATTTCACTGCCTTTGTCACGAGCGGTGGACTGACGATGCTACGAGTGTACGGTCTTGCTGAAAAATTGCATTGCGTTCAGTTTCATTCTGTGAGTTCGACAGCTTGACTAAATGTTGTATTTTCGCCTTACGCGACTTGTTTATTTTTGTAAAGCGAAACAAGGCCACAAAAAGATTGGCACACGAATACGTAATACCAGGACCGTTCCAAAAGCTATCAGCGCCTGTTACGCAATTATTGTGTGGGTGAAGAATGTTTGGCTTTTTTGATGGGAAAAACATGCATCAGTTTACTGCGCTAAAAACTCGTGAAGCCTCTCGTTTTGTGTAAGTGTAATGTCAGTATGCTTGTCTGCCCGTTTCTGTTTCTGCCCGTGTATCTGTATTGGTGTGCTTCGTTCTTTCTGTCTGTTTTCCATTATATTTTATTTTTATTTTTATGTCTCTCTGTCTGTCTGTCCTTCTTTAGAACTACGTGTCTTTCTGTTGTTTGTTGAATCGGCTTGCCTGTCTCCACCTCACTCCTTCTCTGTCTCTGTTTCTGTCTGTCTCTGTCTCTCTGTCTCTGTTTGTTAGTTTTTCTGTCTGTCTGTCTCTCCTTCCCTCCCTCCCTCTCTCTGTCTCCCTCCCTCCGCATCTTTCTCTCTCACACACACACACACACACACACACACACACACACACACACAAACACACACACACACACACACACACTCTCTCTCTCTCTCTCTCTCTCACACACACACGCGCACAAACACACAAACGTATGCTATCACTTTGCTTTGAAAAGTGACCCGCCAACCGCTTCAGTAGTTGCTCTGCCAATACTTCTAAAAATAAAAATCAGGCTAATCGAAAATGTCACTTCTTGCCTCTCTGACGGTGGACGAAAAAAAATGCGCTGCTTTCATTACTGGAAGCTGACGGTAATACGTTAATTATCGCTCACTTGAAAAACTCAGGGAATTTAGCAACCGGTTTGTCAAGACAGAGAACAGGTTTCAAGTGGTTCCTGTCCCTTCAAGCCATCGTTCGGCCTGCGTTGTTGGAGATATAGGTGTTTTTTTAAGTCATCTTGTAATTTGCCACATCGTATATCCGTCAGATAAGACCATCCCTGCAGGTGAATGCAATAATCTACATCATCGCTGCTTTATATGTACAGAGTGAGATTTTGGTTTGCCAGCCTTCGGCCTGTGTCGTTAGAGATACAGGGTATTTTTTTTGTAAGTTATCTTTTAATTCTCCACGCGTACCAGTCTAATTCAAGGCTTTACGTCAGATAAGACCATCCCTGCACGTGGATGCAATAATCTGCATCATCGCTGAATCGTGTAGAGAGTGGGATTTGTTTTATTGATTCAGTTAGTTATCTGTTTATTTATTTAGATTTTTGATTAGTTAGTTATCTGTTTGTTTATTTATGTGGTGATTTTTTAGATAGTGTGTGTGTGTGTGTGTGTGTGTGTGTGTGTGTGTGTGTGTGTGTGTGTGGTGAGTGTGTGTGTGTGTCTGTGTGTGTGTGTGCGAGCGTTCGTCCATGCGTGAGTACGTGCGTGCGTGTGTTAGTGTGTGTGTTAGTGTGTGTGTGTGTGTGTGTGTGTGTGTGTGTGTGTGTGTGTGTGTGTGTGTGTGTGTGTGTGTGTGTGTGTGTGTGTGTGTGGAGTGATTCAGAGTAAACTACTGGATCGATCTTCATAAAATTTTACATGAGAGTTCATGGGAATGATATTCCTGGATATTTTTTCATTTTTTCGATAAATATCTTTGATGACGTCATATCCGGCTTTTTGTAAAAAGTTGAGGCGGCTCTGTCACACCCTCATTTTTCAATAAAATTGATTGAAATTTTGGCCAAGCAATCTTCAACGAAGGCCGGCCTTTGGTATTGCATTTCAGCTTGGAGGCTTAAAAGTTGATTAATGACTTTGGTCATTAAAAATCTGAAAATTGTAATTAAAATATTTTTTTTATAAAACTATCCAAAAACAATTTCATCCTACTTTTCATAATTTTCTGATTCCAAAAACATATAAATAAATGATTAAAATATGACATTTCCGAAATCGATTTAAAAACAATATCATCTTATTCATTGTCGGTTCCTGATTCCAAAAACATATAGATATGATATGTTTGGATTAAAAACAAGCTCAGAAAGTTAAAAAGAATAGAGATACAGAGAAGCGTGCTATCCTGCTCAGCGCAACCACTACCGCGCTATTCTGGATTGTCAATTTCACTGCCTTTGCCACGAGCGGTGGACTGACGATGCTACGATGCTGAAAAAAATGCAGTGCGTTCAGTTTCATTCTGTGAGTTCGACAGCTTGACTAAATATTGTATTATCTCCTTACGCGACTTGTTGTTCTATAACAAGATCCACTTCCTTGTTCGTCAATCAGCGTCTGAATCTACGTACATGGCAGGAATGATGCCAGCCCAAAATTCTATTCCTTCTTTTAACATCTTGTCAATACTCTCTGTCTCCAGCTCACAGAAACTATACTGTCGCCCTAGGTGGTAGAGGATTTTGTTGTTGTTGTCGCCTGTGAATTCTGTGAAGCATATCAGTTTCATTTTTTGGAGATACCAAAATCCACATTATGTTATATCTTGGCATTAATTACTCTGTGTCCATAGATAACAGAAATGATGTGATTGTAACTGGGGGTTTTCTGATTCAGTTATTTACGGGAAGCATATTTATTCATTTCTTTCAGATACCAAAATCAACTTCCTTGTTGCTGATTTAAATTGATTTCATTTTACGCCTTAAGGACTCAGAGGGCCCAGAAAGCAGACTGCGACATTACAGTCTTAAATCGTGTTAATACTCTGTGTCTTCGGTTGACAGAAATGATGCTGTCAAATAGTGCCAGTGGTTTGTGTGTGTATGTGTGTGTGTGTGTGTGTGTGTGTGTATGTGTGCGTGTGTGTGTGTGTGTATGTGTGCGTTAGTGCGTGCGTGCGTGCGTGCGTGCGTGCGTGCGTGCGTGCGTGCGTGCGTGCGTGCGTGCGTGTGTGTGTGCATGTGTGTTGTGTGTGTGTGTGTGTGTGTGTGTTTTTGTGTGTGTGTGCGTGCGTGCGTGCGTGCGTGTGTATGTGTGTGTGTGTGTGTGTGGTGTGTGTGTGTGTTTTTTAAGGGGTGGACGTTTTGTTTTGTCTTGTGTCTACCGAGTCATTCATGCACATGAACTCACTTCCTTGTTATTTCTTGTAAGGCCTAAAAAAAAAGTAGGTGTGGTCACGGTAACCCGACCTACCCTATTTTTAGGGGCCGACCCTATAACTTTTTATTACATTTGTCCAAAAAAAACCAAAAAAACCACCGAGTGCAGAAAACGCAATGAAAGCAAAATCGCCCGAGTCGCACACTTATTTCCCTGTCAAGTAGGTTTAATTTGTACACATTAGAAAAAAAAGTTTAAAAAAAAAAGTGATTGCCTACCTTCCTACCCTATTTTTTTAGGCTATGTTACCGTAACCACACCTATTTTTGGGGGGGGCCTAAACACGACGAATCATTAACTCACATAAATATCATTGTCTAGAGTTTTCAGTTTTCTGTCTGTCCAGTTATGTAGAGGTTACATGCCGAGTCTCAGTGATTATCAAAAATAATGGTCGAAGTTAGCGGATCATGAAAAATGCGAGCTTTAGCGAGCTTTTTCATGACCGCGAACTGAGACCATTATTTTTGATAATCACTGAGACGAGGTGTGTAACCTCTTTATTCCTCCTTTCTTCAGTTATTCAAAGAAAAGAGGAGGTTTTTTGCGAAAGTTTGATCGAATCCTATTCTCTCAACCAGTCAACCTGCGCAGGCGATCGATTAATGCGCGGTTGTATAGTTCCGTGCAAATCATTCCATTCTGTTAACACTTCTTGTCAGTTTTCCTATTTTGGACTAAAATCAAGTACACAGATATGCTGTTATTCTGCTGTGGCGGCAAAGGCAGATATTGTGTGTTCTGTATATGTTTTGGTATCGGTTAGGATAATGTTCTTTCGTCAAATGGGACTAGCAGACGAACTTTTGCACCCGTGTTCCAACGTTAAAAACTGTATGAAGTTAAGTTTTCTGGGGAAAATAGTGTATGAAACCGCTTTATGTTGTTTAAATTGATGAGATGTGTGCATTTGGTTGCGTGTGATCTGTTTATTAAATGAAATATTGTTGAAAACTGACCGTCGGATTGCAGTCTGTTGTCGAAGAAACTGAGTGAAAAGAAGGGGAACTACTCTTGTCGCTAGACAAAGTATGAGTTACTTGCCTTGGGAAATTGCTTGTGATGAACGTCTGATCTAGATTCAGAAAACAACCGAACTCATGGATTTTATATGGAGATTCATGTGTTCAGGCCTGTAGTTGTTAATTTAAATGCGGTATGTTTGTATTGTTTGCTCCAGAGATGTATACTTTGTACATTAGAGCGTTCGGAACTTTTCAGTCGCAAAAAGTAGTACCGAAACAGAACAGCTTCTCAACCCATTGCACTATCGAGGATTCAGGCTGTTGCTGGGTCGTTATTTGTTTGGTTGCTGGGTCATTATCGAAAAATAACTACCCCTACAAGTTTACAGAGGTAAAGAAGCAGAGGGGGGAATAAATTTGTTTACTTGCGGATATCAATATTCACTTTCTTGTTATATCGTCTTAATACTGTCTATCTCTGTTTCACGTTATTATCATTGCCCCAAGTGTGTCCGTTTTTACATTTAGTCAAGTTTTGACTAAATGTTTTAACATAGAGGGGGAATCGAGATGAAGGTCGTGGTGTATGTGTGTGTGTGTGTGTGTGTGTGTGTGTGTGTGTGTGTGTGTGTGTGTGTGTGTGTGTGTGTGTGTGTGTGTGTGTGTGTAGAGCGATTCAGAGTAAACTACTGGACCGATCTTTATGAAATTTTACATGAGAGTTTCTGGGTATGATATCCCCAGACATTTGTTTCATTGTTTCGATAAATGTCTTTGACGACGTCATATCCGGTTTTTTGTAAAAGTTGAGGCGGCACTGTCACACCCTCATTTTTCAATCAAATTGATTGACATGTTTGTAAAGCAATCTTCGACGAAGGCCGGACTTCGGTTTTGCATTTCAGCTTGGTGGCTTAAAAATTAATTTATGACTTTGGTCATTAAAAATTTGAAAATTGTAATACATTTTTTTTATATAAAACGATCCAAATTTACGTTCATCTTATTCTACATCATTTCCTGAATCCAAAAACATATGAATATGTTATAGTTGGATTAAAAATAATCTCTGAAAATTAAAAATATGAAAATTATGATCAAAATTAAATTTCCGAAATCGATTTAAAAATAATTTCATCTTATTCCTGATTCCAAAAACATATAGATATGATATGTTTGGATTAAAAACACGCTCAGAAAGTTAAAACGAAGAGAGGCACAGAAAAGCGTGCTATGCAGCACAGCGAAACCACTACCGCGCTAAACAGACTCGTCAGTTTTACTCCGTTTTGCACAAGCGGCGGACTACGGTCATTGTGAAAAAATGCGGTGCGTTCAGTTTCATTCTGTGAGTTCCACAGCTTGACTAAATGTAGTAATTTCGCCTTATGTGACTTGTTCATTTTGTGAAGCACTGTAGCTTTATTTCTTTTTAATACCAAAATCAATTTTCCGGTTATTTATTTATTTATTAAGGAGATTTCTATAGCGCATAACTAAAAGCACTATGCGCTTTACAATGATTATCACTAGGTATAAGCACACGCAGACATACTCTGATTAAATAGAACTTAGCCTAGCAAGACATACTAAGAACACTAAACATTTGAGTTCATACAAAAATAGAGAACTAAATTAAATACTGGACAAACGATTAAAATAAGCTTAAGGCCTACACCAACTGAAATGGGCTATTTTAAATACAAAAGTTTAGTTAACTATAAAAGGCAGTGCATAAAACTCCATTATCCTAAGAGGGTCGAACAAATAAGAAACATAAGACTATTTTACTATAATTACTTCGTAAAAAATAATAAACATGGAATACAAAGCTGTAATTGTTAACAACAAATTTAAAAAGATTTTCATGCCATATTGCACAACACATTTTGACACACACTATCATATCTTGTCAATACTGTACGTGTGACTCCAGTTAACAGAAATGTCATTGTCCCCGTTTTCTTCCGTCTTCTGTCTGGCGAGTCATTTCTGTGGAGCGCAATGGCTCTCTTTTCCTTTAAATATCCACATTATCCGCCCTGTCAGTCATGTATGTGAAGCACATTGGATATTGGCTCATTGATTATTTTAGATACATTGTGTACTAAAATCCACTTCAATGATATTATTTTTTGTTAGTACTGTGTTTCTCTAATTCCAAAAAATGTCATTGCTCGAGGTTTTCCGTCTGCTATCTTCTCAGTCATTTCTGTGAAGCACATTGGCATATTATTTCCTTTAAATATCAAAATCCACCTAAGACACCTAATAAGGATAATTACTGGACATTTTTAAGTACCTAACGTATGGCTCTAGGCCCTTTATAAAAAGAACATATACAAAATAGAACAATCAAATGTACAACCTACATACAACAATTAACCATACGGAAAAAAATCACCACATGTACTGTTCACACAAAATTTATATATTCTATACACACTATATAATACACTTCCTCGTAACGTCTTTTCTATACAATGTGACTCTAATCCACGGGAATGCCTTTGCCACTCCCCGAGTGTTTTCATCATCTGCTTGTCCACTTATTTCTGTGAATCGCATTATCTATTTTTGTAGCTACCACAATCGGCTTCCTTTTAACACTTTGGGTCTTCAGTCAACAGAAATGATATTTGTCAATGACCTTGGTGGTCTTGTCCCCTCTCTCAGTGTCCAGCGAGTCAATTCTGTTAAGCACATAAGCTCATATCTTTTAGATACCAAATTCATTTGTATCAGTAATTAATGTCTCTAAGTCATTGACATGACACTGTCCCTGCCCCAGTTTTCCTCTCTTCTGTATGTCCAGTCGAGTCTGTGTAGCACGTTAGCTCATTTCTTTTAGATACCGAAATTCATTTCCTTGTTTAAATTGTATCAGTACTTTTTGCGTCTCTAAGTCATTGACGTCATGCCCCAGTTTTCTTGTCTTCTGTATGTCCAGTCGATTTTCTGAAGCACAGCTAACATCGTGACGCGTTTTACTAGTATGAAACGTGATTAGGCTTGTGCGTCATAGACATAATAGGATGTCTCAAGCTTATTTTAAATTATTTAAGAGACAAGCTTGAGACATGCGATCATGATGCTGGGGGTGGGGGTGGAGGCGGAGGGATGATGTGAATATTGCTAGAATACGAATGTAGTTTAAAAGAAAAGAAGGTTCTCGTTATGAAATGTGTTTGTTTGTGTGTGTGAGTGTGTGTGTGTGCGTGCGTGTGTGTGTGTGCGTGTGTGTGTGTGTGTGTGTGTGTGTGTGTGTACATGTGTGTGTGAGTGTGTGTGTGTGCGTGCGTGTGTGTGTGTGCGTGTGTGTGTGTGTGTGAGTGTGTGTGTGTGTGTACATATGTGTGTATGTGTGTGTGCGTGTGTGTGTATGTGCGCGTGTGTGTGTGTGTGTGTGCGCGTGTGTGTGTGTGCGCGTGTGCGTGGGTGAGTGTGCGCATGTGCGTGTGTGTGTGTGTGTGTTTGTCTTTGTTTTTTGGTTGTTGATTTTCTCTTGGTATTGATTTCACTGAGAACCTATAGTAAAGGGGAAGCTACTGATATCGAAGTTTGTTTGGATTTTTACACCCCCGGTATAGGGGTGTGTAAAGGTTTCGGTCGATGTGTTTGTTTGTTTGTGTGTTTGTGTGTTTGTGTTCGCATATAGATCTCAAGAATGAACGGACCGATCGTCACCAAACTTGGTGAACAGGTTCTAAACATTCCTGAGACGGTCCTTACAAAAATTGGAACCAGTCAAACACAGGGTTTAGGAGTTATTGGTGGATTAAGATTCTACAAGGACTTATAGAGAAACATATTCATGGTCAAAGGGAAATAACCTTCTCAGTTGGTGGCAGTGAGAATGGGTGCAGTGAGAATGGTTATTTCCCTTTGACCAACGGGGGTGTTTTTCCTACCTCGAAGGAATTTCTTGTTTTTAATTTTTATTAATTCTTTTTAATGTTTGTTTGTGTCTTTGTTGGGAGGAGCAAGAGAAGGCTGTTATAGTTCAGTCTAAATCGCCAGCTAGGTTGTTTAGCAGAACTGCATGAAAGAATATAAGATAATTATGATTATTATTCGTCTGCATTCATGAGCTGAAACTCCCACGTACATTCGTGTTTTTGGCACGAGTGAGTTTTTACATGTATGACCGTTTTTACACCGCCATTAAGGCAGCCATACGTCGATTTCGGGGGGAATAAGAGATGTTGAAAGTGTGTGCGCGGGGGATTGGATGTTTGGGAAGGATGATATGTATAGTGAAAAGTAAATATTCGCCGTAATGGCTTGAGATTCACTGGCCGATGTGAATGCGTGATATATATATAGTGTAAAAAGTTCCATCTCACACGGCAGAAATTAATATGTAAAGCGCTTAGAGAACGTCAAGCGCTATATAAATCTCCCATATAAATAAATAAATAAATAAATAGTCTATGAAACAATGCTGAGAACTTCAAATGTACCTTCCTTCTCTTGTGAACTAACTTGGACATCCTCACAGGTCTCGCCATGCGTTTTCATTCAATAAGAGCATCTTTGCACTTCGATATATACTTCAGGACGGGCGCTGTGGCGGGGTGGTAAGACGTCGGCCTCTTAATCGGAAGGTCGAGGGTTCGAATCCCGGCCGCCTGGTGGGTTAAGCCGTGGAGATCTTTTCCGATCTCCCAGGTCAACTTATGTGCAGACCTGCTAGTGGCATATCCCCCTTCGTGTGTACACGCAAGCACAAGACCAAGTGCGCACGGAAAAGATCCTGTAATCCATGTCAGAGTTCGGTGGGTTACAGAAACACGAAAATACCCAGCATGCTTCCTCCGAAAGCGGGGTAAAAACGGTCATACACGTAAAATTCCACTCGTGTAAAAACACGAGTGTACGTGGGAGTTTCAGCCCACGTACGAACGCAGAAGAAGAAGAAGAAGAAGATATACTTCAGACATTCACTACTCGCTACTCTCTGCGTTTCGTGGGATTTTTCTTGTCGGGTTAGTTTCGTTAGTGAAACCTGTGTCAATTTGCAAAATCAGTTTAGACAAATAAATCCCACTCGCTGAGGAAACAGACGGGCTCTTGGTTCAAGAGGAAAGCTGTTGTTACTCCATTTAAAAGTCTGGACCGAAAAGTGTTAGTGTACACGATCGTATACATAGAAGCAGGGCCGGACCAAATGAGTTGTAAGGGGGGGGGGTCCTCCTTTTGGGGGGGGGGGGGGCAAATCAGCGAAGTGGCGAAGCCACAAGCGCGCGCCTGCAAAGCAGGCGCGCGAACTAGGGGGGTCCGGGGGCATGCTCCCCCGGAAAATTTTTGAAAAATGGTTAAAATCTGTGCAATCTGGTGCATTCTGGGCCTTGTTTTGAGGGTTAAGGCCTGTCAGTGTGAGTTGGTGGGGGTACCTTTTTCTCATCGGATTTCACATTGAATAAAATTTGTTAGAGACACACACAAAATTGATTAAAAAAAAAACTAAAAAAAAACCCACTCAAAGCAAGGTACATGCTTTTTTCAGGGGTGGGGTTCCGGAACCCCTGGAACCCCCCCCCCCCCCCCCCCCCCCTGGGTCCCCCCTGAGAAGGGAAGGTCTCTCCAAAACGGGGGCCGTGTGTGTTCTGGGCTGTCCTTCACGAAGTCTTTTAATCGAAAACTCAGTGCTAAAGCTTCGTGCGGCCAGCTTCGCGAAATATATTTCGCGTAGTCGACTTCGCCCATTAAAGGCACAGTAAGCCTCCCGTAAACCATCACAGAGCTCCCCAAGCGTCTACATACAGTACAAGCTTACTTCCATTTGAACGCTCACCGAACGGGAACAGTCTGGCTGCTTTCCGTCGAGCGTGAGAAATTTTCAAAGAATTTATTTTCGTGGACTTGCTCCTCTACAACAATGGCGCCTCGTTTTGGTGCTGGACGGCTGTTATGAATATTCAATACCGGAAATCACGCCCGGACAGTAAGCCTCCCGTAAACCATCACAGATACTGTCAGGCTTTTACACTCAGTACAAACACCCTTCCATTTGAACGCTCACCAAACGGGAACATCCTAGGTGCCCTACGTAAAGAGCGAGCAATTTTTAAAGAATTAATTTTGCAGATTGTCTCGAACACTTTTTGGACCCATCCTGAACTCAGGTCAAAAATGAGTTACTTCCCTTCGGGTCTCATTCTATCGATGTAAACTGGCCATAGCCGTGGATCGATGATTATCAGAATGTTTTTGGACCGTGGTGCGTTTTTGCGCTAGACCTAACTTTTAAAATCTAAATAATAAATTGACAGCTTGTTACGCAAACATTCTTTAATCATAAAAGAATTCTTTTTTCACCAAGACAAGATCAGTACAATTCGAAGTTGTGAAAGTTTGAAAAAAGAATAGCCCGGAAGCAGGGTCACGCAAGGGTCGTAGCAGACGACGGTTCATGCATATCGCCGATCCTCTCAAGCCATCGCTAGAGTTCTTGTGAACCACAGCCCGGTTTGTTTCGTGCATAAAAACGTGCTATTGTAGGTAAGCTCACATCGAGTCGCATTCAAATGACTAACCGTGACTTTCTTTCTTTATTCTTTCTTTATTTGGTGTTTAACGTCGTTTTCAACCACGAAGGGTTATATCGCGACGGGCTAACCGTGACGACTACATTGTGAAATAGGGAAACTGGATCACACGGGTTCACGATGGCTCAGGGGTAAGATAAACCACGCAAAAATAGATTCTTTGAAAATTGTTCGCTCTTTACGGAGGGCACCTAGGATGTTCTCAATCAGTGAGTGTTTAAATGAAAGGGTGTTTGTACTGTGTGTAAAAGCCTGACCGTATCTGTGATGGTTTACGGGAGGCTTACTGTGCCTTTAAAGGAAGAAGTTAAAGATGCAGTTGTGACGAAGTTGCTCTCTTTGAAAGCAGAGCACTAATGTATGTGAGTACCACATGAAGCTGTGAGATATTTCTCTTTGACTTCGTGCTACGCTAAACTGATGTGAGTCATTAATTAAGGGTCGAAGCTTCATGAAGAAAGCTTCGCGAAGTTGACTTCGACCAATTATTATCAGGCTTTAGTTTCATAGACACTGGGCTAACTCTAAGAAACAGTGAATTGGATACCCTGTCGCATCTTATTTGGTGTCGCAACGCACGTAGGAAGACCGTGACCCCAATTAGCCAGTGACGTAAGCATTGCGTGTCATTGGCACGTACGCCGGTCTAACTGGACAGAGGGGTATTTGGTTTTGTTTTGGCGTTTCTTGGCAAACTCGAGTTGACGGCTTTGTCGTCTGCAATCATTGAAGGCTTATAGTGCGACGCGGGTCTTTTGCTTTGTTTAACATATGGAAGGTGGACCTATACATGTATGCCTTGTGTGCACTTTTTTCTTCTTCTTCTGATCAGCAGATTTTTGTGTGGGTGTTGTTATCAGTGCTCGCTTAGTCTCTCAGTGTATGCATCCTTCTTTCGCTGTCACACTGTTCATTTATCTGTCTGTCTGTCTGTGTTTTTGAGAGTGAGAGACAGAGAGAGGGGGTTAGAGATAGAGAGAGAGATAGACAGACAGACAGTCTGAAGAGAGAGAGACAGGCAGACAGACACACAGTCTGAGCCGGAGAGACAGACAGAGACAGAGTGACAGAGAGAGAGAGAGAGAGAGAGAGAGAGAGAGAGAGAGAGAGAGAGAGAGAGAGATGGTCTGAGACAGAGACAGACTAAGAGAGGAATAGAGAAAGAGAGTGTAGTGTCAAAGAGCAAAGATAACGACAGACATATTCCGTGTACATATTCTTTACACGCACACACACTCACACACCCACACACACACACACAAACACACACACACACACAAACACACACACACACACACATGTCACACGTCAGAAAGGCAATCAGACAGGATTACATTTTCATAAATTTAATATCAATAAGCAAACAAAACCGACAGACTGGCTCGAAGCTTTTTTCACAACCATCAAAACATACAAAACAACTTAAACATTCGCAAAATATAATACTCTCAAAATATTTTTCATGAGGCAGATTCACATAACAGCAGGTTAACAAGAGTCAATGTCTCTTCGACCCGATGGATTTCTATTTTCATACAGTAAAAAATACTATTCCTATCTTCTTCCTTTATCTTTATTCATTCATTTATTGATTTATTTTGTAATCTCGGGTTCTTAATTCAGAACCCAGAACTCATGTTTGTGTTTCATCCCTCAGCCAAACACACCAAAACCCAAGTCATACTTGTTCAGGGTCAATCTCTAAATTCTTTCAACAAGTACAATCTTGTTTCATCAAAATCAACCATACAGTTAAAACACGAATAGCACCAACAAATAAAGTTCGGATAAATAATTCTTCTCCCACTTTTACTTACTGAAGCTTCATAGAAGCGCAAACACACTTATTCTGGTTTCAGAAAAGACCTAAAAGATGATTACTTCTGAACAAATGTTAGTCGAACTAAATCGAAATTTTAAAATGAATACAAATACCTGTGAATCATAATTGTATTAATGTGAGTTCTTATAATTATGCTGTGTTAAAGATAGAAGCTTCAGTAATCTTTCAAACAAGATCCAATAAGTTCTAAAATATCACATGAAAAATATATAAATGCACTAAATGATGCAATACATAACTTCGGCATGAGCTAAATTTCAACTTCACCCCACCGCTAATGCTCCCCCCTTTTCCATCCAAAAAACAACAACCAAAAACAAATAAAATTTAAAATAAAGCTTCAGTCTTATTATTAATCAAAGTACTGAACAGCTACATTTTCCAAATAAAGTTACTTTTCTAACACAAACGACAATACATTTTAGTCCATTAATAAAAAAAAACCACTTAAAAGTCACCAAGTTCTATTGCACTTTTATCACTTCAAAAACAAGGTGACTTTTTATCTGATGAACACACACACACACACACACACACACACACACACACACACACACACACACACACACGTGAAAACTCACCATACACACATCATTCTCATTGTCACAGCAAAGCCGAAGCTAACACTGGACCGACGGGTGTGGTAGGTCTAGTCACACATCGAACAACAAAAACTGAAAACATTGGGTGAACTCTAGTAATGATGTTTTCAGCATGAGTCAGGTTCGGCTTATCGCGAAAAGAATGCATGTCTCATGTATCAAGCAGTTTGACTGGCATACCCATAGCCCACTACTCAGATGATAAGCCTGCCTACCTTTGCATTGAGTGAGTGTTTTCTTGCTGAGGCGAATTGAAGGAGATAAGTTGATTGCGCTGCTATTCTCTCTCTCTCTCTCTCTCTCTCTCTCTCTCTCTCTCTCTCTCTCTCTCTCTCTCTCTCTCTCTCTCTCTCTCTCTCTCTCTCCTCTCTCTCTCTCTCTCTCTCACACACACACACACACACACACTCTCTCTTCATTATCATTTTTCTCACAGATGTGTTCGTCAAGAAGTCCCACACAGAGTATTAAGCCACAGTGTATGACAATCACAAGTTCGCTCTGTCTCTTGTGGTTTCTCCACGAATGAACACAGCAACATCGGAGTCAAGCGCAGCGGACAGTCTCAGTCGATCGATCATCGGCTGGCAAGATGAACACAACACTGAAGCAGTCTCAAAGACTCGGTCATCATCACAACAAGTCTGTCTGTCTCAGTTTCAGACACCACACGGAACAGTCAAGGACACGAGATGATCTCGTTGGGTGTGCGCGGTGAGGTGGCCGCCGAACTGGTCGGCGAGGAGATGGGGGAGGTAAAGTCTGAAAGGGACAGGAGAACGTCGCTGTTGCTGTTTGTGCTGCTGCAGTTGCTGCTGGCGTCGCACAGACAGTTGAGACCATCCAGCTGCTCCTGAATACGCTCCACCAGCATCAGCTTCTGGGCTGGCGCGAGGATGTCGAAGAGGTTGCCCACGGCGTTCCTCCGGTGTCCGTTCTGAAGGGCGGACTGCATCTCCTCCCCGACAGAGGCGGAGAACGAGCGGTAGATCCTCGCTCTCTCGCACTTACAGCTGTCGTCGGCAGACTCCCGGGTCAGGTGCGTGGCCAGCTGCGACAGACGCTCGGACACAGTGTCGTCTGCTCCCGCCACGAGATGTCGCACTATTTCTTGCGACAGCCCCAGCTTCTCCTGCACCGCTGTGTCGATGCCTTCAAAAATGTTCCACTTGCCGTTGCGTCTTTCTTTCGGGCAGCTTGTCGTCTGCTCCGTGCCTTCAGCAAAGCTGATCAGCACCTCGGGCTCTTGTGGCTGTGTTTCGCCCATCTTTGGATTGTGAAGGGTTGAGTGAAACTTCGTAAACAGGAACAAGTTCAAAAGTTTCTGACACACTTTGCGTTTCAACAGTCTCACAACTTCAAACGCGGCACTGTCGGAACATCAATCAAACTGGTGTCAGTGTCGATGCAGAACAGCTTTCGAGCAAAATACTAGTCAGTCTCGTCCCACTCAAACACGTGTAGTGAAAGAAACAAGGCAAAACTATCGTAGCATGAGTTTTCTTCGACTGCGAGCAACTTCTCAGTTTGTATAAGATAAAGGTCTTCCGGTCTCCCACAGCTTATATAGTGCGTCGTTCCCATGTGCAGCGTGAAACCCAAACATGACTGACGATACACAGAAACCGCGCGCGGCGCTGCCACGCAAGCCTTCGCGAGCTTGCCGGATCTGATAGATCGACCCCGTTCGACGTCACAGCACGCTCTCAGCTCGCGCGCGTGACGTCAATGAGGCCGCTACGGTAAGTAGAATGCAATGCGGCAAAGAATTTCTACGCTAAAACTCACTAGCTGTATAATGATTTGGTAGTTTCTTAGTATAGGCCTGTAAGTATGTGAGTATGTCCGTGGTGTTGTATTTCGGAGGTCGGGCTTTCCCTGAATTATATATATGTCGTGCTGGCACGTCCGCCCAGAAGTATATTTAGTAACCTACTCATGTGCAGAGACAAAGACGAACGTCACGTGTTAAAACACACTCAATAGAATAGAAAACGGTAAGGAAGTGAGTCAAAAATTAATGGGAAAATCACTTTACCGTGAATAACCGGCTTTCTTCTGTTGATTTGACAATGAACAAAGAACGTCACAATTCGTCCTTCATTAAGCTCTATCTCACAGCTTATAGTTGTTAGTATTAATTTGGTGATTCACACTATAACAGACTTGTATCGTGTTTTGCGATTACCAAAATAAGATCGTATCTGACGTTTTTATCGCATCTGGCGACAACCAGAATTGTTTCGTCTTAGGCGATTAACAGAAAAGTCAGCCAGTGTTTATATAATAGCACTTAAGTACTTTGGTAATGAGTATTAATTTACGTAAATGCTACACGGTAATTAATTTACGTAAATTTACGTAAATGCTGAGCCACAGTCACACGTGGTCCCTTATCATAGTTCAGGTCCGACGCGGCAAAACTACTTTCTTTAGTACAGAGCTTAAAAGGTGGTGGCATTTAGGCTGAGTAAATATATGCAACAAAAACGTACGCGAATTATCGAATGAAGGTGAGTGTCACGTTTTCGAAGTAAAAGGCGACGAAAGAACACACCGGGGACTGCGTTCCGCCTTATTTCAGCTGGGCTCGTTGTTACTCCGTTTTCAGCTGGGCCCGGTGTCACGCAAACGTAAGTGTCTTCATAAAAACACAAACTATGACTTTCACACTGATCTAAGCTAAAATTGATGAATGTCAGTAGAAAGGGGAATAATTGTTTTCTTTGTAGACAGCTAAAAACGTATTTTGCTTACCTAGTTAATTGACAGTGGTCGAATGTAAGGCGTGCATGCGGGGTTTTTTTAGTGAAAAATGAAGGTTCAACGTAAATTTCTCTCAAACATGGATTTGAACAACAAATATTCCTCTATTTTTACTATTTTGGGTAAAGCTATGATCATCTGTATCAATTGCGTGCTTTAAATGCGTCCTCATTATGTCATAAGAAGCAATCAAAACAAGCAAGTGGTGTACGTTTTGTTCCGTGCTGGGCCCCCTGCATTTTTGTCTGCGTTCCGCGCTGGGCTTGCTTTTGTTCTGGGTGTCCAGCGCGGAACAAAACTCGACTGACATGGGTTTTGGTTTTACTTCTCGTGCCTCAACGCCTTGAAGCAGGTTCGGGAAAATGCATCAGCATAACAGCAAGAAACTATAGAACAAACTTATGATACAGAAAAGCCATAAAATGATACCGTTGTTTATCATTTCTTCATTTTGATCAGCGTTTGTGTATTTAAAGCCGATGCGGGTCACATAATAAACCTAGTCAGATACAAGAAAAAACAATAGAGAGACAAATTACTTAGGTTAGTGCTAAAAAACATCCGTTTCCGGAAATGAGTTTGTTAGAAGACATAGTTTGTACTTTAGTGCAGACACTTACGTTTGCGTTACACCAAGCCCAGCTGAAAACGGAGTAACAACGAGCCCAGCTGAAACAAGAAATTCCTCCGAGGTAGGAAAAACACCCCCGTCAAAGGGAAATAACCTTCTCAGTTAGTGGCAGTGACTGAGTGAGAATGGTTATTTCCCTTTGACCATTAAGATGTCCCTCTATAAGTCCTTGTATAATTTTAATCCACCAATAACTCCCTAACCGTGTGTTTGACTGGTCCCAATTTTTGTAAGGACCGTCTCAGGAATGTATAGAACCTGTTCACCAAGTTTGGTGACGATCGGTCCGTTCATTCTTGAGATCTATATGCGAACACAAACAAACAAACAAACACATCGACCGAATCCTATACACACCAATAACTCCCTAACCGTGTGTTTGACTGGTCCCAATTTTTGTACGGACCGTCTCAGGAATGTATAGAACCTGTTCACCAAGTTTGGTGACGATCGGTCCGTTCATTCTTGAGATCTATATGCGAACACAAACAAACAAACAAACACATGGACCGAATCCTATACACACCCCTATACCGGGGGTGTAATAAGGCGGAACACAGTCCCCGATGTGAAGAAGAATCCAGACTTTCGAGACCAGGGCCGAGGTGTACGGAGTTGTTACCAACCGGCTGGGAGCCCAGCCGCGATGTTGGATCAAATCAAATCATATCAAATCAAATTAACTTTATTATCTCACATGGAGAAATTGCAGTGGAGGTGTATGTAACATAAAGACAAACGAAACACTACAACATTAATATTATATTTGAAGATATGTACTAATTAATAACGCTGTTCTCAACTAAACACCTCTCTGCATACACATCTCTCGCTGTGAACATTTAAGACAGGTATGTAAAAGAGTCATACACAAAATGACATTCAATTCCGTTTAAAAATCACAAACTACCACGGCATCGGAAATATGCCGTTAAGATGTCAAAGATTCATAAACACCAACACAGTCATTGAATCCCTCAAAAACAAACAACAGGAAAACTTCCCCCTCATAGTCATATAATCCAGACCTAAAATAGCAGCATCAGAATCACAAAAACATCAGTGTTTGTTTAAGAAAGTAAGCTTAATGTAAAATGGAATGAAACTGTTACTAGCCCGGACTGTCCTATTTTTTGGCACACGGAACCGTCGACGCGATGGCAGTCGTTCATAGTACTGGGCTGTGCTTTGTCATTCGCAATCATTCCAGCCTCTTGCACCACTCTTCTTTCGTACAGCTCAGTCAAACGCATCTGTCTTTCACCCACAATCTTGCTGCACGTTTCCCATAACTCTGTCCAGAACATTCCTGTTTTGGGTACATAGACCACTAAACCAGCAGAAAAAAACAAAAGTTACCACAGACTCAATAACACTGATTGGTTGAAATTGAGATTTGTTGTGATTTCAACGAATCAGACCCCGCGGTTTGTTCTCTCCCTTGTGGGCGGCACCCACTTTCTGGTGGTGCTCCTCGGCCCACGTGCCTGAGGAAACTGCTCCGTATATCATACAAAGAGCCTATTCAGACCAATGGGGGGCCCGGGTAGCTCAGGTGGTAGAGCACTGGACTTGTGATCGAGAGGTCGCTGGTTCGAATCCGGGCCGAGACGGACACGGGTCAACTTTATGTGCAGACCCAGAGACGGTATCCATCTCCCACCACCATGGCACGTTAAAGATCTTGGTCATTCTACCATAAGTGCAGATGGCTGATACCACCTAAACACGCACACATCAAAAAGCCGTGAGGGCGTAAAACTCGAATCGTATAAACCAATTCATGTCCAATATAGGCAATTAAGACCTGACAGACAATAAGCCCCTTAAAATTTACTTTTTACAGACCAATGACTGTTCGGAGCTGGGTCAAAACTTAGAACCTCCGCCGAGAACCTCTCCTTGCAACCGTCACTGAAACGACAGAAGATGGTATGGTTCGGCCACGTCACGAGGCATGACATCCTTTCCAAAACCATTACATAAACACAAGGCACCGTCGAAGGAGGACGCAGACGCGGGAGACAAGAAAAGAGCGGCTGGTTCGACAACGTGAAAGAATGGACACAACACAGATGGCCTTCCCTTGACGGACCCGACAGAACTGCCTGGGGATGGATGTCTGCGTCTTCTGCCCCCAACGCCCCCCCCGATGACTGCCCCGGTCAGGGGACTGATCAGTGATGGCGATCATCATCATCATCATCATCATCATCATCCTCATCTTCATCATCATCATTATCATCATCATTATGAAACATTAATGCCGAAATCATTCTGATAATCATCGGTCCACGCTATCGCTCAGTGGTCTCTCTGACAGGATGAATAATTACTACGCGCATTAAAGGGATGAAAAATCATTATCGACGATCGCGAATCTGCTTATATCAATAACACATTACGAAAAGCTCTGAATATGTTAAAAAAAAATTTAAAAAAAATCGATTTCCTCTTCAGAGAAGGAAAACAAAGGCATCCTGTCAGGGGTAAATGAGACCCGAAGGGAAGTAACTCATTTTGACCTGAGTTCAGGATGTGCCGAAACATGTAAATTGACCCCCTGGGGAAAACTGAGCTGTGGTCAGTTCACGTTTTGCACGTGAAGACAGTGACCATCGACTCGCAACAAGTTGAAAAGACGTGTTTTTCACAATGCATGTACTGCTGATGAACCCGCATTATTAAACAGAAGTGTTGGATAAATTAAAAGGGTTGCTTAACTTTTCAGCTTGAGTTCATAAAAAGTATGTGTACACAAAGGTTATGGCCTTAAGCCCGTCCTAAATCGAGCCGGAAGTCGACTTCGCGAAGACTTCGCGAAACCTTTTTACCAAAAACTCAGTGCTAAAGCTTCGTGCGGCCAGCTTCGCGAAGTATACTTCGCGTAGTTGACTTCGCTCAGTTCAGGACAGGCTTTACACGTTATCTGTCCCGAAGCATGACTACACACACACACACACACACACACACACACACACACACACACACACACACACAAACACAAACACAAACACACACACACACACACACACACACACACACACACGCGCGCATACATCATCATCATCATCATCATCATCATCATCATCATCATCATCAGTCACATTCTACATGCACAGTAAACATGTGCACTGATTAACGCACGAACAAATGCACGTGCCATTCGTGAAAACTAACAAACAACATCATCATCATCATCATCATCATCACCACCAACACCACCATCAGTAACATTCTATATGCACAGTAAACATGTGCACTGATTATTGCACGCACAAATGCACGTGCCGTTCGCGTAAACTAACAAACCAACAACGCAATACACCATCCAGAGGTCGCTCGATCAGCTTCTGCTCGCGCATACAGACCACTAAGCAGGCTCATCAGTAGCCAGCCAAAGTCTGACGTTCAACTGCACATGTCCAGACACGCTTGTTTAAAGGATGGTCCCCAGAACCCTCTCACCCGACCAATGACCCGGCAGTGATGCGTTTCCAGAAACTTAATTCAGGGGTGGACTCAGAGGGGGGGGTGGATATGCAGCCCCCTCCAGCTAAAAAAAAAAAAAAGAGAAAAAAAAGAAGAAGATTTTTATTTTATTTTAATTTGTTGAGATGATGCCGTGACCATTTCCAAGCTCAGATGGCACCAGATAGCACCATTTTTCTTCTTCGGACATTTTTTCCTGCGTGTGTCTTTGACGGAAAGGGAACAAGCTCTCCGCGTCGATAGTCGTTCACGATTTAAACATTTGTATGGGTTGGTGGGGGGGGGGGGGGGCGGTAACTGGGTGGAGCGAAGATGGAAGATGGAGTTCGATGGGTCAATGATTACCTGTTTGCTTGGTTGAATAACTGACTTTCTGTCTCTGTTTTTTTCTTTTCTTATCCTTATTTGTCGATGGGTGGAGGGGGTGGGTGGGTGTAGGATGGGGTTGGGAGGGGATGTAGGTAGGACAGAGGGTTGGTAGTAAGGGAAAAGGGGGTAACTTGGACCGCGCGTCAGGCCGATGTGAATGCGTGATGTATTGTGTAAAAATAATTCCATCTCACACGGCATAAATAAATCCCTGCGCCTTGAATATGTGCGCGATATAAATAGCATAAAAAATAGAAGAAAAAAAATCCCTGTGCTTAGAACTGTACCCACGGAATACGCGCGATATAAGCCTCATATTATTGATTGATTGATTGAAAAAGCCGAGACAGCTTATATATACTCTTCGTAGGCATGTCTTGAAATTGTCACTCGGTGCAACGTCAACTTATGACAGTATGTCGTTTTGGTCGGCAGTCGGCGAAATGTCGAAACTAATTTTAAATCGCCGAAAACCTTGGCGTCATTTCGGCACGATAATTACATGCTCAACCATTTCTTGGTGGTGAAAAAAATGACACCAATTCAGTCTGACACAACCTTCCAAAAAGTACTGAAACTTAAACACATGGCCATTTCGGCACTGAAATTCGGAGAAGAAAATCAGTCCTGGCAACATCACTGTAAATATGTAATGATTTTCTCGTCGCTTTTTTTTTTAAAGGGAAAAGTGAATCCTGTAAAATATTTGCAGAAACCTACGGGCGAGACGACGATAAACGGATGTTACATGAACAGTTTATCTTTTTTATCATGTCTAGTCTACTTGCTCTCTAATCATGATCAGTCACGCACAACTGTTGAGAAGAAACAGACAAACGATCTACCCGTAATCATAACTGATGGACCTACTTAGCAGTACCTTGACAGGACTAATTCTTTCTGCAGACGAGGCACATCGAGTAAATGACTAGAACCCCCCCCCCCCCCCTCCCCTGCCCCGTTACCTCTTCCAATCCCTTCTCCTTGACCTTTTTGTTTTTAAACAACTCACTCTCATCATCATCATCATCATCATCATCATCATCATCATCATCATCATCATCATCGCCACCGCTACGATGACAATCATCGCCGTCACCACCATCATCATTAGTCACATGCTACTTGCATGGTAAACATGTGCACTGATTGACGCACGCACATACGCACGTGCAGTACAAAAAGCAATACACCATAGCTCCACCTTGACAGGACGTATTCTTTCAGCAGACGCGACAAATCGAGTAAATGATTATTTACTGAACAGTCCTCCGACCCCCCGTCACCACCCTGTCTCGTATTCCGATCCCTTCTTCTGAGCGGTGGGGTTTTTTTTTAACACACCCACGCTGCACACATACAGACAGACATATAAACGGACGCACGCACACACACAGACACAGACACAGACAGATAGACACACACACACACACACACACACACACACACACACACACACACACACACACACACACACACACACACACACATGATATGGGAGAAGGTTGTCCAATATGGACCACTTGTTGTTTCATTCTGATAACTACCTTGTTTTCTTGCCAAGAAGTTTTATTTTGTGTTTGGTAGTCCTTCTCTCTTTAGTTTACCTTTAGGCCTAATTAGAGCGAAGTAGCTTTGATAGACTTTCAGCAAAAATTACATACAGAAAAATGTACAGCTGGTTCATATTAGATGCCTGGGCGCCAAATATTATGGACTATTGAAGAGGCCTTTACGAATCACTGTAAAAAGACCCCTATACTTCATATTACCTGTTTCGGTTTGACAAGAACGTTATTTGAAACACAACAGAAAACTAATGAAACTTATCAAAAACGGAGAGACAATAAATGAAATTATCAACTTCCACGAAAAGAAGATTATTTGTTATATTTTTTGAAAGCTCGAGGGCTACTTATAGGATAATTATACCCAATTATCGGAGATTTATATTAAATGTCCACTGCCGAAGCCTCGCCAACCGTATCCCTGGTTATAGATGAAAAGTGTTGTGTGTTTCGATTATCGATGATCGGTGAATTAGTAAATCAAGGAAATACTGAACTAGACAGAAAAGTCCTTATTTGGTTTAATACAACAATGACCTTGCGCAGAATGTAGCATACTTTTTTTTCCGTTTGCTAAACAGTGATACTGATTCACATCGAGGAAATGTCTCGTCCTTACAAGCCTATAATGTTTTACCCCACCCTCCATCCGACCCCACCTTACCACCACCACATTTTCAATAACAGTTTTCATCAAAGCTTTTCTTAAAAAATGAAAAGACGGAAGTTTTTCCAAGCATGAAGAAAGGAAAAAAGGTTGACAAAAGACTTTAGAAACGTAGTCACGCTTTAGTCTGTAAATCACTCACCGTAGTCATTCGCAAATCCATCCGCAGGGTTTTACCCAGACTAAAACTGAGCCAGCTGACATCACTGTTAGTGAAGCGTGTCTTTTTCTCCTTACAAAAATGTCACGGTCACAGCAACCAGGAAATATGTGTGAATAGTGTGTAATTTTGTAACAGTGGCTTCGTGTACGGGTGTTTAGCTCTTCTAGTTAATCGTTTGTGCTTTGTACTACACAAGGACGTAATTTGTCATTGACGAGTTTTTGGAAAACGTTTTGACCTGGAAACGGAGATCCAGGTTTATTGTATACTTGTTACTGAAGAAATTAATGTAGTAAAGCTGATGTAACCACGCACATAAACCTACAATTTTACTTCATTTTTGAAAAATAGGAAAGGCCATAAATGACGTCATCGGCTTTTGCTTGTTACTGGACTTTTAAAACAAGTCGCGTAAGGCGAAATTACTACATTTAGTCAAACTGTGGAACTCACAGAATGAAACGGAACGTAGTCCGCCACTAGTGCAAAAGGCAGTGAAAGTGACGAGCCTGTTTGGTGCGGTAGCGGTTGCGCTGTGCTTCATAGCATGCTTTACTGTACCTCTCTTCGTTTTAACTTTCTGAGCGTGTTTTTAATCCAAACATATCATATCTATATGTTTTTGGAATCAGGAACCGACAAGGAATAAGATGAAAGTGTTTTTAAATTGATTTCGAAAATTTAATTTTGAACATAATTTTTATATTTTTAATTTTCAGAGCTTGTTTTTAATCCAAATATAACATATTTATATATGTTTTTGGAATCAGGAAATGATGAAGAATAAGATAAACGTAAATTTTATTCGTAAATAGACACATGATAATATAACAACATCATTAAGAAGGAGCACAACAAGTTTAAAACTTAAATGCTTAATTCAGTGATAACTATATATATATATATTGCTATTTCATATGTTACGTGGATTTCCATTGGTCAATTGGGCAAAACTGAGCTCAGTGCAAAAGTGATATCGACGACATTTCCGTCGATATCAGTTTTGATATCGACGACCTCTTTATTGCTTCCCCACTTCAAAAACAAAAACACCTAAATTTAAAAACAAACAAATATATATATGAAAATGTAATGATCCCAGAATTTAGTTGAGCAAGTGATTAAAGACTTTTTGAAAGAAAAGACATTTTGAAATTCTGAAAAGTACAAGAAAAGAGTGAACAAAAAGAAATAATAATCAGAGGGAGGGATATGGAACAGTCAAAACTGAGACAAATACTTTTGTAATTTCTTTGCAGTAAATACAAAATGTCCAGAGAATTAGCAATATATCTAACATTGACTGACTGTGTGATGATATCTTCTGCTGTTGGTCTGTTTCGACAGTGATATCAAAATCTCGACCTCCGGTCTCGATTTTGATATCACTGTCTCAACAGACCATAGCAGAAGATATCATCACACAGTCCGTCAATATTAGGTAATACTGACTTGAAATCTTTGGTTACATCTGTTCTCTTTCTGATCGGCTAGGAACGAGCAATACGATTAGGTACACCTGGAGGGTATGCGTACATGGAACTCCACCTGCAGGGGTCCTGATTTGGCCTATATGGTCCGCTGGACCCCAAAAGCAACAACTAACTAACTAACTCCACCTGCACCGGAACACCAGCAGGTCACTTTTGGAAACGCGTGAGCGACAGGTGACGACTGGCTTGGTATTCCGCTGCGTTGTCAAACAGAGACGGACAAACAAAACAATGCAAGGGTCACCAGGGGTTGACTCAGACTGTTGGGGTATGAACAGACTGGGCAGGAGAATGCTGAATGGGGAGGGGGTGCTGGTAGGTGGTTAGGGTAGCCGAGAGGGTGCCGAAATTAGGGTGAGGAGGGGCAGGAAAGCGAGGTTTAATGTGATGGTGGAATAACAAGACAAAACATCAAGAGGGTCACCTGATTAACCGAGACGTTACGTTTTAAGGATAAGACAAGGGAATAGAATGTGAGAAGCCGAAGAGGTGTGAGTCGTGCTGGGGGTCGGTCATATCAAAACAGTGGAGGCGAATTCAGTATTAGAGCTCACAGTCCTGTGTTATAGCTGCCTTGTTTTGTTTAGCGTGTGCTGACAAAACACTAGCCCCTGCTCGTCAAGCGTTAAACGGTTTGTCTTTCGCCGCTAGCCTGCAGGCGAGTTGGCGTTGTTTATCTCTGGTGGCCACTGTTTATAATTCAGAATCTCGGAACCGAGTCTCAGTAAAAACTCTTGGAGAAGTCTGCAAAGCGAAGACCAGAGCTTTTTTGCTATGTATGTGGGGGTTTTGCAGACGACATTTTGAAGCATACGCGTTGCCATGACTGCATCAAAATGTTGTATTAAAAACTTCGATAAAGTATCTCAGTTGCACATTTTAGCAAGGTCAATCATTATGCTAATTTAAAATCGCTTCAAGCACTTATTGATTAAAACCAAAACTGTGAAATATAATCTGCTAACACTTTCTTTTATCTATCTAGAGAGTATTGCCAGGATGGTCACGTGCTTCAACGGGATTATGTATGCCACAGTATGGATGAACCGAGTTGCATTCACTGAAGTGGCCGTAACACGGGTTAAATAGCAATCTGTTTAACACACAATCTCCCCCCCCCCTCCCCAGCCCCCCAAACAGATTAACAAAATAAAAGAAGATGATTTTAGAAACAGCAGCCGGAGAGAGGCCCGGGGGGGGGGGGGGATTAAAGATTGGAATTTAATTATAATTGGATAGATCCGCCGCACTGCCAAGAAAAGTGTACAGTGTTTCACCCACTTTCCCGAAAATATATGCATCTGTGTTAAAATTGTCAAAATGGAGTTCCAACTTATCATCAGTGATCAGACATAACTTAGATGATCAATGTAGGCTATATTATATCTCTGTTATCATGCACTACTGACTCAACAACACAAATACTTGCTGAATATAATATCTCTATTTGAAAGCATATCCAAAGGAACCTTTTGTCTCTGTTGATAAATATCGAAGTTCATTGCATTATCTTTACTCTAGACTTGTATTCAGTTTCTCTGTCAGAGCGGCAAAGTATCGTCTGCTACAGACACCGACCCAGCAGTAAGAAAGCATAGGCTCTAGCTGAATACATTTTATTTTTTTCTCGTCAAAAGTAGAAAATACATTCATTCGTAAAGAAGAACTAGGGTTTAGATGAAAAGGTTAGTCAGTGTAATATCATATATATACCAATAGATTAAGGAAGATTTTTCAAGAAAGTGCCGATTGTGTTTTTTGTGGTTAGGCCTATCTTTTATCGCGAGTTCCGACAGTAGCGGCTCGGTTACTGCGGACCAGCATAACTGAGTTCACACAGAACTATTCTCAGCTGCACTCAACATGGAAAAAACCCTGTGTTAATTGTTTCAAGACAACCACATTTTGTAACACTACTTTGAAACTTCTGCTTCTTGTCATCATTATAATCATTGCAAGGGCTCCAGGAACTGAGAAATGTTAAACACACTTAAAACCACGTAAATGTTACAGGAAGGCGCCTTTACCGTGCCACAGATTTCAGCAGCTAGCGGCCGCCGTGACCTTGCAAGGCGGAGCATCGAAATTTGCGCGGAATATTCAAAAAGCTTAAACCACACTCACTTTTTTTTTTCTTGAAAACAGCATAAATATTGTTTTAAGCGTAATAAGTTTAATCTGTATGTATGCTGGAGGTGTAAATGCACTAACATGCATATTTTGTTGCTTGTAAGATGTAGTGTTCACTTACAAAACTTTGACAAGTTTGGTCTTTCGGTTGGCGGTGTAATGTGATTCTTATGTACCGGTTCGACATGTAGGAAACAGCAGTATTTAACTGATTTCTTCCGCATTGAATGTTTCTTTGTGCAATCAGTATAGAAGATTGCAGAGAGTGTATTCTGATGATTTAAAATGTGTGTATTATTATTAAGCAGCCCTGATAGTACTGACTATGTCTCTTTCTACTAAACTGACTCAGTGTGTGACTTCTTAACTGTGCACATTTTCAGCCAGAAATTCATTTCTCTTCCTTGTCTTGCTTGCAAATTTGTTCTTTCCTGGCCGAGCGATAACATAAACACTCCTGCCAAGGGTTGTGTTCTGCGATGTTTTAGAGCTCGGAAAGGCAGCAGAGGGCTTGTCATCAGCTTTCCCTAAATGGATTGCTTGAGGGCTAATAAGGAAGGGATACTGCTATATCAGTGGTGGTTGTTGACATCTTGTATATATACAGCTTGCTGAATCCTAATGCATGGGCCAAAGAAGGAAACTCGGCTCCACTGATTTGATATGTAGAGGGGGGGGGGGGGGGGTGTACGCGTAGTGATGGATGAACAAACTGTGGGACAAGTCACAGGTTGTTAAGGTTCAGGTTTTTCAAATACGTGTAGCTGGATGGAGTAGGGAGAGAATGTGGGCCGAGCAGCGAAAGGGTGTTAAGTAGAGACGGTGTGGGGACTGGGGGGGGGGGGGAGACAAGAGGAGAGAGTGTGTAAAAGGGTCAAGGTAGGGAGGACTGGTAGAATAACAAGACGGGTGACAGTAGGCGGTCAGGTTTTACGATGCGAACAGGAAGCGAGTGTGTCCGTCACCGGCAAAAGTCAATAGTAAGAACGGGTCAGTGGTTACAAACTTACAATACGCTATATCAATTAACAAGACCAAGAGTGTCCCCAAGCACCGATCCACTGATAGCTTTATGGACACGAATTGCTACTTCATACGACATGTGGTGGAACAATGACACAGCTATACTTATATGCCATTATAATTATGCCATGTACAATTTAAAGAGGAGAAGAAAGAAAGAAAAAAATGATTAAACAGATACATGTACTTATTAAGCTGACGTCTTCTGAGGAATTTAATCTGTAGAAGTTCAAGTGACATTTGCTGAACTTTGATTCATTGTGACGCATCAGCAACGATTCACTGGATACTGCTCCGTAACTATGCTAATTAATCAAAGTCATGTGAATAGAGAACCCGGTGTAAGACGACATTTTTACTCCACGAAAAATTCTCCCCGGAGTAAACTGTTCGTACGAAATTTTTACTCCGAGTACACCAGAGACCTGTCGTACGAGAAAAGAACTCCCCAAGGAACGAACAAATTACTCCCTCCACGACATTTTTACTCCCCAAATTTTTCTTCCAGTAAAAATCTCGTACGCGAAAATGGGAAGCGGGCGAAGGGATAATGCCAACACGTGATCTCGCGCAAACGAATGACGCGCTACTGGCGTGGGCAGTAAATTGCTCGTGTTAGGGTGGAGTAATTTATTCGTTGTTTATTCGTCAGGGGAGTTACATTTTCGTGCGAAATGCTTACTCATAACACACCTGTCGAGGGGAGTAATTTTCTCGTGTTATGGGGGAGTACTTTTTTCGTAAAGGGAGTAACATTTTCGTACGAAATGTTTACTCCGGAGTAAAAAAAATCTCGTGGGAGTAATTGTCTCGTGTTACACCGGCCCACTTTTCAGCGCCGGAGTCCTGGTCATACGTCATTGGTATACGTCACGTTGCATGACGAAACCTGTCACACTTTGTGAAATCAAATCCGGAACGAAGCAAAACGTCTGCTAGCTCTGCCTGCTGTCAGGGTCCAAGAAGTGGAATGACACAAAACAATACACGATTTACAAAGAAAATCAATCGGTTATGTTGAGCTTTAGCGTTGTAAATTCAGGGACGTTTTCTACTGCAATCTGACTGAAGGGCTCCTAATATGGACCACCTCCTGTTCTGACAAACTAACGGCGCTAGAGCGCTCAAAAAAGTTTTATTCGCTGTATTCACCCTCTCTGGATAACTTGCACATGTCAAAACAGTTGCAGAAACACAAATCTCAAAACCGTTAGGCTTTTTCTCTTTTTTTCACTTTTGGCAGCGTTCACTAAATTAATTTTGCCGCCTAAAACGGACTCGTTTTTAGAGGGCCCCAAAGGGGGGGTATCATCACGATCACGGGAAGGGAAATTTTAGCTTTCACGATCACAGTTACCTTGATTTTTGTTTTCACGATCACGAACACCAGTGGCAAATCACGGTCACGGTAAAAGTTGCAGGTACAGAAAGCACGTGTCAAAGTAAACACAACCACACAGAAGTTATTCGCTCCTCTGGATCTATTGTTTATTCAACACAAAGTGACAACTGTTGCACTTTTTAAAAAATTTTTTAATTCTCTTTCATTCACACATAGAATTACATATCATGATTTGTAATCAGAAACAAGAATGTTGTTTTCATTGTTTTTTCTCTCGCTCTCTCTCTCTCTCTCTCTCTCTCTCTCTCTCTCTCTCTCTCTCAGACACTCACAGGAATATACACTCCAGGGGCGGAGCAGTTAAGCCAGAGGGGGGGGGGGGGGTTTACAACCTGGGGTCCAGGGGTAGACTTTGTGGGGTACATGGGCAAGGCCCCGTTGGGGGGGTCTGGGGGGCTTAGACCCCCAGAAGCTGAAGAGTTTTAGCTATTTTATGAACAATTTATGGCTTATCCTTGATTTTAAACATGATCAACTGGTGTCAGCAGCCACTCATTATTTCTTTTAAAGTTAGTATTAATTTTTTTGACAGCCGGGGGGGGGGGGGGTGTCCGGAACCCCTGTAACCCCCCCCCCTAATCCGCCCCTGCACTCATACACATTCAACTCCCACACCCTCACTCACACACATGAATCTCTATATCTATATATATATATACGACTAGTGTCTGTGTGTCTGTGTGTCTGTCTGTGCGCGATGCACGGCCAAAGTTCTCGATGGATCTGCTTCAAATTTGGTGGGCTTATTCAGAGAGACCCCGGACACAAACTCATCGATGAGATATTTCAACACGTGCTCTCAGCGCGCAGCGCTGAACCGATTTTGGTTCCACCTCAGCTATTTTGGTTCCACCTCAGCTACCCGGGCCCCCATACCGACACACCATAGCCGCTACACCACATCACAACGCCAAAGTTCTCGGTGGATCTTTTTCAAATTTGGACACCGTATTCAGCTACACCCCGGACACAATATCATCGATGAGATATTTCAACACGTGCTCTCAGCGCGCAGCGCTGAACTGATTTGGGTTTTTGTGTTCATTTCACCATTATAAGTAACTCTTCCTTATCTTCTCCAGTGTTTGGCGTTTATCTCCCTTCCTTCGTGTGGCTTTCCCGTTCAGTTGTAAGTTACTACTATTTTTAGAATGTCACTGCGCTGTCCACTGCGCTGAGCGTCTTCGGATATTCCCGGCGTTCTGTTACTGTTACTATTTTTAGAAGGTCAACGCAGTGTACAGAACGTAAATTGGACCCGTAAATTATCCTCACTGTAAAAGTGCAAAGGTCGAATCCATTTATAGCCACGCGAAAAATACACTGTCATCTATCTCTCTATAGATACGGCTTCTCTGTGTTTTTGTGTGTGTGTGTGTGTATCTCTATGTGAGCAACACCTGTGCATTGTTCAGTTCTGTTTGTGATGTGATCTGGCGGCTTTTGTGTAATTTTATACAGGAGGCCTACTTCTCGTCGGCTCGAAAATGGCTTGATAAGCTACAGTCAGCGGAGTGTCGTGCCCTTCGGCTTGCCCTCGGACACCCAAGGCATTCAAAGCAGGCCATTGTATACCACCAAGCAGGATTCCTCCCTCTTGACATGTGGCGGCGTAAGTGCTGCGCAGATTACAATGTTCGAGCCAACACAGTGCAAAACTCAACAAAAGAGGAGCTACAACCGCATTACAATCATATCCAAAACAAAAAGGCCCACTTTGGCACTACTTTCTCCTCACTGGCTCAATTCAATGCTTCACTCTTTAGTGAAATCAGTGTCGACCCAAATGATGTGGCCCAAAACCCAATATCTCGTGATCCCTCATGGACAATGAAAGAAATGAATTTTGACACAGAATATTGCACAGCTACAAAGGATGATCAGTTATTACTCAGGACACAAGCCCTTGAGCACATTGATACTGTATACAAAGGCCATGTTCATGTTTACACAGACGGGTCAGATTTGGATGACAAGAAGGCTGGCGCAGCTTTTGTAATCCCCAGCGATGACATGACTGGGAAATTTAAACTGTGCAACAGAAACTCGATCTTCTCAGCTGAGCTCCTTGCCATCTGCATGTCGCTTGTTCATCTCAATCTCAAGAACACTCCTCCTCAAAAGATAGCTATATTCTCTGACTCCAAAGCAGCCATTGAAGCATTAAGATCTAACAAAAGATCAAAAAGACATGATCTTGTCATTGCCATAAAGGAGCTGGCAAATAAAATTATAAAAAAAGGAAGCGAGATTAACCTGGTCTGGTGTCCAGCACACGTGAACGTGCCTGGCAACGAGAAAGCGGACAAAGCCGCTAAAGAAGCTGCCCAAGGCATAGGCGCCTCCGAGGTAGACCTGCCATTGTCTGCTTCTGAGATCAGTAGCCTTACAGACTCTCTTCTCTGGAGAGAATGGAGGAACAAATATATGCACAAGGCTATAAGCTCTGGCTGGCTCATTCGGGAAGCCCCATCAAAACAGATGAACACCTATAATGCATGCCCACGTGTAATAAAAAGGATTAACTGCCTAAGGGCAGAAGCTGGGAATTACCAATTTCTAGAGCTTAAATGCACCTGTCAATCCGACCTCACCATTGCTCATTTGACTTTGGAGTGTGATTTGAACTCATGCCACTTTCAACCCCTGACTCAGTTTATAAACTCAAATAGAAATATTCTGCCAAATACCTCAAAGGAAAAATTAAGCTATCTTTTAAGTTTTAATAAAGACCTTGGGTGGCAAGGTCCCAAACTTATCGCTGGACTTATGCACACGCACCCACTTGGTCCCTGGATATGAAGAGACATTGCTGCGGCTGACGCCATTGCCATACAGCTACTATATATTTTTATCAGAACTTTTAAAAATACCATTTTATATCCAAGTATCTCTTAACACCATTTTTAATTAGATGAGCGAGAGTGTGCGGGGGGCGGGAGGGTGGTGAACCACTGTACATAAAGGGAAAGTTTGTGTGCGTGCCTGTGTGTGTTCTTAATCTAAGACAAATGTCGCCAATGTTTTTACAGAGTGACGTTAAATAAACGATTTTATCATCATTTTATGTAATTTTATGTACTGGCCTTCCTTTGAGAAGCCATAACTTGCTCAGTCCTGTTTGAGTGGAGTTCGCCTCCAAAGGTGATTAACACGGTTACATTCGTCGACAAGGATGTTACTCGATATGGTCAGGAATGGCATTATGGCCACTGAATCATTTTCGTGCTGTTCCCATTCCACGAAGCTTGGCGGGTCCATTGTTCGGACCCGGCGAAGCCGGCGTACGGCTCTAAGTACTTCTTCCCGGCGAAGCCGGCTACCCGGCGAAGCGGGTATTCATTCTAGTATTATATATACTTGAACAATTTCACATTTCCAGAGCTAAATCTTTTAAACCCATTTTCTCAAAAACTATTGGGTGGATTGAAATTAAAGTACATGTGTGTGTGATGGTAGAGTCTATAATCCTGACTAAAGGTCAGTCTAGGAATCATGAAGGTGGGTGAAGGAATATACACTCATACACATTCAACTCCCACACCCTCACTCACACACATGAATATACACTTGCACGTACAATTTCACATTTCCAGAGCTAAATCTTTTAAACCCATTTTCTCAAAAACTATTGGGTGGATTGAAATTAAAGTACATGTATGTGTGATGGTAGAGTCTATAATAACAAAATCCCCAACGAACATGACTTTGATCGACTTTGACATGAGGATCAAGTGACCCAAACTGGCACGTCTCCCCGCCATAGTTCCTGAATTTAACCCATTGTTGATAAGTTTACAGGCGCTAAAATAAATCCAAGCTTAATGCAAAGAAGCGACAATTAGAATCTATGCCAAGCGTGTCCACGTTGCTGGGATGAAAAACACATTTCTAGTTTAGGTTTTGGCTACACGCAGACTCGATCAGACTCGAGCCAGTCGAGGTCACACCACAGGCGGAAGGTATCGTCCACTGGACTACTACACGTACCATGACATTTCGTCTTCGGAAAGACGGACCCGTATCCTGACCTTTCCATCAAGGAAGGCATTCTCGCCGCCTGCTTTGGTCTGGCTTGAATCCACAAAATATAACAGAAGTTCGATGACAGTACCGCTGCACGCCATTTTTGATCTTCGAATTCGATTTTGATTGAATGCACTCAAAACTTTAGCACGAAGCCCTTCCATTGGATGAAGTTTGGCAGACTTTTGCAATTCGCCTTCTGATTGGATCTCTTTTTTGTGTGATTGGTTCTCTTAAAGGGAAGCAATCGCTGTCAAAATCATATTTCTGAATGTGTTGTTGCTTCCCTTCAATCGGGATTGGCTCCTTGACGAATAGAGGATCATAGAGCTGTGAAAAATGTACGTTGAAAATAAATGCTTGGCAATAATGCCCATCACGATCACGAAAACAAATGACGATCACGATCACGAGACTTGATTTTTTTGTCATCACGGATCACGGGAAAAGTCCCATCACGATCACAGAAATGGAAATTTCGGCAATCACGGTCACAGAAAGGTCAAAAAACGCCAATCACGATCACGATTTTAAACCCTTTGGGGCCCTCTTTTTAATTCTGTTCACAGCCAAAGCTTTTATCACACAAACATTGCTCTATATGACAGCTAAGACCGTATTTGTTACATTTTAGCAGTGTTGACCCCGAGTATCTACTGCAAACAAACTTGATCCTGTAAGCATACAAAGTAATTTTTAGTCACAATTCAAGTTATGGAATGAACTTTACAGATGCGTTTCATTTTCATGGGGTTTAGAAGGAAAACATCGGCGCGACCATTTTGAGAAGGGAAGGGAAACAAGAAATTCCTCCGAGGTAGGAAAAACACCCCCGTTGGTCAAAGGGAAATAACCATTCTCACTGCCACCAACTGAGAAGGTTATTTCCCTTTGACCATTAATATGTCCCTCTATAAGTCCTTGTAGAATCTTAATCCAGCAATAACTCCCTAACCGTGTGTTTTACTGGTCCCAATTTTTGTAAGGACCGTCTCCGTAATGTATAGAACCTGTTCACCAAGTTTGGTGACGATCGGTCCGTTCATTCTTGAGATCTATATGCGAACACAAACACACAAACAAACAAACAAACAAACAAACAAACAAACACATCGACCGAAACCTATACACACCCCTATACCGGGGGTGTAACAATATGGCCACTGAAAGTATGCGTTTTCTGCAAAGGAAGACAACTATGGCGATCGTTTTCGGCCTCGGCCAGGTATACAAATGACCAGATAAGGCTACATTGTTCAGCTCATTCCGTCAATAAATTTAAGTAGAATTGTTCTTTGCTTTGATAATAGTGAATTGTATTAAATAGAATGACACTGGATTGCGAGCTTTAAATTTACAACGCTAAAATTCAACATTACCGAAAAATCCTGGTTTATGATTAGTAGCCTACTTTAACAAAAGTAAAGATCGTACAATTTAAGTAATTTTAACTTTCAAACACTAATTTTTAAATTGTCCTGACGTCCAACCTGAAACCAAACTAGGCCTATATATGTTACAGTTAATCTGTGAAACCAGGGAATACGTGTATTAACTAGGTAATACATGAATTAACTGACGGAAAAAACCCAGTTAATTCATGTATTACCTAAAATAGTTTAGTTAATACACGTATTCCCTGGTTTCACAGATTAACTGTAACATAATATGCCGCTCGGTGTAGTTTGATTTTTCTCCCAGAAATATACCCGTAAGCCTCAGTAAAAGGGAAGGTTTGCTTCAATCAAAACAGTTGATAGTAAACGCCTAAAAGCAGCATCAGTTAAAGGCTGCCATATTCGTAGCGTTCATTAATTAATTCATATTGTTTACATGTGCCAATAATGTTATAAAACTGTACCTAAGGGGATATAATAACGATTGGCTGTAGCTTTCGAACACAGAAAAAATTATTTCAGTATTGCAAAGTGGTGTTGATAGTGTCGAATGTAAACAGAACAGTCTCAAACGCCATCTTTGGTTTACGAAACGTCACGAAGTGACGTCAACGGTCTAAAAATAGCCCAAGTCCTGGAGAACTGTTGCTAAACAATGCAATAAATAATTAATTATTTCTCGTAATTGGTAAGGACTTCAAACCTAAACCTTTGCAGGAAGCTTGATTTATACATCCCCGCAACGATGGGAAAAGCCCTGGAAGTATTTAAACTAATTAAATAGGACTATGTCAGCCTTTAAAACGAACACTCTAATTTACACTTACCCACTTCCAACGGCAATTTACGTAAGCCAGACGATATTCTGATTGGTTTAAAAAGACAGAATGTAGGCTAAAAGCACAACGTAAATGCCACACACAGCAACATTGCATCTTTATTTGGAGTAATTATTATTTCGAAACCAGTTTGCACGATAATGGCAAAAAGTGTGGATATTTTAAGCTAACTGAGGCCAAGCCTTGATGAGTGACATTACCACACCAAGGATTAAAACAATCAGGCATAATCACAACATAATGTCTGGCCTTAATTCGGAAACCTAGCGGAATGAGTTGAAGATACTTTCTTTCCTGTGTAAACGATCAACTGAATTGTTTTGGTTCTGCCCAGGCACACACACAACACATACACACACACACACACACACACACACACACACACACACACACACACACACACACACACACTAATTACAACTTAATCATCGCACGCACACTCACGCACACACACACACACACACACACACACACACACACACACACACACACATACACACACACACAAAACTAATCACAACTTAATCATCGCCTCTCGCTTCAAAATGACAGTGACACTATATCATCATTAAACTTAACTTCATAATAATATAATATATTATAGGCCTCGTGTTCCGGCGTGTGATGAACACGCTTTCAACGTTAGATTTGTCATTTGAGTGATTAGATTTGTCGTGTGAGTGATTGCAAGACACGGAAGAACATTCAGCGTGTTAAGATTCACTCGAGTAAGTCACTGCTCTGCTCACTTCAAGGCGAGATTGACGCACCACTGATGGGGAAGAAAAAATGTAGTCGCCGTTGTAGCAGATAGTCACTGACAGGAGTGGGTGTGCGCGAGAGATACAGAAGAAGAAGAAAAATTAATCGCTACCCGAAATTCAACTGAAAGACTCACTCAGAGCAGCTTTAGGAGAGAGAGTTAGTGTTAATGATTATACGCCATAAAACAGACAAACAAATGAACACACACGAAGACAGATAGACTTACGGAGGGAGATAGACTGACAGACAGACTGGTAGGCAGGCAAACAAAACAAAAAAGAGTAAAAAAATCAAGAAATAATTAATCAGCCATCTACGCCATCCATCAATCATTTAATCAATCAATCCATCAATCAATCAATCAATCAATCCATCCATCAATCATTCAATCAATCAAACAATCAATCCATCCACATCAATCATTTAATCAATCAATCCATCCATCAATCATTCAATCAATCAAACAATCAATCCATCCACATCAATCATTTAATCAATCAATCAAACAATCAATCCATCCATCATTCAATCAATCAATCAATCAAACAATCAATACATCCATCAATCATTCAATCAATCCATCCATCCATCCATCAATCATTCCATCCATCCATCCATCCATCAATCATTCAATCAATCAATGAATCCATCCTTCAACCAATCAAACAATCAATCAATCCATCCAGCCATCCGTCAATCAATCAATCAATCAATCAATCAATCCATCCACCCATCAATCATTCATTCATTCATTCAATCAATCAATCAATCAATCAATCCACCCATCCATCAATCATTCATTAAATCCATCCATCCATCCATCCATCAACCAATCAAAAAAATCAACTAAACAATCAAACACACAAAATAAAACAAACAAAAAGCACACGGCCATTTATCTTATTATAGGTACATGTGTTAGCACACGATCAGCTTTAGGCGTGTTCTGTTTTTTTGTGGAAGAGCAGTGAATCAGGTAACCTAACCGTGAGTGTGTGATTCACTGATACGATCAGCTAGAATGGTACACTGACGAACTGACGTCAGGGAGGAGGAGAACAAATAAGGTGAGTTATATCCACAGGAGCTTGTATCCAACCGCCTGTCGATCATTATTTACTCCTGCATGCTTATTATTTAATGCTGCATCCTTACCCTTTCTACTACTATTCTCCGCGTTATTGATGGCCGCAGGAGCGGACATCTATTGCAATGCGTTCAGAGAGGTGACATGAGTCGTTTGTTACCGTTCTCACGAGAAACCAACTTTGTTATCTGTGCTGTTCCGGAAATGAGCTGCGCTTTTTTGGAATTCAAACAGTATCATGTCACTGTTGTCCCAATTGCGCTGTTTCGGAAATGAGCTGCACCTCGTCTGTCTGTTTATAGCAACACACACTGTCTGTCACGTACACTCCATGCAACTCTCTCCGTCTCTCCTTCGCTCTGCCTTCGTGTCTGTGTGTGTATCTGTCTCTCTCGAGATCTCATGCGCTCTCTCTCTCTCTCTGTCTCTCTGTCTCTGTCTCTGTCTCTGTCTCTCACTCTGTCTCTCTCAAGAAAAGGCGTAGCCTTAAATCTAAATCCTTGTAAAATAAAGTTCAATTCAATTCAATTCAATTCTCTCTCTCTCTCTCTCTCTCTCTCTCTCTCTCTCTCTCTCTCTCTCTCTCTCTCTCTCTCTCTCTCGAGTCATTTTCTCTCACCCGGTGTTCATTTATCTGTTTCTCCGTCTCGAGTCACTCTCTGTCTGTCTGTCTGTCTGTCTGTCTGTCTGTCTGTCTGTCTGTCTGTTTCTCTCTTTCTCTTCCTCTCAGTGTCTCTCTCTGTATGTATGTCTTTGTGTCTCCCTCTGAGCAAAGAGTGTATCCCTACGGCCCGTAGGGATACACTCTTTGCTCTGAGTCTCTTCGCCTCTGTCTTTCCATGTATGTCTCTGTCTATGTGTGTGTGTGTCTCTCTCTCTCTCTCTCTCTCTCTCTCTCTCTCTCTCTCTCTCTCAGTGGCACGCAGGTCAAAGCAGAGGTGTCAGTCTTGTGTTAACTTGAGTGCACGTGTACCCAGCAGGAGGGGGGTGATTCGGGTCAGAGGTGGGGTAACTCGACCACTTGTCTTATGGTGGAGACAGCTGGAAGATCTCTGAATATAATTGAAGAGGAGTAGTCTTCCTTTTAGAAAATGTGTACTCTGCCTTGCAGATTAGAAGTTTGTGCTGTCCGGCTGGGTAAAGGGAGTGGAAGGGAAGGGGGGGAGGGGGGGGGGTAAGAGAGGGGTAAGAGAGACGAAAGAGGAAAATGGACAGGGAAAAGTCACTGCCTGAAGCATTCAATAAAGCCAGAAAAAAAGAAAGTACAACATGTAGGTTTTCTATTCATATTTTGTTTACATAAGTGTGTGTTCGTGGCTGCCTGTATCCTCAGGAATTTGAGGATTTCTTTTTATCTCTCTTTTTCTGACACCGTTGATTTAACGTCATTTTTACAGGATAGTTTTTTTTCCTTTCAGTTATACGTTGCAGTAGTTTGACCTTATTGTTTTAGTACAAGAAGAGCTCGTTCACCAGTAGCAAAGACTCACTCAGTCCGTCAGTGTGTCTGAGTGTGTGTGATGGGGGGAGGGCCTCTCCCGTGACCGGCCACCTGCAATGTACGGACAGGTTTGCACTGGCCCTAGGGTGTCCGTTCATGAGAGGGACTGCTGTAGCAGTAAAACTAGTGTGATACATAAGTAATCAATTTATCCACTTGACTATATTCACAACAGGGACTTATCACTCTTCTTTGCATGTTTTTATGCCTACGTATTTTCAAATACCGTCTGCAACACATGTAACCCAAATACAACATGTGCCCGTACACTACCGCTTCTTTTATGAAAACATTGCTTCAGCCATGTTGATTTTAATCAACCAATTTTCTTGTATTCCTTGTAGTGAATAGTGGTAGTAAGGAGACTGTAGGGAAAAAAGGAGTAAATAATGATCGACCGGCGATTGGATGCAAGCTCCTGTGGTTATATCCTAAGTGGTAGAGTCAGGTAGATCACAGTAGTGGACAGGAGTGGGTGGATTGTAGGCTACTGCGGGGGAAAAGACGCATAGATAATCGGGGTGCGGGTTCTTATGTTAGTCAGCCTACCTTTCATAGCCAGTAAGACTTACAACCTACGTAGCGACCTCAGCTCGAGCACGAGAAGGCGTAAAGAATGGGTTATCCATTAAGACTACATACCAGAAGCGTGGATAAGCGGATATAGTGTCAAGGCTTAGAAAGAAAGAAAGAAAGAAAGAAAAACAGACAGACAGACAGACAGGCACGAACGGCACGCAGGCATGCAGCTGCGCAGGCTTACAAACAGACAGACAGACAGACAGACAGACAGACAGACAGACAGACAGACAGACAGACAGACAGACACAAAGGACGAAAGGTACAAAGAAAAAGAGACTGGGTGGCATAGAAAGCAAACCGGGAAAGAAGACAACAACAAAAAGAAGTGATCAAAGAAAGTAAATTCCAAAATTCATGTTGTACTAGCAAAAGGTCTCGTTGGTATCTGTTTTTGAATTGAGCTTAGGCCAAAAAATAAAATAGTCTGTTCACGGTATCCCGACCGACCCTATTTTTTCGCGCGACCCTAGACGATTTTTTGGCATTTGGGGGGGAAAAAAAGGCACAATAACTTAAAAATATGGTTTTTTGGAGAAAATAAATCCCGACCTACCGACCCTATTTTTTTTGTTTTTTTGTTTTGCCTATGTTACCGTAAACAGACTTTTTTTTTTGTCTTAGCACAAACATCTCTAGAAAAACTTATTTTTCATTTGCAGCGGGAACGACCAAATGCTGATAATGTGCGTGCTGCATTTTTGTGCACTCTATAATTTATTGTTCAGTTGAACATTTGTTTGGGCGAAACTTTCCTCAAATTAATGAAAAGATGTTTCCAAAGTACACACAAAGCAGAAAAACATTAACAACAACAACAACAACAACAACAGCTGCAAAAACAACGAATACAACGACATCAACAGTAACGACATCTACGACGTCAACACAACAACAACAACAACAACTACGGTAGCAACAACATCGACGAGGACGACGAAAACAATATAAACGACATCATCATCAACATCAACGTCAACATCATCATCATCATCATCATCATCTACATCGTCATCAACAACAACAAGAACAACAACAACAAAAACAACAACAACAACAACAAAAACAACAATAACAACAACAACAACAACAACAACAACAACAACAACAACAATGGAGCTAGATGGACAGCTAGAACAGAAGTATTCAGGTTTCATGGACCTTGAATTGTTGCAAGGTCACCTGCCCGCAAGCAAGTTCAGAATCATTCAGTCGAATTAATTTAAGATTCCATACTTTTGATATGAAATATCAAACAATTCTTAAACAATATAACAACAAGTCGCGTAAGGCGAAATTGCTACATTTAGTCATAGACCATTTATCCTATTTGGTCTATGATTTAGTCAAGCTGTCGAACTCACAGGATGAAACTGAACGCACTGTATTTTTTCACCAAGACAGTTCAGCTTCGTCAATCCCCGCGAGAAGGATATCGCTC
>NC_090256.1:67804123-67976623 GCF_037325665.1 Littorina saxatilis
AAAAAAACAAAAAACAATAGAGAGACAAATATTACTTAGGTTAGTGCTAAAAACATCCGTTTCCGGAAATGAGTTTTTTAGAAGACATAGTTTGTACTTTAGTGCAGACACTTACGTTTGCGTGACACCAAGCCCAGCTGAAAACGGAGTAACAACGAGCCCAGCTGAAATAAGGCGGAACACAGTCCCCGGTGTTCACAGATATTTCGACCCAGCGGTCTTTTAAGTGCACAGACAAACAAATACTAATTATACAGAAAAATACCTATCTGAAAATAAACCTTTGATTTATCTGATTTTATCGGTCTGTATGTCTTATCAGTCTCTCTCTCTCTCTCTCTCTCTCTCTCTCTCTCTCTCTCTCTCTCTCTCTCTCTCTCTCTCTCTCTCTCTCTCTCTCTCTCTCTCTCTCTCTCTCTGCCCTCTAAAACAAAACACACACACACACACGCACGCACGCTCACACTGACGCCCACACACACACACCCACACACACACACACACACACACACACACACACACACACACACACACACACACACACATTTTGACTAAATAAAAGACTTACGTGATCAAAAACCACATTATAAAAATGAGCCTTACTTCGGCGTCTGTGATACATAATGATCAAAACCGAACGTTGACACCTAAATTATCATCATTGTTTCCTGAATGAACTTATGACTGAGATCATATACGAGAAGACTCAAATTGATTTCACTGTCTAAAGACATCCGTGATGCATGATATTAGAGTCTGACGTAGACACATGAAATTTGATACCAAAGGTGCACACACTCTGCGTTCATCACAATAGAATGTTCTGGTGTGCTAGACCTGGGTGACGTATTAAAGAAAACCCAATTTGACGATTTAGAAAGTCTACACATATATATCTGTCGGTCAATGCAGTCCTCTGATAAAGAAGGGATTTGTCGAGGATGCAAAAGTGCAAAACCCCTGTATGTTGGCGTGGGTGTGTGTCTAAGTGTGTGTGTGTGTGTGTGTGTGTGTGTGTGTGTGTGGGTGTGTGTGTGTGTGTGTGTGTGTGTGTGGGTGTGTTTTTGGTTTTAGAGGGCAGAGAGAAGGAGACAAAAGAGAGAGAGAGACAAAGACAGACAGACAGAAAGACAGACACACAGACACACAGATAGACACACAGACTCACAGACACGCACACACACACACACACACACACACACACACAGACAGACATACAGACAGACACACAGACAGGCAGACACACAGACACACAGACAGACACACCGACAGACCAACAGACCGACAGACACACGAACAAACAGGCAGACAGAGTGGGAGATGATGATGATGCTGTAACTTTATTTCACAAGATTAGAGATTTAAGGCTACACCTTTTTTTTTGCAACCTGTTAGTTTGTCAAAATCAAATTCCAATAAATGACTAACGAGAACATCAAACAAACAAACAAACAAACAAATCAAAAAAGCAATTGGCAACCAATCAAAACATACAAGATGTTGACAAAAACAATGCACATAAATGACCTAATCACGAAGATTATGATAATGGCCGACAATAACACTCACAATGAAACCAAGGATAATACGTGTATTCATGATAATGATGATGATGATGATAATGATGATGATAATGATCATGATCATGAATAACATAAAAGCATATTATAATGGCAAAACGAATAGAACATGTTTGAAAGAATATATATATATATACGACTTGTGTCTGTCTGTGTGTTTGTGTATCTGTGTGTTTGTGTATTTGTGTATTCGCCATGCACGCCCAAAGTTCTCGATGGATCTGCTTCAAATTTGGTGGGCTTATTCAGAGAGACCCCGGACACAACCTCATCGATGAGATATTTCAACACGTGCTCTCAGCGAGCAGCGCGGAACCGATTTTGGATCCACCTCAGCTATTTTGGTTCCACCTCAGCTTACCCGGGCCCCCATACCGACACACCATAGCCGCTACACCACATCACAACGCCAAAGTTCTCGGTGGATCTTTTTCAAATTTGGACACCGTATTCAGCTACACCCCGGACACAATATCATCGATGAGATATTTCAACACGTGCTCTCAGCGCGCAGCGCTGAACTCATTTCCGTTTTTGTGTTCATTTCACCATTATAAGTAACTCTTCCTTATCTTCTCCAGTGTTTGGCGTTTATCTCCCTTCCTTCGTGTGGCTTTCCCGTTCAGTTGTAAGTTACTACACTGCGCTGTCCACTGCGCTGAGCGTCTTCGGATATTCCCGGCGTTCTGTTACTGTTACCTATTTTTAGAAGGTCAACGCAGTGTACAGAACGTAAATTGGACCCGTAAATTATCCTCACTGTAAAAGTGCAAAGGTCGAATCAATTTATAGCCACGCGAAAAATACACTGTCATCTATCTCTCTATAGATACGGCTTCTCTGTGTTTGTGTGTGTGTGTGTGTAAGTGTGTGTGTCTCTATGTAAGCAACACCTGTGCATTCTTCAGTTCTGTTTGTGATGTGGTCTGGCGGCTTTTGTGTAATGCCATGAAAGCGGACAAACACTCAAGTCCTTAATGGCTCAAAACCGTAGGACTTTTAATATTAATTTTAACGTAATTTCAGCATGTCATGAATGTCGTGTTCTGTCACGTGCATGTCATGTCACACTCAGCACGAGTAATTCACTGCAGTTGCTGGCCCGTAGAGTGCGTTCTTTCACAAGCAAACATGCTGATTACATAGCGACTGCTTTAACGCACCTCGAGCTTACATAGCCAAGTCAGTGCTCAAATAGCGATTTTCTCCCGAATTCCTGAGGGTAAAGGGGGACAATCACATTTTCGTTGTGTCTTAAACACACGACACAGCTCCCTCTGCTCTTGGCGTGGGTCCAGAAAGGGGGCTAGCTGCCCTTGGTGGCGTTCCCACTCGCCCTGCAGGAGTCCTCGTGTTTCTCGGGAGAGAAGTGAAAGTCGCTAGAGGGGTGAGCTTCAGCTCACTCTTTGTCTAGGGACGCTTTTGTTACCCTGCTTTTATCCTGCCTTTTTAACCCTGAGCTGTTTGGCTTGTTTTTTCTTGGTGACCGTACCGTACCTTGTAAGTGATGAGCCAAGTTGCTAAACACAAACTGCCAAACACCACCTTTGCTGATAGGCGGGAAACGTTCATCTGGGTAGATAACTACCTTCCAACGGACACCACTGCTCTGAGGGAGCAAGATTGGTCCCTTAATATGGACCAAACAGCAAGCGGTTCTGACCGCGCCCCAGATATTCCCATGGAATCACTGAATGAGACTGACCGGGCCAGCCGGACTGGTCAGTCCCCAAAATCCAAACAGCTTAATAAAGCAATCACCAATGAGAAAACCAGCATATCTTCTCCTTTCAAGAGAAAGAGATTGCGGGAGGACGACCCTGAGGGGGGGCAGAGCTCTCCGGAATCTCTTCTCTTCCGGGATAGCCCCCCACGCTCTCAGATTACTGATCATTTTGAGGAAGACTTCACCGAAGTAAATCGTAAGAAGCCCAAAAAGAAAAAGAAGCAAAAGGTCCTCTGCGAGGGTCCCCCTCTTCAGGGAAACACAGGTATTTCCCATGCAACATCTGCCCGGGGGGTCGACACCTCCCAACCCCTAACTGAATCACAAGAAAACCAGACAACTCAACAGCCACTACCACCTGCCAATACACACACACACACAAAACAAAGACCCCGAAGAAAACTTCTTTACCAACCCAAGCAACCTCCTCCCTCCTTCTTAGAGTTCCCCGTGGTGGTGCAGGACCTGAAGGAGGGCCCTGCAACATTGCAGGGACTCGGCCTCAGGAGGAAAAAAACTTTTGACCTTGCCATCGGCGAGGTCAAAGAAATACGCATGCTGGCAGCTGGGAGCGTCCTGGTAGGGTGCTCCTCAGCATCACAACAAAACAAGCTATTGAGGCTGGACTCGATCGGCGGCATCAAAGTGAAATGCCACCGTCCGGAGGTAACAACCGAAGGTGTCATTAAACGCATACCCACAATACATTCAGGAACAGACCTGTCTGAGATGGCAGTGGGCGTGCGCGTCCGGATGGAGGATGGGAGTCTTGTAGAAAAGGGCCCCTCCTCGGTTCGATCTTTCCGCCGTCTTCTCCTTAGGGATGGGAAACCGTCTCAGGCGGTCCGTGTCACGTTTACAACGGCAATTCTTCCAGACAGCGTCGTTCTGGAGAGTGAGGTGTACGGCGTCGAACCCTACACTCCTCCAGTGCGGCGCTGTACGAAGTGCCAGAGACTATCGCACCTAAAACAACAATGCAAATCAAAAGTGCAGATCTGCCCCCGATGTGGCTCCAAGGGCCACGACGGAGCGACGTGCACCAAGGCCAAACATTGCGTAAACTGCAAGGGCGAGCATTCCGCCGCTTATCTTGGATGCCCGGAAATGAGACTGAGGTTGCAGGCCAATAAGATCAGGTCGGCAGCATACATACCATATTCTGAGGCCCTGGATCGGGCGCGGCGCGAGCTCGCCAAACAACAAAATAAAACAGCGACTGCCCCAGCGGAAATGAGGGACTCCTTCTGGCGTCCCCCTCCGCAACCGATCCGGCGGACCTCAACCCCCCGGTCCGGGTACTCTTTGGCTGTCCAGAGACCCCCCCTGGGTGGGCAAGTAAATAAAATACAAGAAATCAAAAACAAAATGACCGAACATGACAATACACTCCTTCCAGTTCATGCGGACAGTTCTGCTGCAACCGCGAAGCACCAAACAACTTCGCAAAATCCAAATCCTGGCCCCCAGGCGCCCTGTAAGTCTCAGACGGCTCGGGCAGAGGCGCCGCTTCATGGGACCCCCGGGTTAAAGGCCTCCCTCCTACGCAAAGCCCAGAACAGGAAGGAGGACTCGAAAGAAGAGCAGCTCTTCGAGAGGTTGATGGGGAGAATGGAGGAGGGATTGGCCCAGAGATTCAGAGAATACAAACTTAAAACTGAACAGGAAATAAAGCAGCAGATGAGGGAGGAGCAGGAGAAGGCAGAGCTTGAGCTAGCCGACGCTGCACTAGATAAGCTAAAAACAGGAGAGCAATATGCAAATTTAAATGAACAACAAAGAGGCCTTCAAGGTTTCATCGAGCAGTGCCTCGGCTTCATGGTTAAGGCCAGACAGATGCAGAGTCCTCTCGACCTGATCGACTCCCTCTCAGCTACATACACACAACTCTCCAACACCAAGGTTGAACGCTTCATTCCGGGCGGCGCCACTCTGGCGCTGGGCGCCCTTGCTGGTGCCAAGCAGTTGTCCGTGACGGATATGAAAGCTGTCAAAACCACTTTTTAACCTATTTTAAATCTGCCCTTTAACTTACCTTCTTTGTGCGTGTTAAAATGGCTGAACAAAGTGAAAGCGGTCACGGATTTATCATATTACAGTGGAACTGTCGCTCTATCAACTCTAACTTCTCTCAGCTATATAATTATATATCAAATCACTCTGCTGACATCTTAGTTATCCAGTCAGTCAAGAGAAAACGCTCCCTACTGCCTTCTATAGATGGTTTTGACTTCCCTCCCATAGTAGAGCAAAAGGGCTCAGGGCAACTCATTCAAACAGCTATTTATCTAAAGTCTTCCTTAAATTACAAACCCTTTGCACCTCTCATCCCTAGTTCAGAAAATCTCAGTACATGTGCTGTTGAAATCGAAATAAAAGGATCCAAAAACCTCAACATAGTTAACATATATTACCCCCACGGTTGTAATAAAAAAGGAACTACCGACTGGCTAAAATCCCTGGATCATGGCAGGGCACACTGGTGCGTGATGGGTGATTTTAATAATCACCACCCTCTGTGGGACTCTGCTAACCCTAGATACAAACATGCCAATAGCAACCTTGCTGACGTCATTTTGGAAACTGACTTTTGTATACTAAACGATGGCTCGGCAACCAGACTTCCAGACAGAGCTGACCATTCCCCGTCAGCAATCGATCTCTCCCTTTGCTCAAATGCCATAGTCACTGACATCGACTGGAACGTTTTCCCGGACGCCCTCGGCTCCGATCACTTACCCATTGTTCTTACCTTCCGCCACTTCGCCCCTAATCGCAATAACTCGGAGGTCAGAAAAAAGTACAATTACAAACAGGCAAATTGGGACAGCTTCCGTGCGGAGCTCGAGGGTGTCAGGGAGGAAACTCTCCTTACGGATGACATCGAAGCCTCTTACAATAACATACGTCAATGTATACTCACTGCTGCCAATAATCACATTCCGCTTAAATCAGTAAATCCTAACTGTAAGGCCAAAAGGAATGAGTGGTGGAATGCAGACTGTGATGAAGCCTTGGCAAACAAGCGATATCACATTAGGACATATCTCAGGCACTGCTCAGACGCTAACTTCACGAATATGAAGTCAGCTGAAATACAATTTAACCAGATCACCGCTGAGGCTAAACTTCAAAACTGGGAAAACTTTGTCCACAAAGAAACTAAAGATTACAAAGACTGTGGCAAAATCTGGAAGAAAATCCGCAGATTTAAATGTAGATACAGAACTAAAGAAAAGCCACTACTATCGGGTGATAAAATGACCACAACTGACTCTGAAAAGGCAAACCTATTAGCAGATACCTTTGCCAAAAATAGTCAATCAAAATCCCTAGATACTGAACGACTCAATTATAGGTTAGATCAGGAGAAGGGTTTCACATACCCCCCAGATGACAACCAGTTGCCTATAAACTGCATGTTTAAGGCAAAAGAAGTCCAAAACGCCATCTCTTCTGTGAAAGACCCAAAAAAATCCACAGGTTTAGACCCAATATCATATCACATGATAAAACATCTACCACCTAACTTTGTTAAGTTGCTCACTCAGTTTTTCAACCTATGCTGGTTAAAGGATACTATCCCCGCAGCGTGGTCAGACTCACAAGTAGTAGCAGTATTGAAGAGCGGAAAACCGGGCAATCTACCTGGCAGTTACCGCCCCATATCACTAACCCCCCACCTCAGCAAGATCTTTGAGCGTGTGGTGAACCAGAGGCTGGAGTTCCACCTCAATAAACACAATATCATTCCTACATGCCAGGCAGGTTTTAGGCAAGGTCGTTCGTGTGCGGACCACATTGTGCACGTCACTGAAAAAATCAAAAAGACCTTGGCACATAGTAATAATTCTCTTCTTGGAACCTTCTTTGATATTAAATCTGCGTACGACAGCGTCTGGCATGCTCGTCTACTCCTAAAACTCGGCAGAATCGGTGTCTCTGGCCACATGTACCAATTCATCAAAAACTTCATCAGCAATCGCAAGATGTCTGTCCGAGTGGGCTCTTCGGTGTCCGAAACCCATGCGCTGGACATGGGGGTTCCCCAGGGCAGTATCATCGCGCCAAACTTATTCAGCATCATGCTCTATGACATTACTTCTGTTAAGGTTGACGGTGCCAGTGTACTTCTGTATGCGGACGACCTCGCCTTAATAGACACTAATAGACCACGCCATAACAGAGTTACCAACACTGTTGACTTATCTTCTTACCAAACTAAAATCGACAACCTCTGTCAATATATGTACACCAACGGCTTCCAACTAGCCTCAAATAAAACAGTCTTTCTTGTTGTCTCCCGTAGACAACTGTACAGGAACTGCAGTATAAAGATAGGTTGTGATATTATCAAACCGAGCTCAGAAGTTAAGTTCCTCGGCGTTATCATCGATACCCGACTTAACTGGACCAGTCATATCGAACATCTGATCAATAAGGCCAACAAGGATCTTTATATCATACGCTACCTGGCGTCCCAATCCTGGGCCAGAGGACGTAAGTGTGTCACAGAGGTAGTGCGGGCATTAATTCGCTCCCTCCTCCTTTACGGGTGCGAAGCTTATTTCGCGACGCGCCCGGCGCTCATGAAAAAACTGGCTATTATAGAGTGCAGGGCGCTCAAAATAGCTCTGGGACTCTCCCAACAAGCGAGTAAGAGTCGAGTCTACAGCGAGTGTGGGTGGCTGCCCCTTGTGGATGAGATAAAACTCCGTTCAGCTCAGTATGCTGTCAGAGCCCACGCGGTAGAGAACTCTGCCTGCGAGGTCCTGACTGACTTTTTTCCTCAGCACCAAAATTATGAGGCCAACACCAAACATAGCACTCAACTCTTGGCCAAAACGCTACCCTTATCCGACACAGTAAACCGCATTCTAGCCGATAGCGGGGTGAAGGTCAGTGAGCTGGCCAGGGTCCCCCCGCCCTCCTACCCGCCTTGGCTTGAGGAAACCCCTACTATCATATACGACAGTGAAGATAATACTACCAAAAAAGATAACCCCGTCTACCTAGCTACTGTTACAAAAGAAACCCTAAACTACAAATTCTCGGAGCATTTAAAAGTCTTTACTGACGGATCCAAATTTGCAGACGGCAGCGTTGGCTGCGCCTTTGTGATCCCAGATCTCAAAATCTCAAGGAAATATACTCTTAATAAAGACATCTCCATATTCTCAGCCGAGCTATTTGCCTTGCTCATGGCATGCACTTTTATAAATGACCTCCCAGTCACACCGCGTGCGGTAGTTTTCTGCTCTGACTCGCGCTCTTCATTACAAGCTCTGCATCGAAACACATCAAATCGGGCAGAGCTACAAAGAGAAATCCTCTTTATATGTCACCAGTTAATCTCATCCGGCACATCCGTATCATTTCTCTGGGTCCCCTCTCACGTAGGGGTCCGGGGAAATGAACTGGCGGATGTCGCTGCCAAAGAAGCGGCAGAATATAGCCCAGCTAACACTAACATCGGCTACTCAGTAACCGAGTTCTACAGTAAAATCCGTAAACTCATTCGAAGTCAGTACGTAACATCTCTGTCCTATCAACCCATTGATATGAACGATCTACACCCCGATCTCCCAACAAACCTCCTCACTATCTTCAGACGCCTCCGTGCCGGCGGCTGCCGCTTCCATATCTTTAACAAGTCCTGCCATTGTGGAGAACCCTATTCATTTCAACACATTTTCGCTCCATGCGCTACAAATAGAATTACCTTTAAAACCTTATATGACCATATGCAGCTCCATGGTCTGAGTCCCCAGGATTATCTGCGCAGTAGCAGTTCTCTAGGCTGGTCACACAGCTTGCTGCTGTGCCGACTGGTCAGGGACTCGGACATGGGGCTGTGGGTATAACTAAGCCCAGATTATCACATCAGCGTGTTTCAGTTTGAGGTCGAGTGGCTCCCGCCATCCCTCCTGATTCCAGCGACTACCTTCTAGACAACATATCCTCACCCAAGGCCCACTAGTCGCCAAACTGTACATATTGTTTTTATTACCACGGCCTTCGTGGCTTACATCTTAATCCTTTTATTTGTAAAAAGTTTGAGATTTATTGTTCGTGTTCCTCTTACTTGCTCATCTATTTGGTTTTATTGGTGATCCTGAAAGGTTCCACTTTTTAACTCGATTTGAAATAAAATAAAAATAATATTACAAGCCCGGAATACAGACTTATAATTCTTACCAAGAAACATCTTAACTACTTTTCATTTTAACAAATTCCACAGAGCATTATCAACTCAACCCCACCCCCTGCCCTCCTCTCCTTATTTTTTGTTTCTTTCTTTCCTCTTTTTGAAAGCGGACAAACACTCAAGTCCTTAATGGCTCAAAACCGTAGGACTTTTAATATTAATTTTAACGTAATTTTATGTACTGGCCTTCCTTTGAGAAGCCATAACTTGCTCAGTCCTGTTTGAGTGGAGTTCGCCTCCAAAGGTGATTAACACGGTTACATTCGTCGACAAGGATGGGACTCGATATGGTCAGGAATGGCATTATGGCCACTGAATCATTTTCGTGCTGTTCCCATTCCACGAATCTGGGAGGGACCTAAGCTTGGCGGGTCCATAGTTCGGACCCGGCGAAGCCGGCGTACGGCTCTAAGTACTTCTTCCCGGCGAAGCCGGCTACCCGGCGAAGCGGGTATTCATTCTAGTATATATATATATATAGAGAGAGAGAGAGACAGACAGACAAAAAAATCAGAGTCAGGTAGAAAAGAGTAAAAGGAAGAAAGAGAGAGGTTACTGTTCAGGGCCGGATCTGGGGGGGGGGGGGGGGTCCTGGGGTTCCGGAACCCCCCCCCCCCCCCTGGCCATCCAATGTACCTCTCAGAGAAAAATAAATGTGGACTTTGGACCCCTGCCTTCAGTTGGAACCCCCCCCCCCCCCCCCTCAAACGAACTTGGTCCGGCCCTGCTGTTTGTTTTAGAGTTTTTACTAATTTTCATGCTGAGAAATTGGTTAGTGGGTTTGGATGGTTCGTCCGGGTGTTGTTGTTGTTGTTGTTGTTGTTGGTACGGTTGTTGTTGTTGTTGGTGGTGGTGGTGGTGCTTGTGTTGTTTGTTTGTTTGCTTGTTCGTTTGCTTTTTGTCATTTGGCTTGCTCGGTGTTAGTTGTGTGTGTTGTTTCTTTTTTTCTTCTTTTTTTCCGGAAAACTAGGAAGAGTCAAGAACAAAGAGAAACATCCTGTTCAGTGTTTCTCTTCACTTCTCTCACCTTGACCTTTTTCGAGCTCAATGGCTGTTCCTTTTCACTCCCTCTTGAGTCACTAGCGTTTCGTCTTCCTGTTCACTTCATGTTCCGCTTTTAGAGTGTGTGTTTTCCGCACTTGCTTTTCATTTGCTTTGTGCAGTTTTATACAAAGTACTTGGAAGTTGATTCAATTCTTCAAAAGGCCATTTCGTTGTAAGGGCTTGACGCTAAACAGGTCCTCGTATCGGTTTCAAGTTACGAGGCAGTGGTTTCGTTTTTCAAGTGTTCACATTTTGAATACTGGGTGTGGTTTTCGCGCACTGATAATCATTGCGTGGCTTCCATTTCTTTCCCATCTGAATAATGCTGTTTATTCCACATCTTTCGAGAAAAATACAGTTACGTAAACATACAAAACAGAAGCTGAGACGAAGTTAGTCGGTTATTTTCTAATCAAAAGCTGATAATTATAATGGAATTGAAAAAAATATAAATTGAATGACAAGGGTGGAGTTGTTTCCTACCTCCCAGGTAAATAACGTCGAGGCCTGCCAGTGCCTTATCCCCCTTTCCGCGTACAAGCAGGCACAAGACCGAATACGCACGGAAAAGATTCCTTAATCCATGTCAGAGATCAGAAACAGGAACATTCCAAGCCAAGCATTCCAAGCATGCATCCCCCAAAACTATATAATGGCTGCCTAATGGTGGTAGGGGTGGATGGTCATACACGTTATTTAAAACGCACTAGTGCAAAACATGAGCTTACGTGGGAGTTGCTGCCGACGAATTTACAAGAAGAAGAAGAATTAACGAATAGAACAGACAAGCACAAATGCGGGTAAAAGGCAAATGTTAGTTTTGGTTTAAGCGTGTTTATTCAAATTCTCAAACACACGTTTCAAACAATAACAACATTGAGAACGTTAACAAGCAGATTGCTTATGGACACGTTCTTGAACTTATAATCAATACACATTCAGATAGCAAAATGTTAGTTTTAGCTGCTAAAGAAAGATAAGCTGAGACCAGTTCATTTGTAGTTTTTAAAATCAAGGACATACTCTTAGAAAAATTAAAACTTCAAGACGGATAAAAGATATTGGCAAGTTCAAACTACATTTCGGCAGCTACCACTGATAAAAAAAATTTTTAAAAACGTGTGTCCGCAGATTTCATAATCAACAATTTAGTCATCAAAAAAGAGATCTGAAGCCCGATGAAATCAATGACAAATATGCCAAATAATTAAATGAATTTTAATCAGCGAGCGGTTTGCATCGCCCAGCTCTCCTGTCAGGAGTCCGGACGTGGTGTAACACGAAATGTTTACTCCACGAAAAATTTACTCCAGAGTAAAAATTTCGTACGAAATTCTTACTCCGAGCACACCTTTCGTACGAGAAAAGAATTCCCCAAAGGCACGAAAAAATTACTCCCTCCACGAAATGTTTACTCCCCATTTTTTTTACTTCCAGAAAAAATTTCGTACGCGAATATGGGATGCGGGCGAAGGGTTATGCCAATATGCGGGCGAAGGGTTATGCCAATATGCGATCTCGCGCAAACGAATGTCGCGCTACCCTCGCGCTACCTTCCCTCCACCCCTTCCACCACCAAGACTAACAGGGGACAAGGGAGTAAAAATGTCGTACACCTGGCATGGGAAGTTGAATTGCTCGTGTTGAGGTGAAGTAATTTATTCGTTATTCATTCGTCAGGGGAGTAACATTTTTGTACGAAATGTTTACTCGGAACTTACCTGTCGTGGGGAGTACTTTTCTCGTGTAATGGGGGAGTGCTTTTTTCGTAAAGGGAGTAACATTGTCGTACGAAATGTTTACTCTGGAGTAAAAATCTCTTGGGAGTAATTTTCTCGTGTTTTAGGTCGTCATGATTATTTAGTTAGTTTTCATAGATACCCATTCGTCAAAGTAGATCAAGACCGTTGGATTAAGCAAGTCAAATGTACAGTCCAGCTTACGCATGCAAATTCCGTGCCACAAAGCATTAAAACGCTTCGCACAACAGAAACAAACAGATTGTCGATTGGAGAATATCCAGGTCTGCAATGACAACCAAACACATTATTTAGACTTGAAAAATAGAACGCTCAAACAATAATTCTAAGACCTTCCTCTTGTGTATTATCGTCTATTCAACTCTCAAAATATACTCTGTAGATCTCGGCTCAATTTCACATATGTATCTCTCGGAAAAGTGCATGAAATACTCAGGGTCGAAAGGTAGGACGAAAATTATGACTCGCTCAGAGAACGTCAAAATGAGAATTACAGTCAGGGATGCCCACTCAAAACACAGCCGTTTTCAATTTGAGTAATTCAGCGCTCAAACGTTTATTTAAGGTATTCCTGGTTTGTTGTCACACAATTACAACTCCCAACCTGAACTGTACAGTTGTCTCTCAATAGTTTTGGGGCAATGAGAGACAGTTGTTAATGCGAAAGAATGTGTATGAGTGCGCCTTGAGTCGCCTTGTTGTGAGATACGTGCGCGTAATAAATTCTCGCATTATTATTATTATTTTCTTGTTAGATATAATTTCATTAACATAAGGTCAGTTACTGTGTCCCGGAAAGACACAGCTTTCAATGAACGCCTGGCCAACGACTGGTATGACCTTTAACGATTATTATCGCCATTCCTGTGTGTTTAACGACGGTTAATCTGATAAAAATTACCAAAGATTTGACGTACGCTTATGTACTTGCACGTAGGCTAAATCATTGTATGACCTAGGACTTAATCTTAATCCGCTGTACGTTTGGCAGGTGTCCTTATTCATAGTTTTTTCATCCTGCTTTTTGCCTGGGGCAATAGTTTTGAGTTCGAAAACGAGAACCAAACGTGTTGCAATGAATGATTATGAGTCAACGTTCATCATAATACCTGATACATAACGACGCAACATGATTTTTTTTTCTCGGGTATGTTTTTTTTTTACTTCTAAATTAACAATAAACGATTGGTTAAATCGATGTAAATGATTTTCTTTTCGCTTCCTTGAAATGACAATGCTTTAAGTACGACAGTGCTTTAGTTGTACATGTAGGACCAGCCTAAAAAAAAAAGGTAGTCTTCGGTTGGAAAAAAAAAGAATTGCTGTGTTAACCCATGCCTCGTAAAAAGGTGGTCAGACGATCTGAAGTTTTTTTTCTCAATCGGTAAGGGAAGAGTCGGGGTGGGTGTTTTTAATGTTTTTTTTATTTTTATTTATTGCTGGGATTAAAAACAATTGTGGGGTTAGCTAAACAAATGCATGCCGGCTACGACGGAAACAATATGTGTGTGTGTGTGTGTGTGTGTGTGTGTGTGTGTGTGTGTGTGCGTGTGTGTGTGTGTGTGTGTGTGTGTGTGTGTGTACGTGTGGGTGAGTGTGGGTGAGTGTGTGTTTCGGTGTGTGTGTGTTTCGGTATGTGTTCCAGTGTATGTGTGTGCATGCGTGTCTGTATGTGTGTGCATGCATCAGCGTGTTCGTTGGATGTGGGTTGTTTTGTTCGTACAGTCAATGGCCTCGCCTTTAATTTGACCAACAACAATCAAAAGTAGACTTCATAACAAGGCGCGTGAGTGCGTCAGTACTGTTTAAAACACACACACAACGTGTTGCATGAACACATGGCAACTCATTTTGCCCCTCAGCAAACAATTTCCACCTTGACAGTTTCGCATCACAGAATACATTGTAAATCAAATCAAATCAAATCAAATCTCAGACAGCATCCTTCGAAGTGAAAAACAATCAAGCAGCAATGTTCAACAAACATCAGACATCTCGTCTGAAGTTACATTATAATCATCGCCGTATGAGGTCAGTGTTATGCCCAAGGCGTCATACGTACGTTATGGAAGAAAGCTGACACTTTGCCGCCGTGCCTGTGTGGGGATCTGGAAGTAATTAAATATCTATTCTCAGATATTGGTCCTATGTGTTTTTATGAGTTGGCTAAAAGGCGTCGTCAGTTTCACCTAAGGGTGTCGCAAAGAAAAAAGGGGGAGAAGCTCGACCATTATTGCCTAGTAGTCAGACATAAAATGTATCTACTGCGGCAACATTGACATCAGTAAGGCTGAAGGAGTCAGTATAGGCAATATCTGTAAAACTAACGGGCGACCTGGCAATTGGCAACTCAATTTTTCAAAGACCTTTATTTCACTTATTTCATGCCTGATTAATCAATATTACTTTGGACGGGCACAGTGGCGTGGTGGTAAGACGTCGGCCTCCTCATCGGGAGGTCGTGAGTTCGAATCCCGGTCGCTGCCGCCTGGTGGGTTAAGAGTGGAGATTTTTCCGATCTCCCAGGTCAACTTATGTGCAGACCTGCTAGTGACTTAACCCCCTTCGTGTGTACACGCAAGCACAAGACCAAGTGCGCACGGAAAAGATCCTGTAATCCATGTCAGAGTTCGGTGGGTTATGGAAACACGAACATACCCAGCATGCCTGCCCCGAAATCGGCGTATGCTTGCTGAATGGCGGGGTAAAAACGGTCATACACGTAAAACTCCACTCGTGCTAAAAACATGAGTGAACGTGAAGAAGAAGAATATTACTTTGAAATTGGGGTCACTTCCTCCCAGTAGAAAGCTAGCAGGCGTGTGCGCGGTTACAGTGCAATCAGCCAGTGACCTGCGTTTCAGGCAGAATGGCCGAGGTCTTTTTTTGTGTCTGGGCGGTGATACGGGGGTGGGACATGAATACCGTCTCTGAGTCTGCACAAATAACGTTGACCCGTGTCTGCCTGGATTCGAATCATTGACCCGACGATCACAAGCCCAGTACATTATAAACTGACTGTGACAGGCCCTTCGACTGTCATTTGCAAAACGCCTTTGCATTGCATCGCCCTGGAGAGGTATCTACGTTACCTTTTTAACGGCATTTGACTTACATGGTGGCACTGTTTGAGCTGTAAGTCGCCCTAAATGCCATTCATGAAACCCAGGTTTGACTCGACCCGCCAAAGACGGTCACGTGGCGGCGGTCAAGTTAACGGACCTCCCTTTCCTTTCGCCGCTACAATTACAAGCGGCGTGATGCCGCCGGTATTCTATGGATGTTTGAATGGCTATGTCCGCATGTGGTCTTGTGCCACGGGGCGCCTCGCTGACCGTGTATCTCTGGAATAGTAGGGAAGCCTCAAGTGGCTGTGATTTCCTTTGATAAGGGTTTACTTTGCGCATGCGTTCAGAGCAAGAAGCGAGGTAACAACATTGATAGCTATGAGACGTTTTAACTTGAACTTGGTGACGTGAATAGCACTTAAAATCGGAATTATGAGCGCTTTAGCTATTACGTTGATAGCCGCCAACATCAACTTAAATCAGTTCACACTTAATGTCAATACGCCTCCTAGTCAGTGACACAAAACGTCATATCGTTGGTGCTGATGAGGTCCAATTCCATCCCTGTCACCCGCCATGGGAGACCCCATAATGGACGGCGATACACGCATCCTGTACATACGGTGAAGACTTCGGATTCGACCGCTTTCATCCGTCATGGGCGACCCCGCAGTGGACGACCCCATGATAGGAGACGCTACGCGAATTCCATGTACGACCGATGATGCCACTGGTACTTTCATTTGTGTTGCTCAAGCCTTTCCCTAGCGTGAGGATCGCTTAGCGTCGCTTATTCTGGGATCGCCCATCACGGGGTCATCCAGTACAAACAATTTGTCCCAGTCGACCCCTTCAGTGTTAAAAAAACAAAACAACAGCACGTTGAACCCCAAAGACTGATCTGAGAAAGCGAGGTCTTAAAAAGAAAAGACTCTTAAAATAGAATTTTTTTTTTACAGAGATTAAAACCCGAGGAAGAAAAAAACAGGGGTGGGAGGGGGTTGGGGATGTCTTTTATTGGCGAGGGAGGAGGGGGGGCAGTGTCTTAAAAGGGGGTTGTGGGTTCACTGTAGAGGATTCGTTGTATCTGCGGTCAGATGACACAAGTCGATTCTCCCCCTTACTGAGCCGGAAACAAAAGCCAGGTGGAGCCCTGAAGGTCTGAGATAGTCAGGTCTTTAACAGGAAGGACTCTTGGAATAGAATTGAATTGACAGAGATTAAAACTCGAAGAAGAAACTAACGGGGGCGGGGACACTGAGATGATGAGATACAAGTAGGCTTTTACACCAATGACGGGAACTGCGATAGTTCTGAGAGCAAAACACCGCTGTCTTGAGTACATTTGTATAAAAGCCCTGTTACTTGAAACTGCGCTGAAATGGAATGGCAAACACTCTGCTTTTTGTGTAGACTTCTTCTTCTTCAGCGTTCCAGAAATTCTGGTGACGTGTGAGCTTGTTTGCCCATTTGGGTTCCCCACACTAGACTATGAGTCAGCTTCACTCCGCCTTCGTTGGGTAGGCATGCTGGGTATGTTCGTGTTTCCATAACCCACCGAACTCCGACATGGATTCAGGATCTTTTCCGTGCGCACTTGGTCTTGTGCTTGCGTGTATACACGAAGGGGGTTAAGTCTCTAGCAGGTCAGCACATAAGTTGACCTGGGAGATCAGAAAAATCTCCACTCTTAACCCACCAGGCGGCAGCGACCGGGATTCGAACTCACGACCTCCCGATTAGGAGGCCGACGTCTTACCACTGCGCCACTTCGCCCGTCACTTTGTGTAGACGATATTGAACACCACCACAGACCTGTCGATGAGTTTTACATGAGATGATAGTGTTAGTTCTTCCACTTGGAGACATACCAACAATCTATAGCTGGCTGCTTTGTGTGGAGAGCTGCAGGAATTGTTGAATTCAGTTCACGGGTTGTCATAGATCTCATTTACACAAATAATTCATTAAAAAAAGTCATTCTATGCGAAGTCAGCAGCGACGATGTGTGCGTGTGTGTGTGTGTGCGTGCGTACGTGCGTGCGTGCGTGTGTGTGTGTGTGTGTGTGTGTGTGTGTGTATGTGTGTATGTGTGTGTGTGCGTGTGTGTGTGTGTGTGTGTGTGTCACGGTGAGCCGGTGTGCGTGTGTTCGTTCGTGCGTGTGTTCGTTTGTGCGTGTGTTCGTTCGTGCGTGTGTTCGTTCGTGCGTGCGTGCGTGCATGCGTGTGTGTGTGTGTGTGCGTGTGTGTATGTGTGCGCGTGTGAATGAGTGTGTGCGCCCTCAAAAGCAAAATTCCACCGATCCTGACCGAGATTTGTGGCACCATACTACCATTACTGTTCAGTCCTTCACCCTGCGCTGAATGCTGATGATGAGTACATCGTGACTATATTGGTGTTGACTGTAAACCTCAAAGTTCAGCGATCTTTGTTAACGAACCTGAATCAAGTGAAAATCCTCAAATTGTATGGCGCCAAAGTTCATTCAACCGTGCTACATGGATTTAAATGCCCAGACATAGGGCTTAATGACATTGTTCAAGAGGCTTCTGCACTTCGCTTTTACTGGCTATTGTGAGGAGTCTGACAAAACACAACAAGAAATTCCTCCGAGGTAGGAAAAACACCCCCGTTGGTCAAAGGGAAATAACCATTCTCACTGCCACCAACTGAGAAGGTTATTTCCCTTTGACCATTAATATGTGCCTCTATAAGTCCTTGTAGAATCTTAATCCACCAATAACTCCCTAACCGTGTGTTTGACTGGTCCCAATTTCTGTCAGGACCGTCTCAGGAATGTATAGAACCTGTTCACACAGTTTGGTGACGATCGGGCCGTTCATTCTTGAGATCTATATGCGAACACAAACACACACCCAAACAAACAAACAAACACATCGAGTGAATCCTATACACACCCCTATACCGGGGGTGTAAAAAGTGAGAGAGAAAGAAATCAGTCAAGATTATTAGTGCACCCACGTCATCTGCAAAATAGCATATTATGCCCGTCATATTCGTCAAAACCTATGTGCTTGAAATATCTCATAATTATAAAAAAACAAGTCGCGTAAGGCGAAAATACAATATTTAGTCAAGTAGCTGTCGAACTCACAGAATGAAACTGAACGCAATGCCATTTTTCAGCAAGACCGTATACTCGTAGCATCGTCAGTCCACCGCTCATGGCAAAGGCAGTGAAATTGACAAGAAGAGCGGGGTATAGTTGCGCTAAGAAGGATAGCACGCTTTTCTGTACCTCTCTTTGTTTTAACTTTCTGAGCGTGTTTTTAATCCAAACATACCATATCTATATGTTTTTGGAATCAGGAACCGACAAGGAATAAGATGAAAGTGTTTTTAAATTGATTTGGACAATTTAATTTTGATAATAATTTTTATATATTTAATTTTCAGAGCTTGTTTTTAATCCGAATATAACATATTTATATGTTTTTGGAATCAGCAAATGATGGAGAATAAGATAAACGTAAATTTGGATCGTTTTATAAATATTTATTTTTTTTACAATTTTCAGATTTTTAATGACCAAAGTCATTAATTAATTTTTAAGCCACCAAACTGAAATGCAATACCGAAGTCCGGGCTTCGTCGAAGATTACTTGACCAAAATCTCAACCAATTTGGTTGAAAAATGAGGGCGTGACAGTGCCGCCTCAACTTTCACGAAAAGCCGGATATGACGTCATCAAAGACATTTATCCAAAAAATGAAAAAAATGTTCGGGGATTTCATACCCAGGAACTCTCATGTCAAATTTCATAAAGATCGGTCCAGTAGTTTAGTCTGAATCGCTCTACACACACACACAGACACACACACGCACACATGCACACACGCACATACACCACGACCCTCGTTTCGATTCCCCCTCGATGTTAAAATATTTAGTCAAAATTTGACTAAATATAAAAAGGGTTACCTCCTGTCTCGTCATTATTACACCCCCGGAATAGGGGTGTGTATAGGATTCGGTCGATGTGTTTGTTTGTTTGTGTGTTTGTGTGTTTGTGTTCGCATATAGATCTCAAGAATGAACGGACCGATCGTCACCAAACTTGGTGAACAGGTTCTATACACTCCTGAGACGGTCCTTACAAAAATTGGGACCAGTCAAACACACGGTTAGGGAGTTATTGGTGGATTAAGATTCTACAAGGACTTATAGAGGGACATATTCATGGTCAAAGGGAAATAACCTTCTCAGTTGGTGGCAGTGAGAATGGTAAGGACGGGGGTGTTTTTCCTACCTCGGAGGAATTTCTTGTTTTTTTTCTCAGTTTTGAGGCAACGATAAAGGTAAGCTGTCAGACTGAATATGTCCGTGTCATTGTTGTTTGTGGGTAGCTCCGACATTCTGGTTATGTTAGAAAGAAGAAGTTGGACGTTTATTTGTATGGGAACAACGTTTGTGATCTTCGGGAGAGAGAGAGAGAGAGAGAGAGAGAGAGAGAGAGAGACAGAGACAGAGACAGAGACAGAGACAGAGACAGACAGACAGAGACACAGAGAGACAGAGAGACAGAGAGAGAGAGAGAGAGAGAGAGAGAGAGAGAGAGAGAGAGAGAGAGACAGAGACAGAGAGACAGAGAGAGACATATGAGAGACAGAGACAGAGAGACTGAGAGGGAGTGACACAGAGAGAGACAGAGAGAGAGAGATCGGGTGCGTGTATGAGTGTGTGTATGTGTGTGTGTGTGTATGTGTGTGTGTGTGTGTGTGTGTGTGCGTGCGTGTGTGTGTGCGTAGTACGTGCGTGCGTGCGTGCGTGCGTAGTACGTGCGTGCGTGTGTGTGTGTGTGTGGGGGGGGGTGTTTGTGTGTCTCTCTCTCTCTCGACCCTCCCCCCCCCCCCCCACCTGCCCAACCTTCTCTCACTCAACTTTCATGGGTTTTTTCAATACTCAGCCATCGGTTCAGTCACCTGTACGCACAAAGTAGGGGTTACTCTCCCTCACAAACCAATCGGTATCCGGCGACAACAAGAGCGGGTAATCACAACCACCGTCACCATCGCACCCTGCAGCGGGTAGCAGCTGCTGATAGCGGAAGATGTGTTGACAGTTTGCCTTGAGGTGACTGCTCTAGATCTGTCTCCATGTGTCGCCATCGTCGGAGTGGGACGATAGAACAGAAACAAAGAAAAAAGTTCAATGGCCTAGTGGTGCCTTCTTCTTTATGAGTTTTCTTTTTCTTCTTTATAGCTGGTTTTTCTCTTTTTGTTTTTCTTTTAAGTTGTTTTGATTTTTCGTTTCTGTGTGTGTGTGTGTGTGGTGTGTGTGTGTGTGTGTGTATGTGTGTGTTGTGTGTGTTGGGTGTATTGTGTGTGTTGTGTGTGTTGTGTGTGTGTGTGTTGTGTGTGTTGTGTGTGTGTGTGTGTCTGTGTGTGTCTGTGTGTGTGTCTGTGTGTTCAGTGTGTGTGTGTGTGGTGTGTTTGTGTGTGGTGTGTGTGTGTGTGTGTGTGTGTGAGAGAGAGTGTGTGTGTGTCTTCGTTTTTTCCCCTTGTTTTTTTTCTTTTTACGAAAATTGAGGCAGCACTGTGGCGGTAACATTTTTCCATCAAATTTATTGAAAATTAGGTCAAACAATCTTTGACTCAGTCTGGACTATGAGATTGCCTTTCAGCTTAGCTGCTTAAAATGTGTTAAATAGTTCTTCTTTTTTTAAACTAATTAAAATAGAAATTTTAATAGCAACAAAATGATTTGCATTGTATTCTTTATCATTTCTTGAATTAAAAAAAATATTACATAATTTATGTCATGTTTACTCTAAACATGTTCTCAAAATTTAAGAAAATCGAATGCTTCGCGGAGGCCTGCGCGACCCGTCTCGGTCTCCAGATTTCGGCTACCCAGGTCTCACTAGTATTGGCGATTAATGATCCGGGGTTATCAGTGTTGATCTTTTCGTTTCAGGTCGACAGATTGACTGAATGTTTTGATATCGCTTCTCTTTCTTTCTTTCTTTCTTTCTTGCCTCTTTGCTTTAATTTTCCTTCTCTTATTTCCTGCTTTGCTGTAAGGTGGCTGCTCTATCTGTGTGCATGTGTCTGCATCGCCGCAAAGGGAGGGAGATCACCGATAAGTGGTCAGTGCTGGAACGTACCTCCCTCGCCCCCCCCCACCCCCACCCCCTCTTTTGTTCTGTATGTTTATTGTTTGGTTTAATTAGGTTTGGTTTTTGTTTTGTTTGACTTGCGGGCAGAATCTGCACTCTCTGGCATTCATATATACCGAGAGGCATAAATTCCGCAAACGGAACTTTAAAAAATCACAAAAAATCAACTCAGTGGTCAATGTTTTCAATGTTTGAATATTTTATTTATTGGCCATTTTAGTGTTTATAAACCTTCGCTTAATTGATTTTGAATAGAACATCATGAAATGACAATTTTTCAAAAAAAGTGACTGAGTCCAAGCGCAATGATTTCGGAAAACGTTCAGTGTTCATCACGTTCAATCCTTTGGCCAGCTTTAAGCATCCCAATCGCTTGCTGTCTCTCTCCTTCATCAAGTCGTGGCATGATTGCGATATCTGGATACAGCCAAACAGCCAGTTGCATTTTATAGGGCCATACACTATCTTTTTTACGTTATTGTCTCCCGTTCAGCCCATTGTCTTTATTAGCACAGTGAGCTGGGGCTGGATCAGCAATACTGCAAAGCGCACGCTGACAGCGTGAAACATTTGCTCCAACACTCAAGATGTCAACTACAAATTACAGGTTCAATCTGATTTTCGTTTGAGAGCAAAATCGTTCAATGCACTATTTGCAGAATTTATGCCTTTCAGTATAGCTGCCGGGGAAAGATTATGTAAGTGTGTCGTGCATGACTGTGTCTGTGCAGCGCTTGAGAAGGAGATCGATACGACAACAAATCGAGAGAAAACAAAAGTTCAGTGACCTACAGGTACATTTTTTTTTTTACCATAGCTACTCTTTGATTTTTTTTACATTTAGTCAAGTTTTGACTAAATGTTTTAACGTAGAGGGGGGAATCTTCTTCTTCTTTTGCGCTCGACGGTTGTGTCTAGGGGAGGGGGGAATCGAGACGAGGGTTGTGGTGTATGTGTGTGTGTGTGTGTGTGTGTGTAGAGCAATTCAGACTAAACTACTGGACCGATCTTTATGAAATTTGACATGAGAGTTCCTGGGAATGATATCCCCGGACGTTTTTTTCTTTTTTTCGATAAATACCTGTGATGACGTCATATCCGGCTTTTTGTAAGCCACCAAGATATTTCACATCAACGTTCAATAATATTCTGTCTCTCCCGTCTCCCACCCCCTTCCCTCTCCAGTAGCCCTCCGCCCCTCTTTTATCAGAGTAAATACTAGCGTTGGCATTTTTATCCTCGACAGTGCTTAGATGCGATTTTGTATGTTAATGTATGTGAGAGAGAGAGAGAGAGAGAGAGAGAGAGAGAGAGAGAGAGAGAGAGAGAGAGAGAGAGAGAGAGAGAGAGAGAGAGAGAGAGAGAGAGAGAGAGAGAGAGAGAGAGAGAGAGGGCCGGATAGTGTGTGTGTGTGTGAGTGATTACGTGTGCATAGTTGTGTGCCAGCTGCCCTGTTTGATTTATTCTGCTTCAATCAATGTATTTTGGATAAAAGTAAAACCCCGGATTTTTTGTTCTTCGTTTTATTAATATTTCGTGTTGTTTTAATTTATTTATTAAAAATGCAATCAAGAAAACCAGGTTTCCACACTGATTGAATGTATTCCAATTAAGGAAAAAGTTAGTTGTATTAATCAAGTGTTCCTCTTCAGTTGCCAACTGATATTATTATGGGTACTACCCACCCCACCACACTTTTTTCTATTCCCCTTCCACCAACCCTTTGATGTAACACCCCCCCCCTCCCCTCTCCATACCCTCTCTCGCATGTGCTATACAATAAAAAATGCAACAATTTCAATTTGAAAATTTATTAGATGCAAATTAATTTGCAGTTAAAGTCAAAAATAAATAATTCTAGCTAGAACACACAAAAACAACCTACATGTATTACAGAATTACAGTGAAAACTTAATCTAAAATACAGTCGAGACCGGATGTAAGAAAGTCGTCGGGACCCACTTTTTGTCTTTCATACATCCGGTCTTTACTAAATCCGGTTAACCGGATGTATGAAAATATTGTGGATTGACTTTCATACATCCGGCCACGCGTCTGTTACTTGATAAAAGTAGGGTTTTTGACTCACATGCGAAGCAAAAGTGAGTCTATGTACTCACCCGAGTCGTCCGTCCGTCCGTCCGTCCGGACGTCCGTCCGTCCGGACGTCCGCCCGGAAAACTTTAACGTTGGATATTTCTTGGACACTATTCAGTCTATCAGTACCAAATTTGGCAAGATGGTGTATGATGACAAGGCCCCAAAAAACATACATAGCATCTTGACCTTGCTTCAAGGTCAAGGTCGCAGGGGCCATAAATGTTGCCTAAAAAACAGCTATTTTTCACATTTTTCTCTGAAGTTTTTGAGATTCAATACCTCACCTATATATGATATATAGGGCAAATTAAGCCCCATCTTTTGATACCAGTTTGGTTTACCTTGCTTCAAGGTCAAGGTCACAGGAGCTCTTCAAAGTTGGATTGTATACATATTTTGAAGTGACCTTGACCCTGAACTATGGAAGATAACTGTTTCAAACTTAAAAATTATGTGGGGCACATGTTATGCTTTCATTATGAGACACATTTGGTCACATATGATCAAGGTCAAGGTCACTTTGACCCTTATGAAATGTGACCAAAATAAGGTAGTGAACCACTAAAAGTGACCATATCTCATGGTAGAAAGAGCCAATAAGCACCATTGTACTTCCTATGTCTTGAATTAACAGCTTTGTGTTGCATGACCTTGGATGACCTTGACCTTGGGTCAAGGTCACATGTATTTTGGTAGGAAAAATGTGTAAAGCATGTGAGTCGTATGGGCTTTGCCCTTCTTGTTTTCATATCATTTTTGTATTTATTTGTTTTTTTATGTTTAAATGTTTTGATACATATCCTTGTTAGAAGAAAAGGTTTGTGAATAACAAGTGGAAAAGTACATGTACTTACATACACTGACACAGTCAGGACAACCGATAGAAAGAGCAACTGTTTGTGTAAGGAACTGTTCTGCTTTGCATAAGGCCGTGCACTCTCCGCCCCCCCCCCCTCTGTGTGTGTGTGTGCGCGTACGTGCGTGCGCTCGCGCGCACGTGTGTGTGTGTGTGTGTGTTTGTGTGTGGCTCAACTGTATTGTGTGTGTTCCCTCCACAACCCTTTTGACAATGTTTTTGGTCGTGGAAGCTTTGTAATGACCGTTGGCGTAGCAAATAACATTCTCTCTCTCTCAGTCTCTCTCTCTCTCTCTCTCTCTCTCAAACGCACACATTTATAACACACGCGCGCGCACTGAATACAAAAAAGTGAGTTAAACGTAAAACCAGTTTAATGGATTAAAACAACAACAACAACATAAAAAAAAACCTGAGTCACACCCACGACCAATGCCTCTGGTTCTAATTGTACAAAAAAATGCCTTCCTGGGCTATTATGGCTCTTCAGTCCAGTCCAGCAGCGCTTTGTCCACAGACGGCAGCTGAGAGCTCCGTGTCCGCTTGCTCGTCGTCACAGTATCGCCGCTTTCTTGCCTAAGCAACATATTTTTTCTTGTCTTTCATGATTTTCGACAGCGTTGGCAGGGGGACACCTAAATCAATGGCCATCTGTGTTCGGGATTTGTGTGGACTGTCCTCTACTGCCTTTATGATTTTAAGGCGCCCAGACAATGTCAACACTCTACGTTTGCCTGTAGCTTTCGCTTTGCGGTCCGCCATTTTGCAAGTTCGAGTCGCTATGGAAGGGATATTACTCTTACCACACTTTGGTGACTTGGGTCTACTTTCGTTTTCTTACAACCGGTCTTGCAACAACGCATTTGTGCTGCTCGGGACCAGAGATTTGCTTTCATACAACCGGACTTTTATACATCCGATTTTCGTACAACCGGAAAATTCTAAGTAATAACAAAGAGTAGCTTCTGCCGGGACCCTGCCTACCCCTTTCATACATCCAGACTTTCATACATCCGGTGTTTTATACATCCGGTCTATACTGTATCACAGATATTAAAATATTGTAGAGTTACTAAATATAATTATGCACACGATTCACCCGAATATGATCAATTTGTTATGGATGAAAAAAATGGACATGACTGAGAAATTTGTTTTTAATAAAACAACCGATAAAATCAATTAGATATGAATGAAAAAAATGGACATGACTGAGAAATTTCTTTTTAATAAAACAACCGGTAAAATGAAGACTGCACAAACATACTTAAATTAATCTCAAATATACATATGGTGATGAGTTATCAAAAGAATACTTCATTACTTATTAAATCAAATAAGTAAGATGCTGCAAAATGCACTTAAAATATAAGGGATGCATTCCATGACTTGTTTTGAAAACAATCCTAAAAGATATGTTCATAAATAGGAGAAAGAATTCTGATAAATGTACATAAAAAACTGGGCATATGTAAAACTTGCAGACAAAACCTGTCTTTGTCTTCTCTGTATAATTAAGTTAACGGTGGCATAAACATATACTCAAGATTAAAAACAGCTAATTACAACTGCTATTCAGGTTTACAGTGAAAAAAATCATGTACGGTATACAGTAAGTCATAGTGATCTTAAACAAACAAACAAAAACAGAGAAACCCTCACACCATCAACATTCAGTACAGGATGGTGCAAAAATGGTTACATGAACCAGAATGCAGTCAGGATTGGTGAAATTTCGCACACACACACACAAAAAACACACACACACAGATAAAACAATTCACAAAGTCACAAAAAAGCAACTTAAAATGGCATGCAGCATCAAACTCACCTTTATCATGTTTGTAAATGAGAGAGAACAAAAAGATAAAACAAACACACAGAATTTCTTTCTTTATTTGGTGTTTAACGTCGTTTTCAACCACGAAGCTGATATCGCGACGGGGAAAGGGGGGAAGATGGGATAGAGCCACTTGTTAATTGTTTCTTGTTCACAAAAGCACTAATCAACAAATTGCTCCAGGGGCTTGTAACGTAGTACAATATATGACCTTACTGGGAGAATGCAAGTTTCCAGTACAAAGGACTTAACATTTCTTACATACTGCTTGACTAAAATCTTTACAAACATTGACTATATTCTATACAAGAAACACTTAACAAGGGTAAAAGGAGAAACAGAATTCGTTAGTCGCCTCTCACGACATGCTGGGGAGCATCGGGTAAATTCTTCCCCCTAACCCGCGGGGAGGACACAATGGATACATGCTGAATGAACTGATGGTATACTAAAGTGTTTGCACAAGTAGAAAAAAGCCCCACTCAGGTTGTGGTTAAAAATAGCATTACGGCAAGATGCATGGGTGAAGTCTGTGAATTACAAAAACACAGGGCAGCAGAGGATTTAGGGGTTGCTCCTGCAAGGTCAACGGCTGGCTCAAAAGTGTGCTCAGTTTAATGAAAATTGTCGATTACAATTTCAGGAATTTCAGGAAAAACACTATGCCATTTGCTGAAATCGAGACGCGTGGTTTCGCCCTTGATTTTAAAACAGAAACATGCAGCAGACTTCATGCAGCAGATTGCATGCTAGAAATGAGAACTGAGCAGACAAGTGGAAGGGAGATAACTACCCCCAGACTGCATTGGTTACAAACAATCCTAACAAATTAAACAATCCTCCAGTAAGAATGTTACTTATGTGATAAATACACATACATTTTGGTGAACAAGCTCTGTTCTTTCCTGCCCTGAGTCTGACAGCATCATCTATTTTCTTTCAATAAAAAATGCTAGTGATTGAGAAGAAAAAAAAAAGTCGCGTAAGGCGAAAGTACAACATTTAGTCAAGTAGCTGTTTGTTTGTTTATTTATTTGTTGCTTAACGTCCAGCCGACTACGCAGAGCCATATCAGGACGAGGAAGGGGGGGATGAAGGGGGTCACTTGTCAAGCGATTCCTGTTTACAAATGCACTAACCCATTACTTGTGTCCCAGCAGGCTTTAGTAAAACTAAATTAATACCTACTGGAAGATTACCAGTTTCCAGTATGTTAAAATAGGCTTAACCTATCTACTGCTGGACTTACATCAGAACACTAACAGATTAAACTATACATGAATCGCGAGACAAGCGGCAAGAGAAGAGATTTTTGGAAAAAATACAGGTGAATGAGCAAGAAGGCAGAAAAAAGAAAAGAATTCACGAAGAAAAAGAGAGCATGACAGGAAAGAGGAACCAAAAATCTACCTAACAGCAAACTAGAAAGCTCCTGCGGTTCCAAAAACAGGAGGGGCCTTTAATTTCATACCTGGAGGCCGACACCAGAAAGATGGGCTACACCTGGAGTCAGATAAAAAAGATGGCCCAGGACAGAGGACTCTGGAGAGCTGTTGTTGGCGGCCCATACCCTGACAGGAGTGACGGGCATTGAGTTGAGTGAGAGTTAATTTCATAACCGCAGTGCCCCACTGCGGGAGTCAAGTAGCTGTCGAACTCACAGAATGAAACTGAACACAATGCAACGCAGCAAGACCGTATACTCGTAGCATCGTCAGTCCACCGCTCACGGCAAAGGCAGTGAAATTGACAAGAAGAGCAGGGTAGTACTTGCGCTGAGAAGGATAGCACGCTTTTCTGTACCTCTCTTCGTTTTAACTTTCTGAGCGTGTTTTTAATCCAAACATATCATATCTATATGTTTTTGGAATCAGGAACCGACAAGGAATAAGATAAAAGTGTTTTTAAATTGATTTCGAAAATTTAATTTTCATATTAATTTTTATATATTTAATTTTCAGAGCTTGTTTTTAATCCAAATATAACATATTTATATGTTTTTGGAATCAGCAAATGATGGAGCATAAGATGAATGTAAATTTAGATCGTTTTATTAAAAGAATATTTGTTTTACAATTTTCAGTTTTTTAATGACCAAAGTCATTAATTAATTTTTAAGCCACCCAGCTGAAATGCAATACCGAAGTCCGGGCTTCGTCGAAGATTACTTGACAAAAATTTCAACCAATTTGGTTGAAAAATGAGGGCGTGAGAGTGCCGCCTCAACTTTCACGAAAAGCCGGATATGACGTCATCAAAGACATTTATCAAAAAAATGAAAAAAACGTATGGGGATTTCATACCCAGGAACTCTCATGTCAAATTTCATAAAGATCGGTCCAGTAGTTTAGTCTGAATCGCTCTACACACACACACAGACAGACACACACACACACACACACGCACACACACACGCACGCACATACACCACGACCCTCGTCTCGATTCCCCCCTCTACGTTAAAACATTTAGTCAAAACTTGACTAAATGTAAAAAGACATTTTAAACTGCTAAAAGAATGCAAGATGAGCGAGTTTAAATATATCCTGTTGTCATGGCTAAAAACCAGCTGCATTCCATCATCAACCTGGGTCAATTCTCCTTCTTAGTCTTACAGTAAACATTCATTTGACACATATAAATAATCAGCTGACAACGTTAAAATATTTATTTAGAACAGTTGAGAATGTCTTTCAACGGGAAATCAATCAAGCAAGTTATGGTAAGGTACAAAAATACAACAATAAATAACCTAATAAACAATGATAAGAACATGATGTAAATAGTATGATCACAGAGAATGCAGACAGAATACGATGCTATGTCCCGCCAGGTGGCACACACACGCATGCACACATGCACGCACACACTCACAAACACACACACGCACACACACACAGATAAACACACAACTTGATCCATTGGAAATGGTAAAAATTTGTTGCCATGAATGAAAGCGAAAGCGTTCCAAACAGCTATTGCACAGGCTGCAAGAGTTAATGATCCCTCTCCTCAGGGGGTCTGAAGGGAACTCCAAGAGCTGTCATCACAGATTCCTCCGTTGGTGTTGGTACTATGGTGCCTTCAAAGATCTTTTCCTGGCCCTGAAGACATAGACATGAAATGTTGGATGGTAACACAAACAAACAGAGAGAAATATTGATTGATCGATTGATTAATCTTTATTTTTAAAAATAAAGATTTAAGGTTACACCTTTACTTTCAACCTGTCTTTGAAAAAAGTCAAAGAACAGATATATATCAAAGGACATTCATTTTGCACAAGAAGGCTTTTATGTGTATCGTTCTTTTTCTCTCTGCCATTTAGGCAGTCATACTCTTTTTTTCCGGGGGATGCATATTGGGTACATGATTGCATTTTTATGTTTCTGTAACCCACAGAATTCTGCCATAGGTGATACAATATTTTCTGAGCATATTTGGTCTTGTGCTTGTGTGTACACATGAAGGGGGATAAGGTACATGTACTAGCAGGTCTGCTCATAAGTTGATCTGGGAGATGCCAAAATTCTCCACCCTTATCCCAACAGGCACAGCCAGTATTTGAATCACGAAATTTTCACATTGAAGGCAGACATCTTAAAGGTGGTCGTCTACATTTTTGCTTTTTTTCCATAATCTTATGGTTAGATTTTGCTAAAAAGTTATGTCAGATGATGAATGAACCATGGGGAAAAAAGTTATAGAAAAAAATATATATGTAAAAAAAGATTTTATTTTTGGGTAGCGTGACTCACGCTTCCAATATTTTGTTTTCTGTTTGCTGAGAACATGTGCTTTGCCTAAAAATACTGACCAATCAAATTCATGTCACTATGCTTATAGCCACGCCCAAACAAGTGCAGCAACAGTTTGACACTGGAGCGCTGTCCACGGTTTTTTTTAAACGCACGAAATGCACGGGATTTGAGAGGAGTTTTGCGCTTGGCATTTTCCAAATAAGGATATCCTACTATGAGTACTACGCTGGAATACTACAATGAATTTTCAAACGGCTACACTGGCTTCGTCTTTCCTGATCGAAAGGAGGCAAGTGTTGAATTTGGGGTCTTTGGAGTTCGACTGTCGATAAGAAGTAGTAAATGACAAGAAATGAAAGTCAAATGTTGTTGATGTTGTTGTTTCATTTGGTCAAGTTTTGACTAAATGTTTTAACATATAGGGGGAATCGAGACGAGGGTCGTGGTGTATGTGTGTGTGTGTATCTGTAGAGCGATTCAGACTAAACTACTGGACCGATCTTTATGACATTTTTCATGAGAATTCCTGGGAATGATATCCCCGGATGTTTTTTTCATTTTTTCGATAAATACCTTTGATGACGTCATATCCGGCTTTTTGTAAAAGTTGAGGCGGCACTGTCACACCCTCATTTTTCAATCAAATTGATTGAAATTTTGGCAAAGCAATCTTTGACGAAGGCCGGACTTTGGTATTGCATTTCAGCTTGGTGGCTTAAAAACTAATTAATAAGTTTGGTCATTCAAAATCAGAAACTTGTAATTAAAATCATTTTTTTATTAAACGATCCAAAAACAATTTCATCTTATTCTTCGTCATATTCTGATTCCAAAAACATATACATATGTTATATTTGGATTACAAACAAGCTCTGAAAATTAAAAATATGAAAATTATGATTAAAATTAATTTTCCGAAATCGATTTAAAAACAATTTCATCTTATTCCTTGTCGGTCCCTGATTCCAAAAACATATAGATATGATATGTTTGGATTAAAAAAATAGAGATACAGAAAAGCGTGTTCTCCTGCTCAGCGCGACCACTACCGCACTATTCTGGCTTGTCGATTTCACTGCCTTTGCCACGAGCGGTGGACAGACGAAACTACGAGTATGCGGTCTTGGTGAAAAAAGCAGTGCGTTCAGTTTCATTCTGTGAGTTCGACAGCTTGACTAAATGTTGTTATTTCGCCTTGCGCGACTTGTTGTTTGTATTTGTCTGAAAATAGTGACATTATTGTCATCAGTGGGAAAAGTAAACCTTGGGAATTAACACTTTGAAAAAGATGTTTTGCAAAATGAGTTTTAAAAAGGAACAGAGACCTGGATATGCATTTCACTGAACAGTTGTTAACCATGTGAATCAATAATGATTATGTTTGTGATGATTAATTTGATGATCAATGTGTATATGTGACCCTCCACCACGAAATGAGTCGCATGTCACCTCGCGCGGTTCTGCGCTAGGCTTAATGTACAGCAGTCCCTGCAATGTACGGCCCCCGGCGTGAGCGGACACCTGACATGTACGGACACATTTGCTCGGCACGGAGTGTTTTCCTTCTATATTTGCCCCCCCTTAAACGGACACCTGCAAAACGTGGATGCGGACACTCATTTTCGGTCCCAACAGCAGGTCATACCAATGTACGGACAGACCATCGTCAAATGTTCACCACAACAAAGTCGATAACAGAACAGTCCGGCGCTTGGTACAAAGATCACAGCCGCAATGGCGTGATGACAGTCGCTGATAACTTGAGTGCACGTGTACCCATCAGGAGAGGGGGGGAGGGGTAGTTTTGGTCAGGAGTGAAGTACATGCGAAGATGCCAACATGCAACTGCACTGTGCTCTTTATTCTTGTCTGTTGGACATAAACAACAGAAACCACATGTACAGTCGATGAAGGTCCTGAGCGAAAGAGTGAAAAACGGCCACAGTTCTCAGCATCGTGTGTCTGTGTGTAACCTCTTTCATTGACAAGATACTCTTGTTTCCCCTCAGCCTTGACCAGTGAGTCGGTTGCCTAATCTGTGAACCCTTCAGTTGTCTTGCTTTGTCAAAAGTTACGACACAGTCAACTGGTTTTGCTCTGAGTGAACAGTGCAGCTGGCCTCTCTGGCCACAGCCCCAAACAGTACATGGCTGGAGGGAGTGAGAGAGAGGGAGGGGGGAGGGGGGGTGGAGGGGTAGCTGGCTAAACTCTGTGGGGTGTCCGGTGTCACTACATGTCAGCAGGAAGAGCATTGGAGAGAAATAGAGAGGTGTACTCTTCCACACAATTTCCAAGCATCAGTTGTCACTGCTTGGGGTAGGCATTAGTGAGGGAGAGTGGGAGCTGTGTTATGTACTGTGTATTTCCGACTGAAGAGTGAAAAGTCACTGCCATGCCACATGATCGGCATGCAGTCAATAAAGCCAGACAAGAAGAAAATAAATTACATGACTATGACATGCAGCTCTATCTGCTGCTATTTCTTCAAACTGGGTTTCAAGTTTATTCTTGCAAAGCATCTGCACACGCTCCTCTGTGCTGTGCAGTTTGTGTGGCTGCTTTGTATGTCAGTGCATGGTGAGTGTGTTCACTGCCTTGAGGATTTATTTTATCTCTTCTTTTCAACACTTTTCATACAGATCATTTTTACAGAAGGTTTAAAGAAGTATTAGCAGTTTATTGTTATTGTTTAGTAGCCACAAGAAGTGATTAGCATAGACTCAATCCTGTTGTTTGTGTGTCTCTGTGTGAATGTATGGCGGAGGGGGTGGTGTGGTCACCCCTCCCGTGACCGGACACCTGCAATGTACGGACAGTTTTGCTATGGCCCAAGGGTGTCTGTTCATGAGAGGGACTGCTGTAAGTCCGGGGAGTGCATGGTAACAGTGTGAGGGTCACCTTAGTCACAGGCTTATAACTCAAACAGTTTTCGCTCTTTTCTAAAACGGTTTTCACCACTGGATAGAGCATAAAAAACTCTTTAGGAAAATGTAAAAATATGAAAATCATGCAAAGGTGACATGCGACTCATTTCGTGGTGGAGGGTCACATATGTGTGTACCAGCTTGGAAGCAAGAGGGGTCTGTCAGCCAGTTTTTTTTCTTCTATGTACTTAATTAAACACGAGTGTGGATGGGAGTTGCAGCTCACAAACGCAGAAGAAGACTTTCTGTTCACAAGCTCTTTAAATCCCACTCCATTCTAAGACTCCATCGTTTGTAAGACCTGATTTTCAGAAATTTTGAGGAATCTTAAAAAGGAGGTCCCACTTTATATTTGTTCAAATCAAATTTTACCCAGAATCTTTACCTTTCTCACCACCCCCTTCCTCAAAGCATGCTCATTCAGGGACATGCCCATTTTCTTGCAGAGATGGCGCAAGGAGCGGTTAAAATGGGCCGACCCGGTGAAGTAGACCAAGGCACAGGCGTATTCCTCATATGGCACCACAATGATGTCCAGTCGCCGATGCTGTGGGATTGAAAAAATTCAGTCAAGATCACAAGAAGTATGCTAACTAATATATGCCTGAGCAGTGTTAATTCCAGATTCCGAGGACAATAGGTCAGTTGGAACTGGAATGAAAATAGAGTATGTATGGGGCCAAATGTCTTGGCTACAACAAAAAAAGTTTTGTCAGAAGACCTCCTACATGTCGACACTAACAGATGGTCAATTGGCCAGTGATCAGGTCAATACGTCAGATAAAAAAAGTGTACGTGTCAATGACCGCAGACTGAGGCCTAAGAGGCTTGCGTTATGTTACAGTACACAATTATGAAGTTGCACTTTGTTTGAGATGATCTTGCATTAGTGTTATGTCCCTTCCTGGTCACATCATTCACTCAAGCATTTTACCTCCATTTTGCATCAGCCGCATTCACCCTTCCACTTGAAAAATAGCCAAGAAACAAATGACAGGTTGCTTTCTGTGGAGTGTGGAAAATTTGGCAAAATTAAATTTGCATTGTTTACCTTTCTATTGGGTCCAGGCAGCTTGCAAACACCTAAGTATTTTTTCTGGTTCTCATTGTCTTCCACAGAAACCAAGTCATCAGTCAGAAAACCTAAATAAAATAAAAACAACACCAACAACAATTTAAATGTAAAAACAACAAAGCTAACCCAAATCAAAACAGGGAGAAAACCACAAAAACTGAGTAATCGATTGTATCTTTCATACGGGTTTGGTGGCAACTAGTTCTTGCGAGCTGTGCAATTTAGACACAAATGCTAAGCCACGACGTCATTCGTCTCGCAGACTAAACTGATGGTGTGACGGCGAACGCAAGAAGAAGAAGAAGACACAAATGCTTTGTTTTGCATTTTTCGTCTTTTTTTTTTCTCTTCTAAGAATCTTACGTTCAGAAGAAAAAAAATCAAACAGTGTCTCAAATCAGCTTTTGTAGCTTTACTATACATAGTCGCTAAGAAAAACTGGTACAAGTAGGAAATTCGCCAGTCCTAAATACTAACCTTTATCTTTAAGATGTTGAATAACTTTTCCAAAGAGTCCTTTGTGCGAGTGTCCGTCAGGGTGTGTGAGAATGATATCAACGTCCCCACAATCTTTCTTCCCTCGGCGATATGACCCACATGCGTAGGCAATGACTCCTGGTTGCACTGACTCTGCCGTTTCTTTCACCTCGTTAGATAAACATCAAGAACGCTGTCATTCAGCTCTGTCACTCTTGTTTGCATTATCTAGTTTATTTTGCCAATCCGCAAATTAATGGAATCTCCATTCAACCTGAAAAATACTTTTCTGTGCCATCCACAAACAACAGTTTTCTCACTGTCTTTATCTTTTGAAATTCATTCATAATATCCTTTTGTGAAGAACTCAGCCTACAAAAGTTTGTGCATATAAGAAATATTCTCAATCAGTGCAAATACATGTTACAGTGGAACCCCCAATTTAAGACTCCCTCCTTTTTAAGACCCTGTTTTCTCAGATGTTTGGAGGTCTTAAAATGGGGGTTCCACTGTATAAAATAAAATAAAATAATATGGATGAAAGAACTTAAGTTTAAAATATCCCAAAGAAATAAAAACAAGAAATATTCCACTAAAAAAATAAAATAAATCTAAAAACAAACAGCTTCTTGAGTTTTTCCATGCATATATATATGTTTAACAGAGGATGTCACTTACCACAGCTTCAATCTCTGCTGCCTCTTCTCTGGGCATGCGGTCCAGCAGGTCTTCATAGAGACGAACTCCGACCTTCTGCTGGTGGGTCAGGTTTGCCTTGGTCTTCAAATCTTCTAGGGTTCGAAACCCCTAAAAACAATTTTCAAAAATACGTACAAATGTGAACAACTTGAAATGCCAAAAAATTGGAATGATTTGAGTTTGAATATATATGCAAACAAAGACCTTTGCTTTCATGATTGTGTGCATACACTTAAAAGGCGGAAAAACCTGAAGTTAGAGACACAAAGTATGGCTGCACGGTTCCAGAGCAGTGATTCCCAATAGAAGCAGTACACATGAGCAGACAATTTGCAGCCTACTACAGTGCTTTATAGTTCAATGAGGTAGAACGGGAATTTTAAAGTTTTCTACATTTTGTTCAGTTTTCCAAGTTTTCTAAGTTATTGTATTCTGATTGCTTTTACTTACACATTAACATGCTTCCATTTGAAACTTCGAGGTCTTCATCGGGGATTGACGCCCGACAAAAGCTAATTGAAGCCCGACGGAGCGAAGCGACGGAGGGCTTCAATTAGACTTTGGGAGGGCGTCAATCCCCGATGAAGACCTCGAAGTTTCAAATGGAAGCATGTTAATGTTATTGTAGTTCAATCTGACGACGATCTCTTTCCTGCTTTCATGCGGTTATAAATTGGTTCTGTTCTGTTCACACACTACTTTCAGTACACCTACCTGCAAGGGTCAAGTCCCATGAAATATGTCTCTGTATTCCTATCGTATCACTCTGCTCCTGTTTTGCTTTCTTTCACACACATTTTCACTTCTTTTTTGACGGGTTTCTGGACAGCAAACTCTAAAACAAATTCTTTTCATCACAAAAGCGATCTTTGGAATTGACTGACGTAGTCCGGAAGAATTCATGCATCAACTTACGTCACGTATTCGACGTCATCACTTCGCATACCTTATGGTCTCGGTATTTCGTTGGCCTTCATATTTCCTACTTGTAAAATGACCCTCAAAGCTAACCGAGACTAGTTGAGGCTCAATGTATCATTGCGCCTTGCCAGCAGGTTGTTAATGGATTTTTTTTCGAGTGGCTATCGACAATTAGTCACCGGTAATTTTTAATGAGTTGGGGCATTCTGACCAATCACAGGATCTGTTTCATTAAAACGCCAACTTGATTGAATTACAATAAAAGTTATCTTCACAGTGTACACTTTTTTGATTACTTCCACTATCAACAGCAGCATAAACAGCAACACCTGTCACAACATACACTGATCCCAAAAAGTTAAGGATATTTTTTCAGTGGTATACCCCAGATGTTAAACAGCAGTATTTGGGTCAGAAATTAACGTGTATTTTAAGATCTGTCTTTCTTCTGCTCAAAAATGCCTTTCAGGAATCTGAGCAATATTTGGGTATGACGTCACATATTCGTGACCATGCCAACCCTCAAAAATGGCGATTTAAACTGAACGATATTTTGCATTTTTTACACCAAAATGTTTATTTGGTGTCTTACCTAACAAGTCATACAAGTTCGTTCAAATCCGTCGCGCAGTCAGGCTAATCTAGCGTGTAAAGAAAAGCGACCACTATCCTGAAAAACAGCAAAAAATCCAGGGTTTTTGTGGTGCTTTTGCTGGGTAGCTGCAGTTGATATGCAATACATATAAAACTACAAATAGCAGCCTCTCCAAATTACACAGAATGATGACAAAGACCCTCATCTGGATTCGCGCTAGTACTTGGAGCAAACAGAACCCGAGAATGGACGTTGTAACGGTTTTCCGTTGAATATTTGCAAACGTTCATAACGTCCTAGAAACAAATGTGAAATGCACGCGATTCTGTGTACTTTGCAAAGAATGGTGCCATTACATGTGTGCCAAGTTTCATCAACATTCTTTCGTGGGCTCAAAAGATATAGCCTCATGACTTTGAAGAAATAAAAAGCAAAATCTCACTCCGCTCTGCTGTTCTATTTTTAGACGATGACGTCTGCAAAACTCATATCAAGGTGGCTGAGTGATCAGGACACACACGTTCCACTATCGAGACAATGCTCTTACAGATTCTTAAAAACCTGGCGATGTCCATCTCCACAGCTCCATTTCGTAGCATTCAAACTGTCTGATTCGTCACAGCAAATGCAAGATTGTGTCTCGCCGCTATCAAGACGACGGTGAGAAAAACCCAGTGTTGCCTCCATCTGACGTCATATTTTTGGAATTATATGACGTCATGTCTGCATTCTTCTGTTATTTGATTCTTTGTATTCTTTACTTCTTTCTTATACAGCACAGCTGTGTTCAAAACACGCAAAAAGTTCTTTTCTGCAACTTCTACCGAGCAAGTGATTCGCATCATCCGTGAAAGGCTATACGCATCCTATCGGAGAACGAGAATCAACGAGAATCAAAATTATAGAAAAAGTCCAAAAAAAAGTTGCGCGAAAGACACCAGGGGCAGTATTTTTCACCTCTTTTCAAACGAACATACCTTTTGAGCACGTGAAAAAATGTTTTTGAAACTTGGCACACATGTAATGGCACCATTCTTTGCAAAGTATACAAAGTTGCGTGATGTTACATTTGTTTCTGAGACGTTACAAACGTTTTCAAATTTTTAACGGAAAATCGTTACAACGTCCATTCTTGGGTTCTGTTTGACCTAAGTACTGGAACATATCCAGATGAGGGTTTTTGTCATCGCTCTATGAAATTTGGAGAGGCTGCTATTTGTAGTTTTAGATTTCTTGCATATCAACTGCGGCTACCCAGGAAAAACACCATAAAAACCCTGGATTTTTTTCTGTTTTTCAGGATTGTTGTCGCTTTCCTTTACACGTTGGATCAGCCTAACTGCACGGCGGATTTGAACGAAATTTGTATGACTTGTTAGGTAAGACACCAAATAAACCTTTTGGTGTAAAAAATGCAAAATATTATTCAGTTTAAGTCACCGTTTCGACGGTTGAAGGTGAATCATGCCATCAAAAATCGCCATTTTTTAGGGTAGGCGTGGTCACCGACATGTGACGTCATACCCAAATATTGCTCAGATTCAAGAAACACATTTTTAAGCAGAAGAAAGACTGATCTTCAAATACACGTATATTTCTGACTCAAAAATTGCTGTTTAACATCTGGGGTATACCACTGAAAAAACATCCGTAACTTTTTGGGCTCAATGTATATAACAGTCACCCCTATTCTCACCTGCTGGAACCAGGCATTGGCTGTAGTGGGCCCTGCTCCCCACACATCAGTGAACAACTTCAGCACTTGAACCTGTTCGCTAGACTGGAACTCTGTCAGTTTGCGCAGTTCACCGCTTTGGGCAATCTCCCAAATCTTGTCAGCCAACTTGGCACCCACTCCTTGCAGAGCACGCGCCTCCTAATATATATGAGAGAAAACAAATGTTTGGATATCCGTTACATAACCATCCTCATTATCAGCCACCCTTTATCTCTCTCTCCAACACATTTGCGCACCCACACACACACACGTATTGTAATTTAAATCAGTACAGATCACTGTTGTCTTAAAACTGAAGACTTTCTAAATCAGTTTCAAACTCGAAGTTCAATAGGTTTCATTTGTCAGCCTATGAGAACTTTTACATAGGTCTGCAATTAAGGACATATATATATATTTATTTTTTATTTATTTTATGCAATTTATATCGCGCACATATCTCAACCACGGATTCAAGGCGCAGGGATTTATTTATGCCGTGTGAGATGGAATTTTTTACACAATATATCACGCATTCACATCGGCCAGCAAACCTCAAGCCTATTAGGGCGAGCATTCACCTTTTACGGCCTATTATTCCAAGTCACACGGGTATTTGGTGGAATTTTTTTGTATCTATGCCAAAAAATTTTGCCAGGAAAGACCCTTCTGTCAATCATGGGATCTTTAACGTGCACACCCCAATGTAGTGTACACGAAGCGACCTCGGTTTTTCGTCTCATCCGAAAGACTAGCACTTGAACCCACCACCTTATAATCCATAAATCCAAAAACAAAGAGACTGCCAACGTTCTAAAATTCAGAATAAAAAAACAAGAAAGGTAAGTTGTTGGAACGTTTGTTATTGACAAAACAATACATTACAATCACAAATATATCGACCCAACATTCTTTTAAGTGTACAGACAAACAATTAGTGACAAAAACTTATCTTGATGGAATGTTCGGCCCCTTGCCAGGAAGTCACAAGCGAATGAATGATTATATTATATAAGTCTTCAGTTTTAAGACAACAGTGATCTGTACTGATGTAAATTACAACAAGAAGGGCAAAGCCCATACGACTCACATGCTTTACACATTTTTCCTACCAAAATACATGTGACCTTGACCCAAGGTCAAGGTCATCCAAGGTCATGCAACACAAAGCTGTTAATTCAAGACATAGGAAGTACAATGGTGCTTATTGGCTCTTTCTACCATGAGATATGGTCACTTTTAGTGGTTCACTACCTTATTTTGGTCACATTTCATAAGGGTCAAAGTGACCTTGACCTTGATCATATGTGACCAAATGTGTCTCATGATGAAAGCATAACATGTGCCCCACATAATTTTTAAGTTTGAAACAGTTATCTTCCATAGTTCAGGGTCAAGGTCACTTCAAAATATGTATACAATCCAACTTTGAAGAGCTCCTGTGACCTTGACCTTGAAGCAAGGTAAACCAAACTGGTATCAAAAGATGGGGCTTACTTTGCCCTATATATCATATATAGGTGAGGTATTGAATCTCAAAAACTTCAGAGAAAATGTGAAAAATGTGAAAAATAGCTGTTTTTTAGGCAACATTTATGGCCCCTGCGACCTTGACCTTGAAGCAAGGTCAAGATGCTATGTATGTTTTTTGGGGCCTTGTCATCATACACCATCTTGCCAAATTTGGTACTGATAGACTGAATAGTGTCCAAGAAATATCCAACGTTAAAGTTTTCCGGACGGACGGACGTCCGGACGGACGGACGGACGGACGACTCGGGTGAGTACATAGACTCACTTTTGCTTCGCATGTGAGTCAATGATATAATCATTCATTCGCTTGTGACTTCCTGGCAAGCGGCCGAACATTTCATCGAGATAAGTTTTTGTTACTAATTGTTTGTCTGTGCCTTTAAAAGACCTTTGGGTCGATATATTTGTGACTGTAACGTATTGTTTTGTCAATAACAAACATTCCAGCAACTTACCTTTCTTCTTTTTTACATTTAGTCAAGTTTTGACTAAATGTTTTAACGTAGAGGGGGGAATCGAGACGAGGGTTGTGGTGTATGTGTGTGTGTGTGTCTGTCTGTGTGTGTGTGTAGAGCGATTCAGACCAAACTACTGGACCGATCTTTATGAAATTTGACATGAGAGTTCCTGGGAATGATATCCCCGGACATTTTTTTCTTTTTTTCGATAAATACCTTTGAATTGATGACGTCATATCCGGCTTTTTGTAAAAGTTGAGGCGGCACTGTCACACCCTCATTTTTCAATCAAATTGATTGACATTTTGGCCAAGCAATCTTCGACGAAGGCCGGACTTCGGTATTGCATTTCAGCTTGGTGGCTTAAAAAATAATTAATGACTTTGGTCATTAAAAATCTGAAAATTGTAAAAAAAAAATTTTTTTAAACGATCCAAATTTACGTTCAGCTTATTCTTCATCATTTCCTGATTCAAAAAACATATAAATATGTTATATTCGGATTAAAAACAAGCTCTGAATATTAAAAAAATTAAAATTATGATCAAAATAAAATTTCCAAAATCGATTTAAAAACAATTTCATCTTATTCCTTGTTGGTTCCTGATTCCAAAAACATATAGATGTGATATGTTTGGATTAAAAACACGCTCAGAAAGTTAAAAAGAATAGAGATAAAGAAAAGCGTGCTATCTTTCAAAGCGCAACTACTACCCCGCTCTTCTGGTCAATTTCACTGCCTGTGCATCGAGCGGTGGACTGACGATGCTACGAGTATACGCTCTTGCTGTAAAAATGCAGTGAGTTCAGTTTCATTCTGTTAATTCGACAGCTTGACTAAATGTTGTAATTTCGTCTTACGCGACTTGTTTTATTCTAATAATGCATAGTTCCATTTTGTCTCCAGTGCTCACGTTATTAATCTTGTGAATAATGACATAATGTACTACTACTCAACTACTACCTAATGTAAGTTAAATTAAAAAGGTGACATATATACGTACCAGTGATTAGATGAAATTGTCTCTCTTAATATATAATTTATGTCTTTGACTTAAAAAACAACAACCACCATTCGGTGCTGGTGAATTAAATTCCCTTACTTTTGGGCTAAGGCAGGGTAATTTGAATAGATTGCTTTGTTACAGTGTCCACACATGTCACCTCAGTTGTATACAATAATTCAAATGCAGACTCGTCCTAACTTGATACTTGCACAAGTATTTTGGCTTTTCTCCTGTTCATGTTTTGTTTGTTTGTTTGTTTTGCTTTCTTTTCTTTCTTTGTTCTTTTGGTTTTACATTCATGTATTACTGCTATTAGTGTGCTTTGTGGTGATACCCATTAAGAAGTAAACATGACATACCTCCCAGCTTCTTATTTCATGTGGACATTTCCGCAAAGCTCCAATGGCTTTCTGGTAACCAAACGCCCGCCACTTGTCATTTGTGCTTTCATAATTTTTCACCATCTCCTGTGGAAGCAAAAGTAGAAAATGGCCCCAACTTCCTTGAAAAAGTGTACAGGTTTTCCATGCAATATCTGTCACTGTCAAAGTAAAATAATCTAGACAAAAAATCATCTTTACATTTTTTAAACATATTTGCTCATTCTGGGACATCAGGCACCTAAAATTCAATTTAAAGAAAATGCATGAGTCTTTTAGGGGAAAGTTCTAATAATATAATTATTACAGTAGTAATAAATTAGTTCAGTTCAATCATGCCAAAAGAACATACAAGCATGACCAGCTTACCTCTAATTTTGCTGTGATGTGTTCATTTGCATTGCTTTTAGGAGCTTTGGAAGACTGGGCACAAATCCATTTGCTGATCTGGAAATAGCCACATACTTTTAAATACACTGACAATGACAAGTATAGTAATTAGCACCAGCAGACAAAGGTATGAACTATGATGTACTTTTGTCTTTTTCTTCAAATAACGATAACAGTTAATGTGTCTAACAGGTGTAAACCAGTCAAAGAAATAACAAAGAAACAAACAAAAAATAATAAATAACTGAATACACCAAAGCAAAAAAAAAACACACTGAAATAATTGATCACAAAAATTTGATCCATAAAACTAAAGCGTCAGTTTATAGTAAATGGATTATTTGTATACACACTCTCTGATCTTTGTGAATATAATCAGACACACACTTCACAAAAAGCACTTTTCTTACAGGCACTTTTTTCTCTGGGGATGTGTTTGGTGTTGTGTCAGCTGAACTTGTTGTTGGCAATTCAGCTGAAGCGGCATGACTCGCAGAAGAATCAGAAACTTCACCATCACTTGCTGCATAGTCACTGTCTCCATCCTCTGACTCTTCTGCTTTGGGTTTAGACTTGAAAGCATTCCACATCACTCCAACTTTGGGAAATTTGTGTTCTGGGCTGGACTTTAGTTTCTGATAATGTTCTACTTTTGCCGTGTTACTTTCGTTTGCATTATCACGATTTTGCCTTAGCTTCAAATCTTCACTCACAGGTGAACTTTTTGTTGAACTAGCAGATGGAGGAATCTTAAGTTGAAAATCGTTTGTATCTATTAGCTCCTTTTGTCTAAAGCAGGCGCTCAGCCAGGCAGATTTGACTATGGCTTTGTCTGAAGGGGGTGTGTCTATTTTCATTATCTTGCACATTCTCTCGGCTGTCATTGCATCATCAACGATAATATGCGTCACGTCTTCCGCGGCTGAGTCTTTCACACAGGCACCATACTTCTCAACTTGGGACTTGAATAGCTGAAGCCGGCTTTTCTGTATTCCGGCTGGTAAAATGAACAGTTTTAGTCCCTGAAAGTACCCTTGCTCCGAGTTTGAGTTTGAGTTTGGATCTGCCCTTGAAATTGAGGTTTTCGCCTTTTTGCTTTTATCTCTATCGTTACCAACCTCCGCTTTCCGTTTCTGTGAAGCCATTGTCTATAAATGAGCTCAGAACACTCTGTAATCAGCTTACTGTCATTGGACAGGACAAGAGCTACTGATAACTCGAGGTTTTGGAAGCCATGTTGTAAACAAAACGGGAAGTTGTCTTAACCTACCCATTGATTGGCTGGTTTACCGCAGACTTAACTTCCATTGGTTCTTATTTTGGGCAGCGGAAGTTGATATAACAAATGGCGCCATATTCGTCAGTGGTTGTGTTGTGTCGCTGAAATAGTGTCCTAACTTTGTAAGTTGATTGTCGTTTGTATTGGCAATGTCGCAACGTTGGTGCCTTTACTTGTATTTAAAATGGCTCTAAGTTTCATCACAGCTAAGGTGTATTGCACAGGAAATGCTGCCATGCTGTGCTTTTGACCGAGAACCACACTACTTCAGTATTTGTGATTGTAATTTCTACCATTACCATTACGGTGATTACCAATACTGGTATTTTTACTTTAGTGAAGAAGGGGTTTAATTCGACCCAAAGTGGGTGCATTTCCTGCAGGTGTTCATCCTGTAGGTGATTTTCCTAGTGGCAGGTTTCATGGTATTAGGCCATTTTGATAGTCTCAGATTTGCTTAGTCTTTTAAATCCATATCTGTGAGAATCTGCTGTATTTGTTGTATTAACATGCAAACTAGTTGTTGTTTAAATACTTTTTTGAAAATAAAAGTTGAATTTTTTTATAATGTGTTTATTTATGTGCGTGTGAATGGTGGCGATCGTCAAAATACGGACGGATGAATTTACTTTTGCCACAGCATCACTAAACAAAGAACTAAATTCCAACACACACATGCACAAGTATCAATGCTGTTGTGGTTGAGAGTGCCAGAACACATTGAAATGATTGTTTTTCAACAACAATCGATATCCATAACACAAATTCTAACTTATACTAGCTCCGCAAAAAAAATGTATGGGGATTCGGATCTGTCCGTCCGCATAGCGATATCAAGAGCATCGAAACTAATTGTGATTTCACAGGACAAAAACACAAGTTTACCTAATTTTGTATACTGTAAATACAAGTTTGTGCACCCTTGAAGTGAGTTATAATGTTGCCGAGGTCAATTTGCCCTTGATCGAGGCACGGTGACCCGAGTTTCAAAGTTGCGATCCTGTCCGTCTAAACAATGTAACGATCGCCACATTTTTCTTTTCATTCAAAAACTAACCGTTTGGGGAGGAAGTGACCTCACGTTGTTTTACGTTGACGCTCGCGCTCGACAGAAAAAGACCGCAACAGTTTTTCAGTTAAAAAAATCGCAAAGTAATTACATTTTCTGAGGTTTTCTAGTGTCCGTCTAGTAACAATCGCCACTCTAACGATCGCCACTGAGTGTTGAAGTCACATTTAACTCCATTTTCGACTGTTTTAAGAAACTATTTTGACGCTCAATCGTCACGTTTCAGTGTCGAAACACGTACTGTGCATTTGCAATCAGCCGGTGTGTCCAAACTGAAATGCGAGTGATGCCTCGATTTGTGGCGATCGCTCACGTGGTTGACGGACAGAAATACCTTCTTAGGGGGTAGGGGAACAGTTACTCCTCCATACAATAATGGTGTTTACAAATGATTGCAAACTTGTCTCTTTATAAACTGTTCAGACATGTCTTCTCTTCAATAATTTTCAGTTTTGCTCGGTTTGTTAATCAGGAGCACCCTGCAGTAAATGTTTCATCTGTGACAATGCTCGAAATGTTGACGTAATTCCAATGCCCATATCCTTCTCTTGTTACCTCATCTAGCCAAAACCATTGAAGATAGAAAGACATTTATTGAACAAACTAGATGCACAACACCAGTCTTAACACGTTTTGGTCTTACATGTATATGAAAATATTGATGGCCAAGGAATGGTTTGAAAAAAAAGACGGTTTTTCCCTTCAAAACGGTTTAGGTCTGCCGGAAGTCGTATTTTTTCAAACCATTCATTTGAGAATCAATATTTTGATATACATACAAGAACAAAACTTGTTAAGAATGATGTGGGGCATATTTTTTGTTCAATAAATGTCTTTCTATCTTCAACGGTTTTGGCTATATGAGCTATATGCATGCATAGGATGACCGTATTGCTTTTTTTGCGTTTTCAGGGTATGCCGCTTTGCGCCTGGTTTTTAGATATAAATAAGGACCAGGACTATAAAAAAAATTACTGTTTTTAGTTGTAACAAACTCACTTTGTTGGAAAAACATGTTCTTTGAATTGTGTGCCAACATTTATTTTGTAGAATTTGAGTGTGTAAATAGTAAATTGCTGAACACAATACTGTGAAACCTGCCTAGTGTTCCTGTAGGAAAACAGATTGCACTCGATCTCGTGTCCTAGTCATAGGCAAGACTGTCGTAAACTTTAGTTTAACTTTGATTACAACATTTAAGTCTGAAGCCTTCAGTGAAGCAGCTGCTACTGCATGATCATCATGAAATTACAGTACTGTTTTTGGCTTCCAGTGCGTATGAAATGCAGGGAAGCATAGTTTAGGGAACCCTGCAATAGCAAGCACATCAACTATCATGGTCACTTCACTTATTGATTAACTTATTCACTGATTCAGTTTTTCTGAACTTGTACATCTTTGGGAAGGGAGAATCGGCTTGTTGGTTTGTTTATTCAACTGTTCAACACGTTGCTGGGTTGTTTGGTCACACTCACAGTGATGATCATGATGCCAACATTTGTCCGCTTTAAATTTTATTCTTCAAGTTCAACATGAACAGGAAATAAAATCTCATAATTTTTGTTTCAGTTCTGACCAAAATCAAAAGTGGGCAACATGGAGAAGGAAATTGTAAAACTCTACAACGAAGAGAAGACAGAGAAGCTGAAGGAGTGTGTGAAGAAACAGAGCACCGGCAATGTGAGTATGATCATGCATTTATTACTTTTACCAGTATTTTGAATTCAAAGGTCCACAGATCATTGTTACCGTTAGATTCCCACTCCCAGATTTGGCATCTATATTTTTTTCATATGAAATGTTTCAGACGGACATGCATTCATGCTTTGCAGTTTCACAGGGTTCGTACAGGTCATGGAAAACCTGGAAAGTCATGGAATTTGATTTTTAATTTTCCAGGCCTGGAAAGTCATGGAATTTCAATTCAAGTCATGGAAAGTCATGGAATTTAAACAAAAATAAGAAAGAAAAAAAATTAACCTTTAGCACGCCAGCGGCTATTTTCGTCGCCCAGCCATCCCACCCCCCTTGCCAGCCAGCAGCGATTTGCGTCGCCAGCACAAGGCTTGTTCGTATTTGCATACGAGAATAACGGTATTTTTAACGGCACTTGAGCCAAAGCGAGGCTCACTTCCTTCCGTTATCTCGTCCTGTCATCTGCGCTGCATTTGAGTCGTTTCGTCGAAGTTTTCTGCTTTTGTTTTTGCATCGATAAAATACTTTAGCGCTTCGACAAGCAAGATGGAGGATGATGAGTTTGAAACTTTCTTTCGAGTTGTTTCTTGACAACAAAAAGTATATGCGGAATTGGAACGAATTACCAAGGAAGATCTTCGCAATGAACTGTGTATCGCGGTGAAAAAAATGACAGTTCGTGAAGTCACAGTGACGGTTACGAAACGGAATTTACGAAAGTGCAGATGGATACAAACAGTGGCTGGTCCAGTTTAGTGAAATGACAGGACCAGCAAACATTACCGATAATCTGACTGCGTAGCAAATGCTTGACTTGCTTGTCGAAGAGAGCGTAGAAACTGACTCAAATTCAGTGCAAAGCAAGCCAGTGTCAAAACTAGCAGTGACAAGACGTAAAAAGTTTGCGTGTTCGGAAATGGCGACCTGTGGATCTAGTCATGGAAAATGTTATTGAGGCTCATGGAAAGTCATAGAAAAGTCATGGAATTTTGTTTCTAAAAACCAGTGGGGACCCTGGTTTCATGATATCTGAGGTCAGATTCTTCATGATTGCACAAGAATGTATTGTATTGTTAAGTTTTGAATTGAAGAAGAAGTTGCTGTAAATGTGAATGAGTCATGTACAAAAACATAATAGTATAGCTTTACGTTTGAATGTAATTTTTTGAATATGAAAATTCCAGAACAGTTTTGTGATTATAACTCATTCACTGGGATGTGTTGTCCTGTTTCAGCTTCGATCAGCAATTGACAAGTCTCTGTGTAGCACCAAAGATCCGCTTGTCTTCACAAAGGCTGTTTTCCATGGTAATGAGATGGTTTTGTCTATTTAACTGCTAAGACATAGAATGAAAGTGTACATAGTCAAGCTTTTTTAAAATATTGTTTACTGTGTCTTTTTATGTGTCCTACAATTCATCCAAGTCTTGCTTCTCAATAGGTCCAATTTCTGTTCCATCAAAATCTCTCATTTCAACAAATATGCCAGAAGATGTGATGATCATATTCATAAGGTTCACAGTCACACCTTCATTGCAGGTTTGGACGCCAAGGACAGTGAGGATGCAGACAGGATTGTGGCTCTCTTCAAACACCTCATCACCGTGCTCGGCAAAACCAACTTCAGCAACAAACTGGCTGATGATGTTGTTTGGATACTGCTCATGGAGGTGTGTTACTACTCACTGATATAATGCTAAAGAGTTAATTGGATGTGAAATCACCAGACTTTTTTTTTCATGTGCAGGGTTTTTGTTGATGTAAGCAAGGATGTTGCCAGGCTTTAATTCTTTGGAAAATTTGCTGAAAGGGCTGTAAATGTTTTGTGACATTTTCTCAGTATCTGCCCAAATAATGGCAAACGATTTAAAAAAAAAAGTTTTGCAAACCACATTCCTGTGTAAGTCATGAAGGGCACAAAGCAGTGACATAATCCTTGTAAAGTCAACAAACTTAAGCTTTGCCTTGAGTGACTTGAGCTGCTCGATTAAAATTTTATTTCCCAATCTAAGCACCATAGGAACCTGCATAACTTTACTTATATCAGTGAGCCTAAAAGATTTGAGATTTGTAGTAGCGTATCTGTTCTGTATAAGAGACTTCCTCAAAGACTGTTGTATCAAAATTTTTTCCTTTTACGAGTTTAGTGTTGTGTGGTTTTCAGTGCAGCAGACTGACAGGTCCCTGTCTGGCAGAGTTGGCTCAGTTTTTTGTGGACTCTGTCAAAACTGGCACACTGCAGGGTGGAAAGTAAGCAAAACTCATTTTTAATTTATTCTTCACCTTTAGCCTCCCCCCCCCCCAAAAAAAAAAAAAAAAAAAAGTTGGTTTAGGCCCTTTTTTTCCCACCGACCCTAAAACTTCTTTTCATTTCTCAAGAAAACATTTTGCAAACCATACAGAGATTAAGGGAAGTAACTTCCTTTAAACTTGAAACAAAATGGTGTTTGTGGTGTTTTCATATTATTATGAGGTTAACTAAATAGTAAATTTAAAAAAATAAATAAAAAATAGGCCTACCTACCGACCCTATTTGTTTATTCACGTTACCCTAAACCAACATATTTTTTTTGGTGGCCTTATCATGAATTGTTCTTTAATGTTGTATGATTGAATGGTCTTTCAGTTCCCTCTGCGTGCAATGATCTCTAACGGTTTGACTGAGCATTATATTTTGAAAAGGATTAATCTTTTTAGTGTTAATTCTGCTTTTTTTTATATTATCCTTTTTCTTCTCGCTCTCTCTCTCTCTCTCTCTCTCTCTCTCTCTCTCTCTCTCTTCCCCCCCCCCCCCCACACACACTCACACAAATGTTGTGTAGGTGCATCTAGACTTCTGATTGTACATATTATGAACTCCGCACAGCTTAGACTCGTTGGCATTGGCTAGTGTTTCATTTCTTTTCAGGGCTTTGAATGTGTTTCCCAAGATTCTCTCAGTGATTGCATCGCAGGAAACCATTGTTTATGGCGACAACAGCATGAAAGGGCCAGAGTTCAAAGCTCAGGTCCTGAACAGTCTGTGCTCAAGCAAGTAAGTCTGTAGTGCTTTAAAGGGGGGGTCTTAACTCATTGTCTCCCAGGTACGGATATATATATATCCGTACCCACTCATATGGCTATCTGACCAGGTACGGATAAATCCGCTCAGACTGTTAGCTTCAGTCGCTTCCTGTAACGTCCATCTAACGCCTGCATTCCAGCATGTTGATACACAGTTACTACACAGTTACTACAATTCTGAGTGACCTGCTGCAGCACAGCTGGTCTCGGCTAAAAAAAAACTTGGTCAACATAGGTGGGGTAGAAAGTGTTAAGTGTGGTTCCATTGTATATTGTTTCACTCCAGTTATACATGTATTATCATTTCAGTTACTGATGATTTTTATCGTTCATTTTGTATGTGACCATGGAAGTGACAAAGAAATTGTGATTCCTTCTGAGTGTTGACCAGGAAGTGTTTAAAAGTGTAATGGTTTGATACATGCTGGCATGGTAAACTGTTTTGTGAAATAACAGTGGATTCATAATTAGTCTGATCTCAAACGGAGACATGGCAGCTATTGAGTAAAGGTTAGCCTTGGGTAAAGTTTTATTCTCTGCACTATAATGGGTTGTGCTTTTGGATCATCTTATATGAAGTCTTATATCGCGCGCGTATCTCCAGACTCGGACTCAAGGCGCAGGGATCTATTTATGCCGTGTGAGATGGAATTTTTTACACAATACAGTAGTACCTGCCATATCCGGTCACCCATTAGTCATTGCAAAGGTGACCGCAAATATCAGGTGGCCGTTCATTACAGGCCCCCTCCTCCTCCAAAAAAACCCAAAAAACACGATCAAGTTTTCATGAAGAAAAGAAAGCGATCATCCACGAGCCGCCGATTCATTGTCTCTGTTAGTTTTGCTTTCGTTTATACATCTTAATTATTTGCGTGTTTAACTCGATCGTCCTGGCTAAGCTATTGTTTCGTATGTTTCTATGTGTGTTGTTTGGATTATGATGTATGTATTTGACTTTGAGTGTCAGATAAACAAGTGTTTCAAACTCACATCAGCTGTGATCGATCCGGAAGTGACTGCCGTAAATGTACATGTATGCGCATGTCTGTATTTACAGTTTGCGCATGCGTAAGTATTCATGTCGTCTGCTCGTGCTGTGCCGTCTGTGCACACAACACACACACACACACACACACACACCACAGGCGCTCGCCCGCGAAAGTGACAAGTGGCCGTTAAGTGGCCGCTCCTGTCGAGTAAGAGGGGCACCTTAGGGCAAAAATCAGTGACCGTTGACCGCGTCAGACAGGTTAACGGCCATTAAGAGTCAATTATAGAAGGAAAACTCATTAGTCATGGGAAAGCTGGCCGCTCCGGGCAGGTTCACGCCCACGAAAGGGACGGAAATGGAAGGGACTACTGTACATCACGCATTCACATCGACCAGCAGATCGCAGCCATTTCGGCGCATATCCTACTTTTCAGGGCCTATTATTCCAAGTCACACGGGTATTTTGGTGGACATTTTTTATCTATGCCAATACAATTTTGCCAGGAAAGACCCTTTTGTCAATCGTGGGATCTTTAACGTGCACACCCCAATGTAGTGTACATGAAGGGACCTCGGTTTTTCGTCTCATCCGAAAGACTAGCACTTGAACCCACCACCTAGGTTAGGAAAGGGGGGAGAAAATTGCTAACGCCCTGACCCAGGGTCGAACTCGCAACCTCTCGCTTCCGAGCGCAAGTGCGTTACCACTCGGCCACCCAATCTGTGCCTGATTCTGAATATATCTGCAATTGAGTCAGTTACTCGTTGAAGCATTGAGCTTAATAATCGCTCCGATTGAAATAAATTAAATGATTTTGTGCAGGTGGTCACCCCAGACAGTGATTCACTTGGCAGCCATGTTCAGTGATGTCCCTTTGTCACCTGATGAACTGCGCTTTGTCCTGGAAAAGATCATCCGGCAGTTTGATGACCTGGATCTGAGGGACATACCGTCTTTGGCGTATCAGCTGCTGCTCCTGTCAGAAAAGGTAAATCAGTCTTATGGGTGAAAATTCCCATCTGAAAATCAGGATTTCCTGATTTAAGAAATGATTATCTGATGGTTTTCTTGTTTTTCAAACCAGTCTGGATGTCAAAATCATGCAGCAAAACCTGAAAGAGTCAGAGCTACCTAGAGTACTCAGAGTATTCAAGATTATCTAAAAGTCAGGCAGATGTTCTTGATTGTGAACATTCTCCTGAAGTCTTGTCATTTGATCTTTGTGCTGCTTTTGTTATTTGATTTGTTGGCGCTATGTTAATGAATCTGTTGAATCAGTTTTTCATGTTTAGTAAAGGTAAAAGTATGGTCTGCGGCTCAGTTTGCAAAATAAGATATAGCAAAGCATAGTCCAACATTGTAACCCTAAAGAACAGATTAATGCAGGCGTTCTTTCTGTAACTGTACATTGTCACTGTTAGGAGAAACGTCAGTCGAAGATCTTTTTTGGGCTTCAGTTGTTGATAAGGCCAAAAAAAAAAATTGTCTGTTTCTGGTCACCCGACCGACCCTAAATTTCGGTGCCGACCCTAAACTTTTTTTTTCCAAACTCAAAATTTTTTATTTTTTTTGGTTGGTGGTAAAGGACAGGGTGAGAAAATGAACAACAAAAACGTGTGAAGTAACGAAAGTCCGCTGACGATTTGTAAATGTGTTGAGTGTCTTGTCTCTATGTATAGTGAATCCAGTCTCTTTGCGCGATTTTTAAAGTTAGTTTTATTGGTCTACATTTGGGGTAAAAAAAATTTTAAAAAAATTTAAAAAAAATCCCGACCTACCGACCCTATTTTTTTTTTGAGTCACTTGAGAAAAAGTGACTCTATGTAATCGGTCAGTGTTAGTCTGTCCGGCCGGCCGTCCGGCCGGCCGTCCGGCCGGCCGGCCGTAGACACCACCTTAACGTTGGACTTTTCTCGGAAACTATCAAAGCGATCGGGCTCATATTTTGTTTAGTCGTGACCTCCAATGACCTCTACACTTTAACGATGGTTTCGTTGACCTTTGACCTTTTTCAAGGTCACAGGTCAGCGTCAAAGGAAAAATTAGACATTTTATATCTTTGACAAAGTTCATCGGATGTGATTGAAACTTTGTAGGATTATTCTTTACATCAAAGTATTTACATCTGTAGCCTTTTACGAACGTTATCAGAAAAACAAGGGAGATAACTAGCCTTTTCTGTTCGGCAACACACAACTTAACGTTGGGCTTTTCTCGGAAACTATAAAAGTGACCGGGCTCAAATTTTATGTGAACGTGACTCATTGTGTTGTGAATAGCAGTTTCTTCCTGTCCATCTGATGCCTCATATAATATTCAGAACTGCGAAAGTGACTCGATCGAGCGTTTGCTCTTCTTGTTTAGCCATGTTACCAGAAACAGATAATTTTTTTTTTTTTGGCCTAAGTGTAAAAATCCTAGTGAAAGCTGCCAGAAATATGTACATCAAGTAGACTACAGCGGAACCCCGCTTTTAAGATCTCCACAAATCTGAGAAAATCGATTTTAGAATGGAGGTAAATATACAGAGGTTATGAACAGAACGTCTTAAAAGGGAGGTTCCACTGTACTTGCATGGAGGATGGCTTATTCTGTCACAGAGGATGATTGCAAGTTGCTGTTTTGCTCTGACAGGGTCACAAGCGCTTGATACTGGAAGGAATCACATCATACTTCATCGCCAAGGACACTTTAGCACGTGGTCAAAACAATGTCATGGACAGGTATGGTCATTTGAATTTGACACGCAAGTTGCACACAAAGAAATAAATATGACCTAACTCTTGCTGTAAAATCCTTTGTTGTGCTAACTGTTCACATCCCAGTGCCTTGCTGTTGTGTGTCAATCAGTTATGTAAAGTTGGTGTAAAAGTAAAACTACTGAAAGGTCTTCTTGAAGAGTTTAGGAGAGTCAGAGTGGATGTAAACTATTAGTGAAGAACATTTGGAGGTACGTAGAAACTCAGATTCTGAGAAGCAGATATTTTAAACATTTATTTAAAGCCTTGAGGGATGGGGATTGGGGGGGGGGGGGGGGGGGGTTGTTCAACCTCTTTGGGCTCAAATCAAATGTTGCTCTATTTTGTACATAAACTTGACCTGATTAAGGGAAGCTAGAAGTCGAGAATGTGGAGTGAATACCACAGTTTAATTTATTCCTGAAGCCCTGCTAGTGCTACTCAACATTTTTCCTCCTTACAGGATTAATAATAATGTTTTGGCTTTTGTGTCTGATTAATGTTTTACGTAAGCTGTGCATCAGTGAATGTTTTTGTTTTTTTAACCTCACCATGAAAGCTAATTCCTGAAGAATACAGGGCAGTATGTGAGTAAGATATATATTCTGTATGGATGAGAGAGAGTCCAGCGTCATATGGACAATTATTTAAGCTTGTCAAGGTATTTTGATGTGTTTTTGACTTTTCTGTACATGTTTCTGTGTCCTAGTGATGACTTGCTGGAGGAACCGCTGAATGTTGACCTTTTGCGACAGACTGAAGGCACCGTCATTCTCCATGTTTCTTTTGCCGTCATGGAACAGAGGGAACTAGGACAGGAGTTTCTCAAATATCTCAAGGTAAATTTTAATGTCAGTGCGTTTTTCTCCATCAAGTTGGATAATGGGGTAGGCACGTTTCATGATATTGAGGATTGCAGTTTCCCCCTCACACACAATATTCCAAAATAATAAATAGTCAAACAGGGGCCAAAAAACAGTTTGCACCAAGAGTTCAACTTTTTATCTATCCAAAACAGTAAAACATTATATGAACATTCGTATTTCCAAGATGATTGGCGTTCCAAGACGCTATATCCTAAAAACCCCAAAACATGCTTTTACAACTTCAGTGCATAATAACTGCCCAAAGGTGCTGTTTAAAGCAACCATTAATAATAATTTTTAACATACTCCTTGAACACATTAAGAAAAATGGTTAACTTGCAAATAAAGGGACAGCATTGATCAGAACAATGGTAAGATAAAGGACGCTGCTTATATTTTGTACATTGTTTATCTTTATCATTTCCTGTAGACCTCAGAAGTTCTAGCCAGCTAAAGAAATCATTCTAAAATTGAAAAACAAACATCTATACATTTTGTACGCAAAGTAGATTGATATTTGACACAGTCACACAGACATACGTGGGCTATGGGGCAACCCTACCCCCTAAATTTGAAAACGGGGTCAATTTTCTTAACTGCATGCATTCAGCAAAACAATCCCTAAAAAATAAAAAAAATTCACAAATGAACTTATGACTTTAGAAAAGCATTTAAAAATGCATATATACAACGCTTTTTCTTTGGTCCCAATTCAAGGGGGTGTGCTATTCTCAGGTAACACTGTGAACGCTCAAATGAGACTTGGTCACATGTCAAAAAAAGTAATCCCCCCTGTTGTTCATGGTTGGTTGGTGGGATTTTTTTGTATCTGAGCCATTGGCAAGCATGAAATGTCATCAACATTAGGAAAGACATAGTATCTCCCATTGTCTTTTGCGCGCAAACACTTCACACAGATCTCCTCTCGATCTGGCCCATCGGGGAAATGGGTTGACTTGGGGATGATCACCGCCCTGTATCTCTCCACCTTTCCATCCATGCTGACAAAGTCAGCGGTCACAAAGTCCCCAACTTGAATGTCTCACTGTGGGACAAAGAACCTGGTTTTCACGACTGGCACCACATGGTTGGCTGACCACGCGGCATCCAGTGGCGTGTTGTGGGTAGACGTCCATTGGACATAAATTGGGAAGAACGTCGCTGGATCATCTGGTTTGCATACTTTGTTCATGTACAACATTTAGTCAAGCTGTCGAACTAACAGAATGAAACTGAACTCACTGCATTTTTACAGCAAGAGCGTATACTCGTAGCATCGTCAGTTCACCGCTCGATGCAAAGGCAGTGACATTGATAAGAAGGATAGCACGCTTTTCTGTACTTCTCTTCGTTTTAACTTTCTGAGCGTGTTTTTAATCCAAACATATCACATCTATATGTTTTTGGAATCAGGAACCCACAAGGAATAAGATGAAATTGTTTTTAAATCGATTTCGGAAATTTTATTTTAATAATAATTTTTATATTTTTAATTTTCAGAGCTTGTTTTTAATCCGAATATAACATATTTATATGTTTTTGGAATCAGAAAATGATGAAGAATAAGATGAACGTAAATTTGTATCGTTTTAAAAACAAATTATTTTTTTTTTACATTTTTCAGGTTTTTAATGACCAAAGTTATTAATTAATTTTTAAGCCACCAAATTGAAATGCAATACCGAAGTCCGGTCTTCGTCAGAAATTGCTTGGCCAAAATTTCAATCAATTTGATTAAAAAATGAGGGTGTGACAGTGCCGCCTCAACTTTTACAAAAAGCCGGATATGACGTCATCAAAGGTATTTATCGAAAAAAATTAAAAACATATCCGGGGATATCATTCCCAGGAACTCTCATGTCAAATTTCATAAAGATCGGTCCAGTAGTTTGGTCTGAATCGCTCTACCCACACACACACACGCACAGACAGACACACACACATACACCACGACCCTCGTCTCGATTCCCCCTCTACGTTAAAACATTTAGTCAAAACTTGACTAAATGTAAAAATAAAAAATAAAAATAAAAAAATGGGATAGCGGCGAAACGGGATTGCGCCAAAATGGGATGCGGTAGTAAGATGACGCTTGGCTTGTGAAATGTCGCCAAAATGGGACGGCGGCAAAACGGGATTGCACGTAAATGGGATATTGCGCGAATTATAAACGAAGGAGTAGGCCCTAAGTTTCTCGTACGAGATGTTTACTGGGAGTAAATATTTGGGGAGTAAAAATTTAGTTCCTTGTGGAGTTCTTTTTTCGTACAAGATTTTTACTGGAAGTTTACTCCGGAGTCAATTTTTCGTGGAGTAAAAATTTCGTGTTACACCGGTTCATGACCGTTGTGGTAACGAGCGCACATTGCTGTCTCTATATTGTGTTCCCACGAATCGAAAGTACGATCGCCAAGCCCTTCTGTCATTAAAGGCAACGTTCGATATTTCCGTCTGTCAGCGTCGCCAACGTTCGACAGATTGTACTACTGTTACTCACAAACGTTCAATTTACACAATGAAATGCCAATAACATGCAAACACAAGAATGGGAGACGAAGGGAAAACCTACTAGCGATTGAAATTATGCAAACGAACTGACAAATCCCTCACTTTTCCGAATGCAAACGCTGCAAATCTGTATGCGTGCGTCGCTGTGTCGAACGTTGGGTTGACGAACGTTGCTGACAGACACCACAAAACTTGATCAAAAGGCACTAAAAACGATTAAATGTTTTACTCACTGGGTATCGCATTCCTCTTTTTCTTCCTGCAGACGATATGATGCGGTTGAAACGTCGTTTCCGATGAAAGGCTCGGTTATTTCCGTTAAAAAACGAAGTTTGCCGAACGTGTGATTCAGTCTACAGACACCGGTTGGATCACAACAAAAATGTTCATTCTTTGCGATTTTGTGATACTGTTGATGATACACCTGCTTTTCAGTGAAGAACATCAATAAAATGATGTTCACAAGCAAGAATAACAGACAAAAGCACGCGATGTGTAAAATTAGGCTTTGCTTTTCAAACAAAGCACGCGTTTTTTTTACTGACAGACACTTTCGGTGGGGATTGAAAATTTTTCCAGAAACGGTTTTATGCTCCCATTTGATATTTTTTCCCTATTTTATCTAGTCAGAGACTAACCTTGTGTATTAATTGAATTAATAACCCCATTATCATAAGTTTTGTGTGTTATTTTCGTGTCTGCTTGAATCACACTTTGAGATGGGGTCATGTGACAGAAGGAAATGGTGTCTGTCAGGATTCACACGTTCGCTTCGAAAAACTCGCTCAAATAATTGCTCAAACACAAACATTTTAGCTTTTATTTATTTTTTTGTATTGCAAATACCATACTTACTCATGCCAAGCAGAAAAAATGATGAAAATCAACACAGTAAGCAAGTAATTTGAAGGCAAAGTTTACACACATCAAAGAGTCTGATTACCGTGAAACCTGCCGGTATTTCTTTCGAATACATCACCTCAATTTAACTATATGTAGGGTAACTCCTTATGGTTAAATTGAGGTGAGTATTCTTAGAAATAGTCATTTTACTTGTAAAAAATACATATTTCTTTCAAATACATCATCTCAATTTAACCATAAGGAGTTACCCTACTTATAGTTAAATTATAGTTAAATTGAGGTGAGTATTCTTTTTTTTTTTTTTTTTTTTCTTTTTTTTTGTGTGTATAATTCTGCATTGGTATTGTACATTGTTCTGAATATTTACACTCAGATAGCAATTACTCTTCTTGTGCTTGCAAAAGATGTGTCGGTCTGTATCGATATGGAACTCCATTAGAAACTAGACACATGTTTGGTAAAGAATCAAGGTTTAGGAACATAGAATTAAAGAAAAGAACAAGTTACAGAACGAAAAAGATTGGACCTGCTGTTGGGAAAAAAAACAAGCAAACAATACCGCGACGACACTTCTCTTAATTCTCGTCCAAAAGTGTACTTATCCCAACGACATAAAATTACAAACATTAGCATTCATTATCACTTTCACATGCATGCACCTGCCTGGGGGCATGCAATGCATTTTAAAAAACATGATGAAATTTGTTTTTCCTCAGATAAGGCCTAAAAAAAAAATAGGTGTGGTTACGGTAACCCGACCTACCCTATTTTTTTTATTTTTATTTTTTTTTATTCTCTTTTTGTACATTTTTCTTTTTTTTACATGTATATGCTGTACATTACAGGACATCACCTAACCGAAAGGACAGAATCATATAACAGAAAAACACACTTGGACAATTACAACATACATGGGGTGGGAGGATGGAATGGGGAGGGGGGGATGTTCAGTGGTTTGGTGGTCGCATTATCAAAAGGTTTTAGGAACGAAAAAACCTAAGGGTTACATCAAAACGTGCATATACAGGCGCCAATCCTTGTAGAATTTATCTACTGTATTATTCACAACTGCGTTATACTTTTCACAAATAAATCTTTGCTTAAAGTTTCTACTAAATGTCTGAAAATGAGGGGTCTTTTTGTTCATTTTGGAAATATATACATGGTGTTTGGCACAGATTAATAACACATCAAAAGCTTTATCGGTGACTACATTGTTCGCCACTCCAAGAAGAACCAGTTCTTTAGACAGTTTTAAATTGTTGCAATGGGTGCAGTTCGCCTTTAGCCAATTTACAAATTCTATCCAAAAAGTCTGCACTTTATCACACTCCCAAAACATATGTAAAAGGGTTTCTTCATTTCTACCACAAAATGTACACAATGACGTATCCACAATTTTTCGCAAAAATAGAAACCTTTCTGTGGGCAAAATTCTGTACAATAATCGGTACTGGAACCATCTCAGACAAGTGTCTTTTGTTGTTTTAAAAACATGTTGAAAAATAGCCTTCTTATTTAACAAACAGTCTAAAGATTCAGACCATTTTTCGATACATTTTGGGACCGTAGTATGTTCAATCAGTTTTTTGTAAATAAGTTGTGTCTTACCTTTACAAATACATTTCCACACAATGGGCTCTGTCATAATAAAATGTTTATCAAATTCTAAGCCGATTTTTCTCTGATATTTCTTAACAGCCTGGATTACACCTTGATACAATACAAAATCGCCTCGCACATTTGGATATTTGATTTTAAACGCATTATAGGATAAGTATCCATTTTGTCCCAAAATATGACCAATCTGAGCTATTCCATTGTCGATCCAATTTTGAATGTACACTGTCTTTTTATCTCTCCGAATATTAACATTATAATGTAAACATTCTGATACAAAATCGTTAAAGGTTATAGGGTCACATTTTCCATGTAGTTTCTTATAATGTTTAAAAACATTGGTCCAAAATAGGTTTTCCATTCTCTGCATCAAAACATTTGCAAATTCCTCTCCTCTCATATTAATTGTTGTAACAGATGGACATGCTTTAAACAATAATCTTGATATTAATCCAGTAAGGCCATCAACTCTTTTTAACCAAACAATTTTTAGAGATGACAGAAAACTTTTCACGTCAACCATCTTTAATCCTCCATCTTCATAGGGTTGGGTGACCGTACTTCTTTTAATTTTATCTCTTTTTCCATCCCAAAGAAATTTGAAAAAAATATTATTTAACTCCATCATAAACTGTTCGTCTGGATCAGGTAAATTAGTAAACAAATGTGTCAATTTGGAAATAGCCAAGGTTTTTAGGACTGTTATTTTACCAAAAGGTGTCAGGTTCCTTCTGGTCCATGAATTCAGAAGTTTTTGAATTTCCTTTAACTTATTTCTATAGTTAAGAAAAACAACCTCGGATATATTCACCGAAAAAATAACGCCAAGTGCTTTAAAATTATCCGGGTTCCAGGTAAAATTCATATCAGGCAAAAATCTTCTTTTGCTAAACTTTAAAGGTCCTAACCAAACTACAATTGTTTTATCATAGTTCATTCTCAGACCTGACAGTGATGCAAAATGTTGTAACACTTTTACACTTTCGCAAAAAGATTGCTCTGTACCATCAAGAAACAGACTGGTATCATCAGCGAATTGTGACAATAAAATATTTTCGCCAAGAATATTCATACCACCAATCTTTTTGTTCTGGCGTACCATAAGAGACAATATTTCAGCACAAATCAAAAATAGATAAGGTGGAGGTGAGTATTCTTAGAAATAGTCATTTTACTTGTAAAAAATACATGTTGCTGAATTTCCTGGAATTTTTTGTTTTGTTTTGTTGTTGGAACATTTCTTAGCTTATGCTCGAAAAGTTTGTAATTTGTAGAATATCTTTTCTTGGCCTTCTCCCTTATATATTTGGCTGTGGATTGATGTCTCTTCCTTATGCTGTACAAGTACCGAAGAGGTGTGCAGATTTGACAGAATAGTTTGATGACTTTTCAAGTGTTTTTCACATGAGCCGGGTGTATTTTTATGGTGTGGTTGTCTTTTGCCACAGGGTAAATTGATTGTTTACTGCTGTGAACATTTGCTACCTCAGAGTCAGATGCTAGATGTCACTTGGTTTATCAAATTCTCCATCATATTGCAGGCATGGCAGTATTCTTGTGCATCAAGAGTGCTTTCCCCTTTCAACATGGCACTGGCGCTATCCATTGCAGGAATGAACGTCCTGAACGAGCAGGTAAGCATCACCTGATACGGTTATACAACTCTGCTTCTCAGTATTCAGACATGGGATTCTTCCGTAAATTTACGGAATTCCGTAAATTTTTAGGCTCCAGGGATCATTCTTGAGATTCGTGCAAATCCGCTGAGAAAATTTTGGGGTATATGTAGGTATAGACCCAAGTTTTTCGGCCGGTCCGCTGATCGCGACGCTCCATTCCATACTATTCTTGAACGGTTGGTTCCTAAAACGGTCAGACTGTTGCTGGTCGATCCGTATGGGAACGCGCTCTTTGTCTCCTAGTCCTACAGTCACCGTTTCAACGTAGCTATCGGGGATTCAGTATAAGCATACCGTATGAGAATGATTCGGCGCCATTTTTACATCGTTTCGAGCCACCTGCCAAAATGATGAGGAAGCTAAAGCGAGACGAAACCGTTCTATCCCGGGAAATTGACCAGCAGAAGTACAAGAAAAATCTCTGGAGATTCGACTGGCTCGATGAAGTTGTATCATTGAGCTGGAAATACGAGAAAGGCCAGAAGACACAAGACGTGAAACTGAAAGTTGGCGATGCCGTTTGCTAAAATCAACTTGCCGGGAAAAGCTCAGTGCACTTTGTGCAACGATGTTAATGTTATCAACTACGGTTCCAATGAAAAGACTGCCCTCAAAAGCCACTTGAAAAGCAACAAGCATCTGACTATCCTGAAAACCCAGTCGTGTAATCAGTCACTGTGGTCGTTTGGCACCGACAAGGTAAGAACATTGAAACCACACTGTCACACGCCACCACCCCCCCCCCCCCCCCCCCCTCCCTCTCTCTCTCTCTCTCTCTCTCTCTCTCTCTCTCTCTCTCTCTCTCTCTCTCTCTCTCTCTCTCTCTCTCTCTCTCTCTCTCTCTCTCTCTCTCTCTCTCTCTCTCTCTCTCTCTCTCTCTCTCTCTCTCTCTCTCTCTCTCTCTCTCTCTCTCTCTCTCTCTCTCTCTCTCTCTCTCTCTCTCTCTCTCTCTCTCTCTCTCTCTCTCTCTCTCTCTCTCTCTCTCTCTCTCTCTCTCTCTCTCTCTCTCTCTCTCTCTCTCTCTCTCTCTCTCTCTCTCTCTCTCTCTCTCTCTCTCTCTCTCTCTCTCTCTCTCTCTCTCTCTCTCTCTCTCTCTCTCTCTCTCTCTCTCTCTCTCTCTCTCTCTCTCTCTCTCTCTCTCTCTCTCTCTCTCTCTCTCTCTCTCTCTCTCTCTCTCTCTCTCTCTCTCTCTCTCTCTCTCTCTCTCTCTCTCTCTCTCTCTCTCTCTCTCTCTCTCTCTCTCTCTCTCTCTCTCTCTCTCTCTCTCTCTCTCTCTCTCTCTCTCTCTCTCTCTCTCTCTCTCTCTCTCTCTCTCTCTCTCTCTCTCTCTCTCTCTCTCTCTCCCCTCCTTATTTTGAGTCTTAGCGTAAAATTAATTTGAGAAACATGGGAAGGAAGAGAAAGGGGGGGGGGGGGCTATGATTAGGCTGAAATATGCATTTCAGGGCCATTTTTGTGTGTCTAAAACACTAAAAACCTTCAGCTTCTGGGGGCGAAGCCCCCAGACCCCGACCAAGGGCGTTGCCCCTGGACCCTACTGGGGGCCGCAGAAGGCCCCCAGACCCCCACTTTTTTTTCCTTAAATATCACTTTTTCTGAATCCCATGTCTGAGTATTGGTATGTGGAAGCAGTGTACATTTGCTGTTTTGTGCATGTTTTGTTTTTATCATGTACATGTAATGTATATATATATATATAGTGTTGTGATGGTGATTTAGTAAGTATCAGGCAATTAAAACAACGCTTGCTCATAAAATCTTACTTATTTAACTTGACAATAATTAGAATCAAAAAACAAAAGTCTTCATCATTTTGACAATAATTATTATTGAGATCTTTGGTTTTCTTCTGTTGCGCAGATCTTAGATTTTCTGAAGTTGACTGTACTGCGGAGTTTCCGAGATAATCATCGCCACGAGCAGTCATACTGGGTGAGAGAGAACTTTCCAGAACAACGAGAGATTGAGCAGATGGTGCTTGAGACAGTTTCCAGCAGGTGATTTTAGTCACTGATATTTTGTGGTTTTTCTTTGACCTCAGACGCTACAAGCTCCAAACGCGCTTTGACATTTTATTCTCTGAGATCATTGTGTGCAGCAAATATTAAAAACACAGCACATTGAACATATTTTTGAAGGTAGCTGTGGGTAAAAAAATGTGATGCAAGTAACTCATACTTCTCATCTATTAGTGGCACACATTATAGTCAAATGGTACAGGGGTTTTAGCCCTTTTCATAACAGGTTTTTGAGATTTTGTTTGAGAAATGTGCATTTGCAGCCCCTGGAGCAATTTTTTTATTAGTGCTTTTGTGAACAAGAAACAATTAACAAGTGGCTCTATCCCATCGCCCCCCCTTTCCCCGTCGCGATATAACCTTCGTGGTTGAAAACGACGTTAAACACCAAATAAAGAAAGAAAGAAAGAAAGTGCATTTGCAAAGCAATCTCTTGAACAGCAAATGCAACTGAAATAGCCATATTCCAAAAATAACTGTCGGGTTTGTATTGGTTGTGAATGAGTGAATATCCTTGTTTTTTACTCGGGCAAGCATTAGAGGGGCCAATCACTAGCGAGGGGTGTGTCGGAAACACGTGGACAGGAGCACGTGTGAAGTTGTTTGTCAGAGGAAAAGCAAGGGTATTCACTCTTGCACAACCCATCCAAACCTGACAGAATTATTTCATAAAATTGTCTATTGAGTCATGTGCTTCATATCATAGGTAGCATTAACCTGTGTGTGTGTGTGTGTGTTTTCTGTGTCTGTGTGTGTGTGTGCTTACGTGAGTTTGTATGTGTGCGCTCGCACTCATTCTCACCTTGTATTTACAGCTCCTCAGGCTGGGAGCATGTAGTGCAGGGCCTGGTCCAGCTGGGCTTTCTGCTGATGGACAGTTTTGGACCTCGCCTCGTCTTCGGCCGACCGGAAACTGTGGTCACAGGTCAATTGTCTCCCAACCAGGCGGCCTGTCAGCTCGGCAGCAAGATTCTCCTCAAGATGTTTAAGGTGGGAGATTAGCCTTTGCTGGCTTTGACACAGGCAACTCTATAAATCCCTGCGCCTTGAATTGTGCGCGATATAAATTGCATAAAAATAAAAAAATAAAAAAATCCCTGCGCTTAGAACTGTACCCACGGAATACGCGCGATATAAGCCTCATATTGATTGATTGATTGATTGATTATTGTCTCCATCACATGTTGGGCATTCCAGAAATTTGAATAACAGGCAAGTGTAACATCAAAAACATTAAAACAGTACATGTAGTATTAAAATGATATAAAATAATTTTCTGATTTGAAAGTTGTCAGTTCAAACCAGAAAAGGTATTTCGTTTTGAGTGAATACTTCGTTTTGAGTGAAAAGGCACCACAGCCCTGGCAAACAACTTTGATGATAAAACTGTGTAGTCGTTAAGCTGTTTTAGACACCATGTGATGCTCCTGAATTTTCTAATGTCTTTTCCCCACAGGGTCATGAGATCGTTCGTTCGGACATCCTGAGTCAGATTTTCAATCGTGTGATGACAGAAACCACGGCTCCTGCTTCTCATTACCTCAGTATGTTTGAGTTCTGTTTCATGCCAATACATTTATTAATTTGTCTTTTCATGGATTTAGTCGTCTGTATTTTGTAGACATCATTTTTTCTGGAAGATTCCCAATTAAGCAAATTTGTTTGGTTCAAACATATACTAAGGGAAAAATGCATCTTATCCACAATATGGAAGAGTACCTGCAGCTAACTTCAGTCGCTAGAACAGCTCAAATTAATTGCTGGCATTGTGAGAGTAATGATCTAAATATTTTGAGCTGTGCTTAAAGTTCACATTCACCTGGATTTTACAACAGGCCTGCTGTCAGAAATTGTGATGACAGCACCCCTGTTTCTGCTGGAGTCCATCGGTAAGGTGCGGGAGGTCTTTGATTTCCTGCCCATGTTGCCCCCGGATACAGCCCACGGCCTCTTGGTGGCACTGCTGCCACTCCTCAAGGTCAGGATGTCCTTGAAGGACACGCTGATTCTGCTGCTGAGAAAGTCCATCTTCTCTAGGTGAGTACTGTTAGCAGTGATCATGTTAACTGGAAATATTTCGGTGTTTTTCTTGTGAAAATTCCCAAATACTTGAATAGAAACTGGCAACCTGTCAAACCAAACAGTTGATATTTTTTCTTAATTTAATGTTTTTACTGTGTGTTATCAGCGCTCAAAGTCCACGAAATGGGGCACTGGCCTTTGGCTAGTACTTCTCATAATTTACTAGCCAGGGAGCAAATGTTAGTATTTTTACTCGCCAAACCAACCATTTGTTTCAGCAACTTTACTCGCATTTGGCGAGTAGATTAACATTTCTACTCGCCATTTACATGTTTGTACTCGCCATGGCGAGTAAAATACTCGCCACTTTCAGGCCTGGTTATGCTTGATTTGACTGGTTGGTGTGATGAAACATGTTACTGTGGAGGCTTTTGAAATATATACCAGTTTGGTGGAGTATGGCATGAGCCACCACTATTTTAACATTTAGGGGGGAAGGGGATATGATTGTGATTATTGCACAACCCCACTTCTTTCCACCTCCTTGTCAAAAATTGTAAAATTGTTGTTGTTTTTGTGTTTGCAGGCAACTGGACGAATGCAAGATTGGCGTGCAGGGTTACCTTGCCATACTGAGAAGTTTCAAGGTGCTGGGTGGTATCCCTTCCAGCCAGGCCAGCCAGAGTAGTCAGCCCTTTTCTTCCAGTCAGGTAAAGAGAACACTGTCGTGCAGTTTCTGAAGCCTGGTCTATGCAGATAGCTACGGTAGTATAGTAACAGAATCGGAATGTTTTCAGGTTCCATTCTTTTTAGTGAAATAACACTAATAACCAAAGTTTAGTGATTTGAAATAGACGTTTTCCAGAAATCCTCTCTCTGGAGATTGCACAATGTGTTTGGTAAAGCCATATTCACTAAAAGACAAGAAGAATACATGGAACCAAAAACCAAAAAAGCGATCACCTTGTGACCAGTCAAACTAAGTTCTATTGACTATAGTAGTCAAACCCTTGTAACCACCTCCCAAAAGCGACCACCTGCCCATAGCAAGTACCTGTCTATAGTGACCTGTCTATGCTGACGACTTTTGATTGGTCCTGTGGGTGGTCGTTACAGATAGGTTCCATTATATAGTTTTACTTTGATCATTTTAGAAACCAAAAAACTGTCATGAGCAACTGATGATATCTTTCCGTTTTTTTACATTTATTTCTTTTTTTACATAAAAAACGATAAAAAACCCAGAAAGTTCTGTTTAATGCAAACATCACTAGGTTTGTTTTAAAGGTTGGTGTGTTTAACTTTATTTGGGTGCAGGTTCCTGTGGAAATTCACGGTCAGTACAACAGAGCCAGCAATGAAGCCTTGTGCCTAGAGATACTGGGGATACTGAAAAGGTGTTTATCTCGACAGGCCGACATCAGGCTGTGTCTTTATCAGGTAATCTTGAGTTATGCTTTACTCTGGTTGTTTTAGACAAACTGTTTCCATTTTTGCAAACTGTGATGTTGCAATTTAGACAGACTGTGATGTGTCAACCATGTTATGATACAGTGGAACCCCCATTTTAATACCTCCAAAAACTGAGAAAATAGGGTCGTACAAAGGAGGGAGTCTTTAAATGGAGGTAATTTTACAGAGACTATGAACTGAAAATTGGAAAAAGCATGGTCATAATAGGGGGGAGTCTAAAATTGGGAAGGGGGTGGGTCTTAAAAGGGGCGGGTCTTAAAGGGGGCTGGTCTTAAAAGGGGGCGGGTTTTAAAAGGGGGTGGGTCTTAAAAGGGGGCGGGTCTTAAAAGGGGCTCTATTGTATAAAAAGACATTTTTGACAATTAAATGATGTAGTGTGTCGGACCACAGTCCCCCCAAAATACACATTTCATTTTGACATCCACAGGTGATAAGAATGATAATGATAGTGATCATGGATGGTTAGAAGATGTGTTCTGTGTCAAGGTGGAAGGTTTGTGGTCGACAGGAATCTGCTTCATATGAGTGGTCGAAGGCAGTCATTCCGCATGTGAAAATACCTCTATTCCTTCGCACGAAGGCACGCAAAAATACACACAAATGATTCATAATTTCACAGCTCAGTTCCAGTGCATCTTGAAATTCACCAGTCTGAGAGAAAAAGAGAGGGAGAGCACGCAGATTGGTTTTATAATAATTTTATTGTTATTTGTAAGATGTTTTCACTTTTGACATTACATGCAGTGGTAGGTTATCTGTTGGAGGAAAACATGACCCGAAGTCTAACATTTTGACATTAGACATAACCTGCCAGTTTAAGATCATTTCTGTTTTTAAGTTCTTGATTGATTCCACTAATTGATTTGCTGTTTGACTGATTTTATATTTTTGTCATATACCTCAGGGCCTGGTAGATGTGCTCAATCGCAACACACAGCTGAAGGCTCGTATAATGGACATGCTACTCACACAGGTAATACAGATCTTGAAACGGAAAGCTCTTTCCTTAACCCTTTCTACCCCACCTATGTTGACCAAGTTTTTTTTAGCCAAGACCAGCTGTGCTGCAGCAGGTCACTCAGAATTGTAGTAACTGTGTAGTAACTGTATATCTACACGCTGGAATGCAGGCGTTAGATGGACGTTACAGGAAGCGACTGAAACTAACAGATTTAGCGGATATATCCGTACCTGGTCAGATAGAGCCATATGAGTGGGTACGGATATATCCGTACCTGGGAGACAATGAGTTAAAACAATACTTTTAGGAAGTCCAGAATTATTTTGTTCTTCGCCATAAAAACCTAAAAACAAAATCATCACAAACTTAAAGCTTGTTGTGTTTATTAGATTTGTTTGTGAATACATTTTGGTTTAAACCGTCTGTGAGTTTTAGCGACTTGAGATCTATGCAAAACGTTTGTGGAAGAATTAATCCATTTTATGTAGGTGAAAAGTTTTATGATGAATCCTCTTCTGATACATTCAGTTCACAGTGACCTTAGGCACAATGTAAAGAACATTATGAGTGCTGGACAGTTCATGCTGGCAGAAATGTCTTACAGCTTGGTAAACATAAATGCACACATGCAGCAAAAATGAAATGAAAAATAAATGGGTAGCACGGGACTGTATGTAAACTTGCTTTCCATAGGGAAATTAGCAACTGGAATTTTCACAAAACTATCAGGAATTACCTTACTTTCAGAATTTGTTTGATTTTGCTAGAAATAGAAGCGTACTCCTTGTTGCCTAAACTGGATGGCGTTACTCGATTCAGATGTTTGTTCATCTGTTTTCTGTTTATGTTTCAGATGAAGCGATACTACGAGTCGGATGAAGACACAGTGCCGCCTCTCAAGTTGGAGCCATGCATCACTGCCAGTGGGGAAAATGTCTTTCTGGCAGAACCTCTGGTACACCTTTGTTTGATATTTCAACGTGATAAGGATGATAATGATAGTGATCGTTGATGGTTAGAAGATGTGTTCTGTGTCAAGGTGGAAGGTTTGTGGTGGACAGGAATCTGCTTCATATGAGTGGTCGAAGGCAGATTTGATTTGTGATAACTTGAATTGATGCTATCGTTTTGGATTTAAATATTTTTTTTACTGTGTGTGATTATGTATGTAGTTGTAAAATGAGTGTACATTTTTTGTTTTCGTTTGTCAGAGAGTTAATGACAAAGAGAAAACTAAATTAGTATTGAAACTGAAAGTTCATCACAAGAGTTTCTCGCCCTGTTCAGATACAGTCCAAATAAAAAAATCAATTTCTAATCTTTCTCCTGCAGGCTCACCTCCTGTCGTGTATCCAGCAGTGTGTGCACAGAGTGAAGATGATCAAAATGCAGAATGTGGACGAGGACGACTCTAACGAGGGGGAGGAGGATGACCCGGAGGAGGGAGGGTCAGGGTCGGGACTGTCTGGCCTGGAGGACATGCTGGACTCGCTGACCAAACGCATGATACAGACCGACATGGAGGATTTTGAGCTGGTGAGCATAGATGTTTTCCGGTAATAACTCTTGTCAGGATTTACAAACGTTGTGGAAGATTTGCGCCCCGCTAACCTACTACAAGCAGGAAATTGTCTGTTGTGTGCTAGCAGTGATGAGGATTATTGAAAATCACAGCATCTGCATAAAATCCCTTATTCCCCAAGAGCGTCTAATACCGCCTGCTTTGAGCTCCCAAACGCAGATCCATGAAACACCGGCTACACACAGCAATACCTATGACACATAGGTTATAGATATGATCTATTCTATGAGAGGAATCAGACTGACATTAATCTCACTGTTACTATTGTAGCACTGAATACAAATGTTACCCAGGGTGGGGGGAATGTTTGGGGAAAGCAGTCGCAGAACATGGGTGCATATCGTACATCTATGTTTGTATTTTGTGGGATAGCTTTCAATAACTACTAGTTTTCCTGTGTATATTTCAATTTTTTGTCCTGATTTATTTAGACTATAAACAGACGCAGCTTAGGCTGCTTTAGTCTAGTTATAAAGTACTATAGCTATATGTTTGGTTTTAACACAGATTTTTCAAACAGTTCTATGAAATTGTGCATATAATCATTTCTACATGTGTCAGGACAAGGCAGCTGACTTCTCCACAGCAAACAGTGTGGGAGTGAGGAACAACATCTTTGCTATTCTGCTGTTGGGCACCTACGAAGTACTTATGGAACACAACTTCATTGCCGGAAAATTCAGGTAAGAAGCCAAGGACTGAGGAAATGTGCAGGAATGTGGTGAGACAGTCGAACCTGTCTGTAACAACCACCCTGGGACAGTGACCAAGGACAATTGTAATTCAATCAAGTTTGCGTTTTAATGAAACAGATCCTGTGATTGGTCAGAATGCCCCAACTCATTAAAAATTACCGGTCATTATTTGTCGATAACCACTCGCTAAAAAATCCATTAACAACCTGCTGGCGAGGCCCATTGATACAGCCTCAACTAGTCTCGGTTAGCTTTGAGGGTCATTTTACAAGTAGGAAATATGAAGGCCAACGAAATAACGAGACCATAAGGTATGCGAAGTGATGACGTCGAATACGTGACGTAAGTTGATGCATGAATTCTTCCGGACTACGTCAGTCAATTCCGAAGATCGCTTTTGTGATGAAAAGAATTTGTTTTAGAGTTTGCTGTCCAGAAACCCGTCAAAAAAGAAGGGAAAATGTGTGTGAAAGAAAACAAAACAGGAGCAGAGTGATACGATAGGAATACAGAGACATAATTCTTGGGACTTGACCCTTGCAGGTAGGTGGACTGAAAGTAGTGTGTGAACAGAACAGAACCAATTCTGTCTGTTTACAACTGCATGAAAGCAGGAAAGAGATCGTCGTCAGATTGAATTACAATAACATTAACATGCTTCCATTTGAAACTTCGAGGTCTTCATCGTGGATTGACGCCCTCCCAAAGTCTAATTGAAGAAGCTCCGTCGGGCTTCAATTACCTTTGGTCGGGCGTCAATCCCCGATGAAGACCTCGAAGTTTCAAATGGAAGCATGTTAATTTGTAAGTGTCATTGTAGACAGGTGATAGCTTTTGGAAAGGGGAATTACCCAGAGAAACACCCTTTGTCGGGGATCATTTGGGGTGATCGTTACCAAGAGATGGCTCTGGGGCAGGTTTCACTGTAGTGTATGGAATCGATCCTTGGATAATTGATTCTTCAAGAGAACTTGTTCAAAGTTTTGATTTACAGATGTCTAAAAAAAAAAGGGAAATGAAGGGTGATCATATGTAGCCTAGCTTTAAAAAGTTCTGTACATGTTTCATGATTGAGTGCTTGTTTATTATTTAGCAACCAATGCAGTTAGGTTGGATGGTCATTTGATGGATAGAGACTGCACTGCGATAACAACTAATCACACCGTTCTTTTAGAATCAACACACATCCAGCACTGGCCTGTTTACTACCAAGCCACACAATTGGCTGTAGTTCAGGCATGGGAGTCTCCCCTCCCCACCTTTTTAGATTTCATTCCCGTAAATTTGTTTCATTTTCCATAGCGTTGCAAACTGCGAGCAGGTGATCCAACTGTTCAGCAAGTACAAGGCGCTGTACGACGTGTTGAAGGAGAAGGCTGGAGGCGGTGGGGGAAAGAAAGCACGTCCAGCAGGGGGCAGCATGAAGACGCCCAACAGTCTCCTGTCACTGCCCTGTGTTGTCTCCATGCTGCAAGCTTTGTTTGGGTACGATCCAGTGTACAATAACAAGGGGAAGTAAGCGCTGTAAATGTAGACGACTGTCCCTTCCCTGTGTTGTTGCCATGCTGCAAGCTTTGTTTAGGTAAAATCCAGTGTACAATAACATGGGGAACTAAGTGCTGTAAATGTAGACTACTGTCCCTTCTCTGTGTTGTCACAATGCTGCAAGCTTTGTTTGGGTAAGATCCAGTGTACAATAACAAGGGGAAGTAAGCACTGTAAATGTAGACGACTGTCCCTTCCCTGTGTTGTCGCCATGCTGCAAGCTTTGTTTGGGTACGATCCAGTGTACAATAACAAGGGGAAGTAAGCGCTGTAAATGTAGACGACTGTCCCTTCCCTGTGTTGTCGCCATGCTGCAAGCTTTGTTTGGGTACGATCCAGTGTACAATAACATGGAAAACTAAGTGCTGTAAATGAAGACTACTGTCCCGTTCCTGTGTTGTCACCATGCTGCAAGCTTTGTTTGGGTAAAATCCAGTGTACAATAACAAGGGGAACTAAGTGCTGTAAATGTAGACGACTGTCCCTTCCCTGTGTTGTCGCCATGCTGCAAGCTTTGTTTGGGTAAGTACAATAACAAGGGGAAGTAAGCACTGTAAATGTAGACGACTGTCCCTTCCCTGTGTTGTCGCCATGCTGCAAGCTTTGTTTGGGTAAGATCCAGTGTACAATAACAAGGGGAACTAAGTGCTGTAAATGTAGACGACTGTCCCTTCCCTGTGTTGTCGCCATGCTGCAAGCTTTGTTTGGGTACGATCCAGTGTACAATAACAAGGGGAAGTAAGCGCTGTAAATTTAAACTACTGCAAGCAGGAAGACACCCAACAGTCTCCTGTCACTGCCCTATGTTGTCGCCATGCTGCAAGCTTTGTTTAGGTAAGATCCTGTAGCAAAGGGAAGTAAGCACTGTAAATGTAAACAACAGCAAGCACGGTTGCGCCTGGGCTGAAAAGACTGGATCATTTGACCCCCTCAGCAAAATGGTACGCCATTGATTTTTGGACAGATTTAATTTGTTTTTTTGTCTTGGTAAAGTAAACATTAACTGTGATGCAAACTGGTCAATTTTTACCATCTGTAATATGTTTATTTTTTCTCTGGAAGCAGTCTAAAAACATGTAGCTTCTTTGTTGAGAGAGGCTTCCAAGATGAAACTGGTTCTGTGAGTGCTTATTTTGAGATGTGTAGGGGGGGGGGGGGGGGGGGGGAGTTAAAAGAAGAACAGCATACATGTGGTATCAGACCAAGGGAGAACAAATTATGAATGAACAAATTTGAATAAATGGTAAAAGACCATTTTGCAGTTCCGTAAAACAAACCTCATACAAAATCAATTCAGTAATTTTACTGTCCTCTGACATCTGTTGATTGGAAGTGTGACTGTTACAGGGATGAAACCCCAGATCACAAGGAGGGAGTAGAACTGCTGCAAGGGAACCCTGACATCTGTTGATTGGAAGTGTGACTGTTACAGGGATGAAACCCCAGATCACAAGGAGGGAGTAGAACTGCTGCAAGGGAACCCTGACTTTGGCAGTCATGTGGTTGCCGTGGCGCTACAGAAACTGCAGCAGGTGGCTGACAAGGGAACCTGTGACGGGGCCAACTGTAGCCCCAAGAAATGCTTCACCCTCTGTTGTACTCTGGGCAGGTGAGTTGACACCTAAAAGCGTAGTATTGCACATAGTTTATTGCTCCTATTTAGCTCCCACACACACCCTCTTCATTGGATGGAGAAACAGAAAATAAAAATTGCTCTTGGTTGGCTTTAATCTCTCTCTCTCTCTCTCTCTCTCTCTCTCTCTCTCTCTCTCTCTCTCTCTCTCTCTCTCTCTCTCTCTCTCTCTCTCGCACACACACGCGAACTGAAAGTGGAAGACACTTCCAGTGTCATGAACTGAAACCTCTCAGTGCTGAACAATCCTTTTCATTGTGGTCAATGCGCATGCGCCAATCTTGGACTTAAAAAATGCGACCCTTTGACTGAACGAACCATGGGTTAGGATTAGGGTAAGGGTGTTCACGACCTGATTAATCTCCCCATGTTAGTGCATGCGCATTGACCGCAATGAGAAGGATTGTTCAGGCAGAGTTTTCAGTTCGTGACACCGGTTTATTTTAGGCTACACTTTTTTTCTTCTTTTTACATTTAGTCAAGTTTTTACTAAATGTTTTAACATAGATGGGGGGAATCGAGACGAGGGTGGTGTTTTATGTGTGTGTGTGTGTGTGTGTGTGTGTGTGTGTGTGTGTGTGTGTGTGTGTGTGTGTGTGTGTGTGTGTGTGTGTGTGTGTGTGTGTGTGTGTAGAGCGATTCAGAGAAAACTACTGGACCAATTTTCATGAAATTTCACATGAGAGTTCGTGGGTTCAATATCCCCAGTCGTTTTTTCTTTTTTTCGATTAATGTCCTTGACGTCATATCCGGCTTTTTGTGAAAGTTGAGGCAGCACTGTCACGCCCTCATTTTTCAACCAAATTGGTTGAAATTTTGGTGAAGTAATCTTCGACGAAGCCTAGACTATGGTATTGCATTTCAGCTTGGAGGCTTAAAAACTAGTTAATTAGTTTGCTCATTAAAGTTGTCATTAAAATCGAATTTTCACTAACAGATTTAGAAAAGATTGCATCATATTCCTCAATTTCTCCTGAATTCAAAAATATATACATATATCATGTTTACTCTAAAACTGTGCTCAGAATGACAGAAAATAGGTTAAGTAAGCACTGCGTTTGCATGCTAACCGAAGACGAGCGTGACCAGTCTCTATTTTTGGGTGTGGTTAGTCGAGACTATCTTAAATATAGTCTCGGCGATGACTGTTTATTGTGTTTATCTGTTACTTTAATGCCGACAGCTTGACTAAATGTTTTTATATCGCTTCACGCGACTTGTTTTTCTTATGGCAGTGCACAACAAAATAGGGTCGGCAGGTCGGTTCCTTTTTTTTCTTTGATTGAAATGTTTTATTTTTTATTTAAACTGGCGCATATGTGGCTTTTTATTGACCCGTAATCGTGAGAACTGTGTTCACCGGATGTTGGAGAAGAGTAACTTTGCTTGTAAAATCTGCAAAATAATGGTTACAAAAAAATTCTTAGGTCAGGAGAAAAAAATAGTGTCGGTCAGGGAATGGGAAACATTTAGCCATTGAAGTGAACGCTTTGTTTAAATGCCATGGTTATGCCTGTTTTTAACCGGACACATTCAGGTTGTTCCTGAGTCACTACACAGAGAACCAGCTGGCCATGGAAGGGAGGGAGAGAAACCGGAAGATGGTGGGGTCCTGCCTGGAAGGGCTGGTGCATGTTTTCACCCTGGCCTCCAACCTGGGCGAGGATTCTATCAAGCAGTGTCTGGCTGCACTAGGTAAGGCAAATGGCCGGGCTTCTTTCTTTGTCTGGATATGACCGCCAAGAATATGAGAAAATCAGGTCTTACAAGAGAGGCAATTTGAAGATAGACGGAGGTGTTTGTTTGTTTGTTTGTTTGTTTGTTTGTTTGTTTGCTTAACGCCCAGCCGACCACGAAGGGCCATATCAGGGCGGTGCTGCTTTGACATATAACGTCCGCCACACACAAGACAGAAGTCGCAGCACAGGCTTCATGTCTCACCCAGTCACATTATTCTGACACCGGACCAACCAGTCCTAGCACTAACCCCATGATGCCAGACGCCAGGCGGAGCAGCCACTAGATTGCCAATTTTAAAGTCTTAGGTATGACCCGTCCGGGGTTTGAACCCACGACCTCCCGATCACGGGGTGAACGCCTTACCACTTGGCCAACCGTGCCGGTAGACGGAGGTGTATTTACAGGCGTTTTGAACAGAAAAGCTGAAAAAGCTTGGTCCAAAAAGAGGGGAGTTTTAAATCGGCTGAAAAGGTGGGGGGTGGGGTGAGGAATGTTACACTCTACTCTTTTCCACTGTACGAGCGTACTGTATATAGTAATGTCACACGCATTCCTTCTTTGCCACTACTAAAGCAAACGTGTGCAAGATTGTATGTTACACGCTTTGATGCTGAAATCAATTATTTTGATTATGCATTTATTTCTGAATTTTTTTTACCTCAGACATGGGACTGGTCCGAATTTTATCGGAATTCCGATATTTTCCTTAGCTCACAGACCATTTTTGAGATCGATGCAAATTCGTTGAGAAAAAAAAAGGGGGGGGGGGGTGGTGGTATGAACCGTTCAGCTGAAGCTGTCTGCGTCTGAAGTCAGTGCATTCGTACCCCAGCACTCGCGTGAACCCATAGCAGTATCATGGGTCGCGTTTGATTGGCTGTCGATCTCCGACGATTATCGCCTAGGCCTAATTATTCACCGATGGCGGTTTGCGGGTTGTTTTGATTGGCTGCCGATCTCCAAACGCCGAAGGTGAAAAAGCATGGCGTCTGGATTCCGTATTGTTTTGTCGGCTGTGGAAGCTCTTACGATCGACGACCAAAGTGTGAAAAACAAGTGGAAAGCCAACTGGCTGTCAGAAGAAGTGACTGTCATTATCAACAAGAAAGAAAGGCGCCAGGTCATTGGCGACAGTATCGCCAAGATATTCATTCCCGGTCAGGCCGTGTGCACGTGGTGCGACAACGGCCACTGCGTGGTGAAATACGGACTTGGTGGAAAAAATGTGTTGGTTCTGAAAGTTTTCAAGTCAGTTTTGTGTGTGTGTGATTGTTATAAATTACACTTGTGTTTAAAATGCTAAAACATATTATTCTTGTGGTTTTTATAGCTTTTTAAAAAGGCATGATCTATTTTTTTGCTATCAGGAGAGGCCCCAAAATGGCCTTTGTAATTCTAACATTCATTTTCCGTCAGGGGGGCAAGCCCCCCTGAACCCCCTACCGGGGCGTTGCCCCTGGACCCCGGCTTACTTTCCTACTTTTGGAACATTTGCTGGTCTCATGTCTGTACCTTCACATACATTCAGTCAGTCACTATACCTTAAACACTTATGTTTTCAGTATTCATTTCAAGTGATCACGAACGTAGAAAAATGGTTATCAAAGTGTTGTTACATTTTGTTGTGCATTCTGAATAGTGTGCCAACAGGCCTTGGGTCAGTCAATCACGTTTTATCTGTGTACTTCGTGTTTGACGGAAAAAGAATAACACCAACCCCGTTCTCCTGTATATAACTGAAAGCCACATTTTCTTCTTCATTTAATTTCTGTTTTTTCAGTCTTGTTTTGTGCCTGTTATTTTGTCCCCCAAATTTCATTTCTGTCTTTCTATGCCTATGCTGTGAGACATAATCGCTATTACGAGTTAGTCGTGTGACAGAGTTTTCTTGCACACTCGACTGCTGCTGTCTCACTTCGGCTACGCCGTCGTGAGACATCTACAGTCTCGTGTGCAAGAAAACTCTGTCACACGACTAACTCGTAATAGCGGGTATTAACACCTGCTGCTCGATTAAATCACATATTTTTACTCCAACTCACATATATAGCATTAACTTCCGTTTGATGCTTAGACATTGAAGCACTGACCCTGGTAACAGGGGGAGGTAACTCCCAAAACAAAACAAACCTTGTAGTCAACGTCCGGTAGTTACCTCCCCTCACCGGCTGCCCGCTCATGCGCGAGTCATACTGCCGGTATAGTCATTCCCTTCTTCAACACGTTGGTGTACGGACGTGTCGTTGCACTTCTCGGCTTTTCAGCCGTTGGCCTTTTGTTAAGAAGGCCATTGACCCGTGGTGTTTTGGCGTATCTTGCCTTTGCTTGGTGAGATCTTTCTTGTTTTATTGTTTTGTTTTCGCCTTGTGCCGCCATTTGCATTTTGTAAATTTTGTTGTTTGAACTTTCTGCTCCGTCTTAACGGATTTTTTGTTGTTACAACATGGTGGACAAGGGTAAGAGCACTGCCAGGCAGGTGCCAGTTGGTTCTCCGCCGGGCAGTTCTACTTCTACTTCTACTTCTTCCTCTAAAGGCAAAGCTAAGAAAGTTTGTTCTAAAGAGAAAATTTCTCCTGTTGCTCAACCTTTTGTCAAGGTGTTTGACCCGGTTAGTAAGGAATCTGTACGGGTCGTCATTGATCCTCCTTGTGCTTTGCCTACTTTGTCTCCTGTTCCCAAGGTCAAGGAGAGCCAGGCGGTCTCTCTTGAAGAGATATTCACGCTTTTTTCATCGTTTAAGGAACAGATGAGGGAGATGCTGTCATTTGAGCGAGGCGTGACTTGTTCCGCCATTCCGGCGTTTCCACCTGGAGTAGGCGACTCTGCCTTGATGTCGAGGATTCGGCCGTCAGCTACCGTGACCTCTGCTAATGTGACTTTCCCTCAACCGTCGGGTTCTGCCGACGAGGTACGTGTCTTGGGAAGTTCGCTGCTTACCACACCCTCAGAAAGTGTAGTTCGCCTTGACGGTTACCCTACCTGTCTCGTTGGGCCTGGCAGTGCGACCGGCTCTTCGTGTATAGGATCGTCTGCCTTGGCATCCGCTCACGCGGTGCATCGGTAAGGGGGTTTCCGGCCACGTCTGGTTCGCCTTGGGGCGTTCCGGTTAATAGTGGCACTTTCCGTTCGCTGCCATCAACTTCCGGCGACAACCCTGTGGGGTTTCTGGTTGTTGGTGGCAACGGCAATCCGTTCCTCACTTCCGCTTCCGCTCGTTCAGTTTTGGATGGTGGGGGACTGAACGTGTCGGCTTCCGGGCATATCACTTCAGTGTTTCCGGTTGTTCACACATCAGGATTGCCGGCTTCCTCCGGTTCCGGGGTCCGGTAGCAACCATTCCTTACCGGTTCCTCACAGTGCGGCTGCACGAGGTTCCGGTACTGGGGGATCATCATTTCCGGCGCGGTTCAATGATGGTTCCAGGAATGTTCAGTCTACGTCGGACAACTTTGTCGTTGACGGTATGGACTTCGACGAAGATCGGGACGACTCTTCTGAGGTTGAGTCTAACTTTCAAGTCGAGGGGAAATTTCTTCGGTCTTTGAGTTTGGCCGCTGAGGTTACCTCTAGATACTTTGCAGAAGGGGTGACAGCTACTTCTTCTCGTGTAGCTCCACCACCTTCTGCATTTGGCGATTTCAAAGGCAATAGGGAGACTGATTCTCGTTTCCGCTTTCGGGAATCTCCTTCCGTCGCCTATGAAATGGCAAAGGTGATGAGTTCCGGCGAAGGAACTTTCGTTCCGCTGTTAACAGCGCATGGCGACGCTCCGTCATCTGCTCACCCGTGGCTGGCTTCACCTCAACAGTGTTCTCGTGTTCCGTCTAACTTGGCACGCAAGTCAAAGTTTCTCGGAAAAACAAGGAACATTATTTCCACTTTCTCGTTTGCAAGTTCACCTCTTCCGGTCACCCCGGAGTTGGAGAATTTGCGAAAGGACGGGTACAGGAAAGACAAGCTTTCAGTTTGTACGGAGACTGGTATGATGGGAGTTGAGGAGACCGGTAGGTATTCCCTCGAACTCTCATCAGTTACTGAGACTCTTATCAGAGCACTTTCTCGTTCTATTTCTTCTTCTCTGGAACCGTTCAAGTTCCGTGACGATGCTAAAGAAGAGGATGTTGTGAAGTTGTTCGCGGCACTGGCGAAGGTCACAACAGAGCAGATGGCGACGTCAGCCAAGCTCTATGCGCAGTCTGTGTTCTGGCGTCGGGAGGCTTTGTTGAAAGATTCCAGACTTACGGAGAGAACCACAGTGGATTCTCTGAAAGTCTCTCCTTTGGTCGAACATGCCTTGCTAGGTCCCGAGTCTCTCCCTACCTACCCCGCAAACGTTTTTGTTTTGAAGGTGGTGTTTTATTGGGAATAACTATACCGGCAGTATGACTTGCGCATGAGCGGGCAGCCGGTGAGGGTAACTACCGAACCTTGACTACAAGTTTTGTTTTGTTTTGGGAGTTACCTCCCCCTGTTACCAGGGTCAGTGCTTCAATGTCTAAGCATCAAACGGAAGTTAATCTATATATATATACGACTTGTGTCTGTCTGTGTGTGTGTGTGTGTGTGTGTGTGTGTGTGTGTGTGTGTTCACGATGCACGGCCAAAGTTCTCGATGGATCTGCTTCAAATTTGGTGGGCATATTCAGGTAGACCCCGGACACAACCTGGTCGATGAGAATTTTCAACACATGCTCTCAGCGCGCAGCGCTGAACCGATTTTGGTTTTTCTGTTCATCTTCCCAGATCCATTCCCAGTAACTCTTCCTTATCTTCTCCAGTGTTTTGCGTTTTTCTCCCTTCCTTCGTGTGGCGTCAATCTATATTCCCGTTACTATATTTAGAAGGTCACTGTCCACAACGCTTTCATCCCAGAGAAGCTGGGTATTCCTCTACTTCTTCCCGGCGAAGCCGGGTATTCGGCTCTACTTCTTCCCGGCAAAGCCGGGTATCATTCGGCTCTGCTTCTTTCTGGCGAAGCCGGGTACCCGGCGAAGCGGGTATTCATTCTAGTGCTATATATGTGAGTTGGGTAAGTATAGTAATTAAATGAAAATTTATCGTTGAAATTTTCGATTTATTTACTTCGCAGTGATTGCATTCATGTTTATGTTGCAGTGAAGACAGATGAGGATGAAGAGGTGGATGTCCACGCCCATGTCAAGAGGTTTCAGGTATACAGGTGTAAATTTGAAGTTGATAGATCTTCATTTATTCTGCATCCATGTGCACATATACATATGCAAATGGAAAGATGTTGGTCCTGCAATATTTTGGTACCTTTTCTGCAAATAAATTAATTAGTTACATTAAATATTAAGTGTTCAGTGTTACTTGTGTCCAGGTAATGTTACTTTCCATTAATATTATTTATACCTTTGGTGTGTTTTTCGCCTTGTGTAAACATGTTCGCAATGGCATGTTCCCACTTGACATGATTTAGTGATGGCACTAGGTGTATTACAGTCAAACCTGCCTTGGCAACCTCCCATGAAAAGCTCCACCTGCCCATGACAACCAGCTGAAAGGATCCCCGCGTGTTCTCTCCTGTAAAATTCACCTTTCTGTACTCACCACCTGTCTAGAACAGACCTGGTTACTGTACGAAATTTGCGTACAATCTTACGAAATTGAAGACCGCTGTACAATTATACGCCAGACATTAAAATCATATGCAAAAAAAAATAAAAAATTATAAAAAAAAAGTATATATATAAGTCTGAAGAGGACTGTGTGAGCCTAGAAAGCAATGTGTAAAGAGGACTGTATGAGACCAGAAAATACTGACCAGTGCAGTGACAGAAATGAAGGGCTGACTCAATACTGCTGACAGCAGCTGATGCAAATTTTCCTCAGAGGTCAAAAATAAAAATTTGCTGTCATTCGTTTTGTGTCACATTTTCAAATATCTAATAGTGTATGGGTTTTTTTTCTCAACAAAAATGTTTTAATTTACTTTCAGCACAAATTCTTTCTTACATGTATTTACAGTCTTTAAATAATGGGGTTTGAGGGGGGAATAAAGCACAGTGTGTACCGCGAGAATGAATTGTACACCTTAAAATTCTGATTGTACACATTTTTAGCCTCATTTGTACACCAGGAAATTTTAGTGGTAATCAGGTCTGCTAGAAGGACAACTTTGGGTTGGTTCCTTGGACGCCGTTAAAGACAGGTTCGACTGTATATTAACCAGCATAAAGAATACATTAAAAAATGCAGTCATCTATCACAGCAACCAAAATATTGTGTAATACATTTTTTTCTTTTTCTTCTCTTTTTATTGTTTTCGTGCTCTCTTGCTTGTCCTGAAGCTTGTTCCTTCTCCCAGTATGCTCTCACGCCGCCCCGTCCCAGCACTCACTGCAACATCCACCCCTGAACTTCGTTCCGCTGCCAGACTTGTCAATTTAATGAGTCAACCAGTGTTGGTCAGACACCTGGGCACCCTCACAATCGCATTCGTGAATTTACAGACACTCCAGGGAAGGATGTCAGGCCGCTGCGGTAGGCTACCCTCGGAAGATGACACTGCACTCCTGCCCATTGTGTAATACATAGTAACAGCTATATTTTGATCAAATAACTGTCCCAAGCAAACAAAACCAGACAGACCTGTTGAAAATTTGTTCTGTTTTTTTATTTGTTTTTAAAAAAAAAAAATGGTAAAATACTGGAATATTGATGACTGTGAACTCAAGATGTCGTTTCAGCGACTGGTGAACACAAAAAAAAGGTAAAATACTGGAATATTGATGACTGTGAAAACCAAGATGTCGTTTCAGCGACTGGTGAACAAAAAAAAAAGGGTAAAATACTGGAATATTGATGACTGTGAACTCAAGATGTCGTTTCAGCGACTGGTGAACAACGTGTTGACGGCGGACGAGGACCAGCGCAACTTGAAGGACGTGGGAAGCCTGATGACCGTCGTCAGTCTCCTGACCTCTCACCTGAAGCCTGCTGGGGCCGACTATGAACAGGTGTTCACATGGGTCAAGAAGCTGTGTCAGGACGGCAATGTTGGTAAGTGGAATAGACAATGTTCAGAAATAACGCTGTTTGAGTTTTTATTGGCTATGTTGCGCCTTTTCGAAACTGAGGCAAACGTTTCTACGCTTTCTTTTTGTTTGAATTTGTGTTGTAAGTTTCTAACCTGCTGTCAGGCATTGTTTTTTGACTCACATGCGAAGCAAAAGTGAGTCTATGTACTCACCCGAGTCGTCCGTCCGTCCGTCCGTCCCGGCGTCCGTCCGTCCGTCCATCCGGAAAACTTTAACGTTGGATATTTCTTGGACACTATTCAGTCTATCAGTACCAAATTTGGCAAGATGGTGTATGATGACAAGGCCCCAAAAAACATACATAGCATCTTGACCTTGCTTCAAGGTCAAGGTCGCAGGGGCCATAAATGTTGTCTAAAAAATAGCTATTTTTCCCATTTTTGACTCACATGCGAAGCAAAAGTGAGTCTATGTACTCACCCGAGTCGTCCGTCCGTCCGTCCGTCCGGACGTCCGTCCGGACGTCCGGAAAACTTTAACGTTGGATATTTCTTGGACACTATTCAGTCTATCAGTACCAAATTTGGCAAGATGGTGTATGATGACAAGGCCCCAAAAAACATACATAGCATCTTGACCTTGCTTCAAGGTCAAGGTCGCAGGGGCCATAAATGTTGCCTAAAAAACAGCTATTTTTCACATTTTCCCCATTTTCTCTGAAGTTTTTGAGATTCAATACCTCACCTATATATGATATATAGGGCAAAGTAAGCCCCATCTTTTGATACCAGTTTGGTTTACCTTGCTTCAAGGTCAAGGTCACAGGAGCTCTTCAAAGTTGGATTGTATACATATTTTGAAGTGACCTTGACTCTGAACTATGGAAGATAACTGTTTCAAACTTAAAAATTATGTGGGGCACATGTTATGCTTTCATCATGAGACACATTTGGTCACATATGATCATGGTCAAGGTCACTTTGACCCTTATGAAATGTGACCAAAATAAGGTAGTGAACCACTAAAAGTGACCATATCTCATGGTAGAAAGAGCCAATAAGCACCATTGTACTTCCTATGTCTTGAATTAACAGCTTTGTGTTGCATGACCTTGGATGACCTTGACCTTGGGTCAAGGTCACATGTATTTTGGTAGGAAAAATGTGTAAAGCAGTTCTTAGTGTATGATGTCATTGCTGTCAAGGTCAAGCATGTGAGTCGTATGGGCTTTGCCCTTCTTGTCTCTGAAGTTTTTGAGATTGAATACCTCACCTATATATGATATATAGGGCAAAGTAAGCCCCATCTTTTGATACCAGTTTAGTTTACCTTGCTTCAAGGTCAAGGTCACAGGAGCTCTTCAAAGTTGGATTGTATACATATTTTGAAGTGACCTTGACCCTGAACTATGGAAGATAACTGTTTCAAACTTAAAAATTATGTGGGGCACATGTTATGCTTTCATCATGAGACACATTTGGTCACATATGATCAAGGTCAAGGTCACTTTGACCCTTATGAAATGTGACCAAAATAAGGTAGTGAACCACTAAAAGTGACCATATCTCATGGTAGAAAGAGCCAATAAGCACCATTGTACTTCCTATGTCTTGAATTAACAGCTTTGTCTTGTATGACCTTGGATGACCTTGACCCATGTATTTAGGTAGGAAAAATGTGTAAAGCAGTTCTTAGTGTATGATGTCATTGCTAGGTTTAGCTGAAGGTCAAGGTCATGTAAAGGTCAAGGTCAAGCATGTGAGTCGTATGGGCTTTGCCCTTCTTGTTTATTTTTTATGTTGATGCTAGTAGTGTAAAGCTAGCTAAAGCACAAAACAAAAATGTTGCTCTGAATTTAACCTCCTTAATAACTCGCAGATCAAAAATGTACAGAGGATGGTGTGTGTGGGTGTATGTTTGTGTGTGTGGGTGTATGTTTGTGTGTGTGTGGGTGTGTGTGGGTGTATGTTTGTGTCTGTGGGTGTATGTTTGTGTGTGTGGGTGTCTGTGTGGGTGTATGTTTGTGTGTGTGGGTGTATGTTTGTGGGTGTCTGTGTGTGTGGGTGTCTGTGTGTGTGGGTGTATGTTTGTGTCTGTGTGTGTGCATGCTTGTCACAACATATCACGAGATCTAAACGACAATTGGTCTACCACCTCTGTTTTGCCCACGCTTTATTTTTCCTTTGTCAAGAGTAAGTAGCACTTGCAGAAGAATTTCAGTGCGATGAAAAAGAAGTTTAATCTCTCTGTTCCGTTGTTGATTTGCACAACACAAACAGGTGCCATTACACACAAATACATGGCAGTACATTCACCATGATGCATTCACTGTTGTGCAGACGACATGGTAACCAGCAAGCTACTGCTGGGCTGTCTGCTGAAGCTGTCGGTACAGATGAAGGACTTGCCGCACATTGTGCGAGACTTCATGCAGGATCTGCACAGTCAGCTAGGAGATGTAGAGCAAGTGAGTACACTGAAACCTCTTAAAAATTAAAATAAAATGACGAAAATAATTTAGAAATGTTTGGTATCCTTTCACCTGCTCAGATCTCTGATTATTTGTATTTATCCCATGACCTGCCTCTTTGTCTCTGTTAGCTGTAGAGGGGATTATTCTGGATAATCCATCACAACCATATGGATTATCCATCACAACCGAGTCTCGATCTCACCTGTCATTGGTCATTGTCTTTGATCTCAGAGTACATTTGAATAATTTAGAGGTCATCTGCATATTTATCGTTAACTCGGGGACTACTTTTTTTCAGCAAAACGATTGAGATATTCTGCGGTATAAAAGTCGAACTGACATTTGGCTAACGATCCACAAATATTATCATTGAAGAAATAAAGAAAACAACAAAGAATGTACATAATCTGTTTGGGTGAATAGAGCTGAGTGAAGATTATGAGTTGTCCGACGCGGTGAGACTGAGAGAGAGACAGAGAGCACGACAGAGAGCGACAGAGAGCACGAGAGAGAGCGACAGAGACACAGTGATTCAAGGTGCACAACTCTAGTAAAGTTGTCGTAACGAGGTACGCTTCATGGGTGTAGCGTTATGCTATTAGCATAATGTAGCTGTCATACTCACACAACTAGCCCAACAGTCGGATAGTTTGGAAAGGTGTTTATTCAGGCATGATGTCAAGATGGCGACCAAGATGGCGACGCCGGTGTCCAGTCCCCCGGATGCTCATTAGCATATCAAGGGACGTAATACACATAGACTACGCGACATCTCCCTTCCTTTGAGATTGACAAATAAAGCCTTTCGAAGTGGCTTGCAATTAAATTTTTAGTGTCCACAGATAACCGAGGAAGGAGATAAGCAACTTTGCTTTTTGTAACTAAAGTTCATGAATCCAACTTTGATTCTGCTTGCTTGCAAAGGCACAATTAACGAATAACATAAGTTCACTTCCCTGCTTGGGCGATGTCTTGTACAGTTCACTCCTTGAAGCGGGCTGGCATGGTGATGGCTCTGCCGCTGCGGGTAGTCACCGGTGTCGGCCTGCTGTTGATGATGCCCTGTGGAGATGGACTGTAGGTGGACCCTCCGGCGTCCTGGCCGGTGTTCCTTGGGGGTGAACCTCTGGCGGACCCTCCGTCACCTGGGCTGGCACCACTGCTGCTGGAGACGTCGCTGGACACTGGCCCTGGACACGGGCCGGGCTCATTGTGAACGTAAGAGCCTGTCTGGACTGGACTGGGTGCTTTGTGACTTGCACCACTCTTCTGGTCACTGGATACGGGGATGTGGGCTTCGTGTTGGGAAAGGTCAGTTTGGACAGGAATGGAGTAGGGAGTGGACTTCTCAGGCTGCAGACCATGTGAGCGCCTGAGGTGACGCCTGTTGCGCCGAAACGTGCCTCGTGGCGATTTCACCACGTAGGATCTTGGTGCGACTTGCTGCTGCACCACTGTTGGGCTTCTCCAACTCTTCTCTCCGTCCAGCTTCTGCATCACGATGTCACCAGGAAGAAGCGTATCTAGGGGCCGTACTCCATGACGCCTATCAAATGTCTGTTTGTTCTTCTTCTTAGCCTTTGCATCATTGGCTGCCACTGTTGATTTCTCGCAGACTCTGGGCTCGAGGTTTTCAGACAGTGTTGGGAGCGTTGTTCTCAGACGTCTTCCTGATGCAAGCTGTGCTGGGCTGTAGCCTGTGGCTTCAATAGGTGTGTCTCTGTAGATGAGAAGAGCGAGTGCAGGATCATCTTGCGACAGTATCTTCTTTGCTGTCTGTACTGCTCGTTCCGCCTCACCGTTCGCCTGTGGAAAGTGAGGACTTGTAGTGACGTGTTTGAATCCCCACTCCTTTGCAAAGATCTGGAACTCTCCGGATGTGAACTGCGTTCCATTATCAGAAACAAGTATCTCGGGGATGCCCTGTCGTGCAAACATGTCTTTCATGTTCTTGATGACTTCTGCTGAAGTGATCGTCTTGAGGTGAGCCAGTTCAATGTACCGGGAGTAGTAATCCACAAGAACAAGGTATGACTGTCCCTTGAGTTCACACAGATCTGCTCCGCACTTCTGGAATGTTCGCTGAGGTAGCTCTGTTGGAATCAATGGCTCTTTGGTCTGCGATGGCCTCTTCTCCTGACAGTGCTTGCATTCTTCAACCAACTTCTTCATTCTGGCGCTGATTCCGGGCCACCAAACTGCTTCCTTCATCCTCTCTCTACATTTAGTGATCCCTTGATGACCCTCGTGGATTCTGCGTAGAATGTCGTCCTGTAGCGAAGCTGGGACCACGATGCGCTTTCCTCTAGTAAGAAGACCCTGATTCTCGCTGAGTTCACTGCGCACTGCGTAGTAGTCACGCAATCCATCCTCAACTTCGGTGATGTACTGCGGCCATCCTTCACGCGTATAGCGAAGTGCTTCTTGGATCAGTCTGTCTTTCTTCGTCTCCACTGCGATTTCTTGCATGCGTTTGTCTGATGCTGCACAAGACCAGGAAATGTCCACACCGTGTAGGTAGGCAGGGATCGCGTTTACCGGTAATTTCCGGTATTTTACCGGTTAAGGGGGGACAGGGTAGGCAAGCACTTTTTTTTTTTATTTTGGAAACAGCTTGCTGCTTGTTTGATTTTTGCAAGCAGAATAACCTAATTAAGGGAAACCATTTAAAATTTTGAGTGAAAAGCAATTTTTGGGGGTTTTATTCACCAAAATGTGAGAAAAACGTTATAAAATGTGCTTATTTTAAAATGTTGCAGTTTGTGAACCAGTGCATGTTTTGATCCAATTTTTCTTCTTTGCAGCAATATGTGTGTGTTTAATAATTCTGTGTATCGAAAAGCATTTCTAAGCAATATATTATTTTAATTTAGCATTTTCAGTTACCGGTTCAGTTCTGATAAGAAAAATACATGAAATCCTAACTGTCAGACTCATAAAAACCCAACCAATGCACTGAACTCTTATTCCATACACAGAACTGATGCTGTACAACTCATAAACAACATATACAAAAACTGAACAAATCCATCAAGCCTTTCAAAAGTTGCAACATTTTAATTGTAGCGTTTTGTCTGAAAATTACATTCAGAGAAAACAGCATTTTAAAGATTTGAACCAGTACATAAAAAAACCAGTAGCACAGTGCACCCTGAATTCATATGTTTTTATCAGAATGACCACTTTACTATGTAGGGAAAAGGATTTGACAATCAAATTATCAGGATTTTTTTTATATACATCATATGAAAACAGCCATCTTTGTTTGTACCGATATGAAAACATGAATCAGAACCAAACTGTCAGACTCATAAAAACCCAACCAATGCACTTAACTCTTATTCCATACACAAAACTGACGCTTTACAAATCATAAACAACATAAACAAAAATGAAACAAATCCATCAAGCCATTCAAAAGTTGCAACATTTTAATTACAGATGTTTGTCTGAAAATTACATTCAGAGAAAACAGCATTTGAAAGATTCCAACCAGTACCTCAAACTAGTAGCACAGTTCAGCTTGAATTGATATGTTTTTATAAGAATAACCACTTAACTATGATGGGGAAATGATTTGACGATCAAATTATCCGGACTTTTTTTAAAAAATCATTTGAAAACTCATCTATGTTAGTGCAGATATGAATCAAAACGAAACTGTCGGACTCATAAAAACACAAGGAATCCTTTGTATTCTTATTCCATGCACAGAAATGGTGCTTCACAAATCATAAACAACATATACAAAATTGGAACAAATCCATCTTGCCATTCAAAAGTTACAACATTTTAATTACCACATTTTGTCTCAAATTACATGTAGAGAAAACAGCATGTAAAAGAGTCTCACTAGTACCCCGGTAAACTAGTACCACAGTAGAGCTTGAATTAATGGGGTGTTTTTTTTTTAACCAGAATAACACTTTAACTATGAAGGGGAAATGATTTGATAATCAAATTATCAGATTTTTTTGATTTAAAAAAAAATCATATGAAAACATTAAAAAAGTCAATTATCTGTGTTTGTGCTGATATGAAAATATTGATCAGAACCAAACTGTCAGACTCATAAAAACCCAACAGATGCCCTGATTTCTTATTCCATTGCATAGAAATGATGCTTCACAAATCATCAACAACATTACATAATTATATATACACAAATGGAACAAAGCTATCAAGCCATTCAAAAGTTGCAACATTTTAATTACAGTATTTCTGTGCTCAATCCTAACACTGCAGCAAATTTCTGTAAAGCTGAATGTCCCTTTCCATGTACCAACATGGTCATACGCGGATTATTTAAAATGCAACTTTACCACCCGAAGCGTTGCAAACACCGGGAGAAGAGTAAACAACTGCAGACTTGAATGGACACTCATATGCACTCCAGATGCAGGGCCTGTGCAAATCCTTGGGCTGATGCATCACCTTCTTTCATAATCAGACTGCTATCAGACAAGCATTCAGTACAGGATATAGACCTTTCAGCAATAGATTGAGCTGATCAATGTTGACAAAAGCCCAACCCATGTCAGCGGAGTGACGCACAGTACCAGTATCCATATCTGCTTGTGATGGGTCAGAAGATGGCAAAGTATCTGTATCTTCTTATGGTTGGTCAGAAGATGGCAAAGCTGATGTTTCTGCTGTGGAAGAGGGTAGTTCCGGTTTAGCAAACTTTTCCATCAGGTCAATCTTTCTCCTCGCTGCCACCACAGGAGGACTGGCTCTCCCCTTGCTCCAACCTAATAAATACACAAACACTGATTTAATATTTGATACAACTGTCCATGGTTTTTGTTTGTAATAAGCTGCAAAATTTAAGACTCAATATAAACGTCAACAAGTGCTTGTACTTTATTTTGCAAATGACCATGTTACATGGGGTGTACCTCAACTTTTTGGCTAGGCCGGTAAATCAGAAATCCCAATCAGCCCCCAACCACTGAACCAGGCGGGTTTTCTTACAACCACCTCAGCGGCTCGTACCCACATATGTCGGTTGACGAACACACACACACACACAAAAGACATTCATTAATTGGCCCCTATCACAAAATTTACATGTCAAGTTTACTATGGGATTTGAGTAACCACACAATCACATACACACAGGAACTAATACTGAAACTAGCTGAATTATTTTCTTTCTTTCTTTCTTTCTTTTCATATTTTTCTTTTAAAATTAATTTATTTCATCACACTTGCTATGTATTTGCTTGTTTCTTGTCTGTTGTCTGTTTTGTGTGTGTGTGTGTGTGTGTGTGTGTTCTGTGTGTGTGTATACATTTTCAGATTTCCTAAACCTAGCACTGTTTGCAGGTGATCTTTATGCTTTTGATTCATGAGTTGCATCCCCAGTCCTTTAGTTTAACTCTTTTTTTTTCTTTGGTGAAGTAAATTGGATCTATTTTTTTATTCCTTAGTTAATGGAAAAGATTTGACAACAATATTGCTGTCAATGATAGGTTGGTCAGCCATGCTGGTGTAAACCAATCCTTTAGAATTAGAGAACGCTCTCTAGTACTAGTAGGGTACTTATTTTCCTACGGTCAATGACCAGAAACAGAAACTGTGTCAGTCGTACATCGCTCAGATGCTGCTTCTCAGTTTGACCCCAGACAAAGAATAATGATGACATGTTACACCATAGTAAGCTCTCAAGGACTGGCCAGCGAAGAACAATAAAATAGGGGTTGTGAAGACGATATCACAGAGATGATTGAGGGAGGGAGGGAGGGGGGGGTGTGCGGCGGCGGCATGGTCAGTAAATTGGATCAAGAAACACGCAAAATACTTCAGACACAAACTGTTTATCATTTACCTGCAAACCCTAACACATTCTTACAACAACAACAACATAACAATGTGCAATAAATCACGTTGTCAAACAAACAAGATCGAAAAGAGAAAGAAGCAAAACCCACCTCGTCGAGTCAAGAATCTTAGAATGTCGTCTGCTTCAATACGATAATGTTGGTTCATTTCGGAGTGTTGTTACTTCCTTCTACTGTTCGCTGCTGCTGGTTCATCTTTCTCTGATATTTCTTGCCACTATGCCGAACATTTCCAATGTTAGGGTTGTTCTCCGCAGCTCAAAACTTTGAAAAATGCTGCTGAATCGGTGAAAACGTCATGGATTTGTTGACACCGGGGGACTGATAAGTTGTCTACTGCGCTTGCGCCAAAGGCCTTTGACCTACATATATTTGCATATATTAATTCCGGGGTTTCGGTTGGAACGGATTCTCTCTCTTTGTGCCTATGTCAACGGAAATTCCCCAACGGTGATGACGTCATCTTGAAGAACGGAAATTTCCACACAGTTTGAACAGCGAAGGGTCATGTCATGTGCGCACATTTACCAGCACGGAGTATCCAAAGTTGACCATTTTTTCGATTTTTTTGATAAAACACAGACAAAAACAACAAAACATCGGTTTGAAAATGGTTTTATTTACATGAATACATGTCTAAAATGACAAAAGCAGATTATTGAATGCATTCCAGGATGTTCAAAGGTGTGAAAAATGCAACAACCCCAAAAAGGTGTATGAGACCAAAAATAACTCATTTTGCCTACCCGGTCTGCCCTTAAGATTTGCCAATACCGGGAAAAAAAAGTGGATGTCGGTCAGACGTACCGATTGTTATTTGGTTTGACCGGTAAAAAAAAAAGTAGTAATTACAAAAATCGTTTGTCAATACGAGGGGGAGAGAGAGAGAGAGACAGAGAGAGAGAGACAGAGAGAGAGAGAGAGAGAGAGAGACAGAGAGAGAGAGAGAGAGAGACTCAGACCTTTATTACAAAAGGAGAGAGAGAGAGAGAGAGAGAGAGAGAGAGAGAGAGAGAGAGAGATTTGGATGGCTTGTTGTGACAGCGCTACAATGTTGCGATTATGTCTCCATTGATGACACTTGATGTCAAGGTGTCAAACATGACGTCAAAAATAACAAGGAGGCGAGCTCCGAAATGTCTTTCAGTACGATGACTACGATTGTGCCAGATCTAAAGTATTTGCTAGCAGATTATTTGAGCAATGTAGGTGGTCAGGGAGCGGAGAAATCTTTCTTGTCGCCGAGAAAAAGATCTACACACACAGACATCAGACATCATACTTTTCGCGCCATTTCTTTTGGTTCCCGGTCCATCGTAAAATCTTTCAGTTTATGAGAAACTGAAAGACAATAAGGGACGGCGTCTAACTATAGCCAACATAGCATCATACCGGGAAATCACGTACTCACACCAGCTTAGATCTTTGTCTACATACAGTTGATTATTGTGAGGCGAAAGTGAAACTGTAACAGTAAGTAACTAGTGAGTAAGTCTTCCAGTTGCGTGATTACTATTTGCTTTCCTATTTTATTTCGGAAGTCTCTCTCTCTCTCTCTCTCTCTCTCTCGCTCTCTCTCTCTCTCGCTCTCTCTCTCTCTCTCCGGCTGCTGATGTGTCACTGTCAAGTTGTGCGACAGTTGCTTTGAGAGGGGGGGGGGGGGGGGAGAGAGAAAAAACGTCCGCATATCACTGACATTGATAAACATTGATTTAATGTATTGTAAGTCATTGTTTGTCTTTTACTGGTTGCCTTGGCAAGCTTACCGATTTTCGTGAGAGCCTTGTAGCCAGCTCATGACGTCATACCGGTTTGAAAAATACCTAGCGCGATCACTGGGTAGGCTTCCACATCTTCAATGAGTGTTGTGACCTCGTCTTGCTGTTCAGTGGTGAACTGAGGACTGCGGGAGAGAGCATCTGCGACGACAAGCTTCTTCCCCGGCACATACTCAGCTTTGACGCTGAACCTCATGAGACGCATCAGCATCCTTTGACATCGTATGGGCGTATCTTGAAGGTCTTTGTGGTTGATGATGGGCACGAGAGGCTTGTGATCTGTCTGAAGCGTCACGTTTTCCAGACCTATCAGGTATCTGCTGAATTTCTCACATGACCAGACTGCTGCCAGTGTCTCTTTCTCGATCTGGGCATATCTGCGTTCTGTGGTTGTCAATGTTCTTGAACAGTATGCGACAGGTTTCATGCCTTCGGGGTGTTCTTGCAGCAACACTCCTCCGATCCCATAACTGCTCGCATCTGCGCTGACGACTGTCGGCTTCCTCAGATCGTAGTGTGCTAGCGTTGGCGCTGAGGTAAGCATCTTCTTCACAGTCACCATGGCCTGGATCTGTGCTGGGCCCCACGTCCATGCTTGGTTCTTCTCCAGAAGTTGTGTCACTGGCTGGAGTACACTGGACAGGTTGGGCAGGTAGCGACCCAGGAAGTTGATCATACCAAGCATCCTCCTCAACTCGGGCACGTTGGTTGGATCTGTCATGGTCATGATGGCTTCCAGTTTGGCTGGATCTGGTGAGATGCCGTTCTTGCTGATTCGATGACCCAAGAACTCGATCTCATGCTTCCTGAGTTCGCACTTCTCCCGATTCAGCTTCAGGTTGACGCTGGCCAGTTTCTTAGTTACGCTTTCAAGATGTCGCTCATGTGCTGGTTCATCCTCACTGTGGACCATCATGTCATCGAAGAAACAAATGACGTTGGACTCATCCTTCAGTATGTTCTCCATGGTTCTTTGGAAAATCTCTGGAGCTGAAGTTATGCCGAATGGCAACCTCTTGTAGTAAAATCTACCGCATGGGGTAATGAAGGTAGTGAGCTTTGCTGACTCTGGGTCAAGTGGAATCTGGTAGAATCCTGATGTGGCGTCTAACTTGCTGAAAACTGCCGACCCAGAAAGCTTGTGCAGGATGTCTTCGAGCGTGGGGAGTGTGTAGCGCTCACGCTTGACTGCTGCATTCAGATGCTTGTAGTCTGTGCAGATTCTCACTGATCCTGACTTCTTCATGACTGGCACTATCGGTGCACACCAATCTGTTGGTTCTGTCACCTCTTCTATAATCCCAGCCTTCTGCATCTTTGTGAGTTCATCTTTGACTTTGTCTAGCAGAGGTATTGGGATCCTTCTTGCTGAGTGAACACTGTAAGCTTCAGATTCTGCTTTCAGAACGATCTTCACTGGTGGGCACTGGACAGGTTTGTCATCCAGCTCACCGAAGGGCATCTCCACAGCTTCAACCCTCATGACTAGGCCCATTCTTGCCGCTGCTTCTCTGCTGAGAAGGTTGTCTGTCTTTGACTGTACGACGAAGAGTCGAAGCGAGTGAAGTTGGTCGTGGACTTTGCTAATGGCCACAAATTGTCCCTCACACTTTAGGATACCTCCTGGACTACGCAGGATTGCGCTGGTTTTGCTAAGTTGTGGGCAAGGCTTCAGCTTTCGGTACTGCGCTGATGAGATAACGGACACGTCCGCTCCAGTATCAATCTTGAATGGGACGTCGCATCCTCCAAACTTGAGTGTCGTCATCCACGGCGGTTCCTTTTTGCCTTCTGAGCACAATGTTCCTACAAAGTGTTCCTCTCGGCTTGCTTGAGCCTCTTCTGAATGCCCCCTCTGTGATGCCACCTCCATTTGTGGTTCATCTATGGCGTTGACTGCCTTGCTTCTGCAGACTGCTGCGAAATGGTTGTTGCGTCCGCACTTGTTGCACTTCTTGCCTTGTGCTGGGCACGCTTGTCTGTGGTGCTGACGACCGCAACGTGAACAGCTGGCCTCTTGCAGCTTCCCCCCGCCTTGGGTTGAGCCGCCTCTGCCTGGAGTATAACTACTGCCGCCTCTACGAGCGCTGCCAGCGCTACCTCCACGCCTGTTCCGTTGATCACTACCTCCGCTTTGTCTGCGCTGTAGTGCGTCTACACTTGACTGCCGCTGGTCTGAGAGCTGTGACTTTACCAGTTCATACTGCCTAGCGTCCTGCACAGCACCTTCTAAGGTCAAGTCCGGTTTTAACTGCAGTTTTTCTGAAAGTTCAGTGTCTAGGACTCCTAACACCAATCTGTCCCTAATGGACTCTTCTTTGTTTGGGAACTCCGCTGTTGCAGCTAACTCATGCAGTGCACGAACATATGTTTCAATGTTTTCTTCAGGCTTCTGATTTCTAACGTGGAATCTAGCTCGTTCATGGATAATGTTTCTTTTTGGAACAAAATACCCATCAAATTTGCCAAGGACAACATCAAACTTCTTTGAGTCTGCATCACTCAGTCCGAATGAAAGAAATATTCTCTCAGCTTCATTTCCCATCGCATAGATCAAAGCACTGACCTGTACCTTTTCCTCATCTTTATCCAGTTTGGACGCTGACCTGTATCTCTCAAAACGCTGTTTCCATTCAGGCCATTTTGTAGGTTGCGTGAAATCGAATGCGTCGGGCGCTTTGAAAGGACCCATGACTCTAGTCTAGTTCTGCTTGCTAGGTCTCGCCACTCAGGTTTCTGTTTTCTGAAACTAAATTCAGTTCGATTTGCTAGAGACGTCGGTACTGACCACGCTGCCACCATGTAGCGTTATGCTATTAGCATAATGTAGCTGTCATACTCACACAACTAGCCCAACAGTCGGATAGTTTGGAAAGGTGTTTATTCAGGCATGATGTCAAGATGGCGACCAAGATGGCGACGCCGGTGTCCAGTCCCCCGGATGCTCATTAGCATATCAAGGGACGTAATACACATAGACTACGCGACAATGGGCAACCGCTTAGATCAATCCCAAGAACATCCTGATTCAAAATCTTGAGCGACAAAATAAAACTTACACTAAAACAGTGTGCTTATAGTTTTTGAGTCACTTGAGAAAAAGTGACTCTATGTAATCGGTCAGTGTTAGTCTGTCCGGCCGGCCGTCCGGCCGGCCGTCCGTAGACACCACCTTAACGTTGGACTTTTCTCGGAAACTATCAAAGCGATCGGGCTCATATTTTGTTTAGTCGTGACCTCCAATGACCTCTACACTTTAACGATGGTTTCGTTGACCTTTGACCTTTTTCAAGGTCACAGGTCAGCGTCAAAGGAAAAATTAGACATTTTATATCTTTGACAAAGTTCATCGGATGTGATTGAAACTTTGTAGGATTATTCTTTACATCAAAGTATTTACATCTGTAGCCTTTTACGAACGTTATCAGAAAAACAAGGGAGATAACTAGCCTTTTCTGTTCGGCAACACACAACTTAACGTTGGGCTTTTCTCGGAAACTATAAAAGTGACCGGGCTCAAATTTTATGTGAACGTGACTCATTGTGTTGTGAATAGCAATTTCTTCCTGTCCATCTGATGCCTCATATAATATTCAGAACTGCGAAAGTGACTCGATCGAGCGTTTGCTCTTCTTGTGTTCATTTGTTATCGCATTTAGAGCATTGATTGCTAAATATGGTTCAATAGAACAAGGCTGTCTCATCAGTCGTCTGCTACAGATCTGTCGTCTGCTGCAGGATCTGTCGTTTGCTATACATGTAGTATCTTTGGCTCAAGTTGACCAGCATGGAAATTGCCATTTTCAAAGTTAGTGATACTGTTAGAATAAAAGGTGGCGAAGAAGGTCCGATCTTGGACATACAGAGACCACTAGGTTACATGCGTTGCCGCATAAAAACAACTCGACAGTGGTGCGCCGTTTTCCCCCAGACAGATACCTAATGGCCTGAGACAACGACAGACATCAAAGTTAGGCTCATCTAAATCAGTAAGTGACGATTGAAGAAGTAGGTAATCCAAATTTGAACACTGAAGCACAAAGGCTCAAATAAGCACAAACTCAGCAATCATCTTCATTGCTTGTAAAATCACACACGCGGTCTTTCGAATCCTGAACCCAGGTCAAAAATGAGTTACTTCCCTTCGGGTATCATTCTCTCTCGTCGCTAGCTGTGAAGCGAAGATTATCAGAATGCGGTCTTTCGCAGTTTTGACGAATGCCAGCACCCCCCGCGGGTTAGGGGGAAGAATTTACCCGATGCTCCCCAGAATGTCGTAAGAGGCGACTAACGGATTCTGCTTCTTCTTTTACCCTTGTTAAGTGTTTCTTGTATAGAATAATTATAGTCAATTTTTGTAAAGATTTTAGTCAAGCAGTATGTAAGAAATGTTAAGTCCTTTGTACTGGAAACTTGCATTCTCCCAGTAAGGTAATATATTGTACTACGTTGCAAGCCCCTGGAGCAAATTTTTGATTAGTGCTTTTGTGAACAAGAAACAATTGACAAGTGGCTCTATCCCATCTCCCCCCTTTCCCCGTCACGATATAATCTTCGTGGTTGAAAACGACGTTAAACACCAAATAAAGAAAAGAAAGTGTACATAGGACTCTATATGCTGAGTTTGGTGTTGGATTTTATGTACAGTAGCTTGATTTCACAGGAACAGAGACAAATGTTTCAAGACATTGTACTGTAGGACTTTTTATGCTGAGTTTGGTGTCAGATTTTATGCTTACTACCTGTTCACTGTATGGAGTATGCTGCAAGATCATCTTGTGGTAATGAGCTTTTGATTTTTACTTCCCAGAGCTAGGATAAAAGTATTAAAACATGGAAAGGTTACCTCTTGAACTGCATTTTTCTTTTGATCCTTTCTTGCTTGATGTTTTCTTTTTGTGTAAGAAAAGAGCCTCCGTGTGCCCTGAAAAATGCTTAAAACGCAAAATTTGCCCGGGGAGCTTTGCCCCCCTGGTCCCCCCACCAGGGCGCTGCCCCTGGACCCCGGCTGAAATGTCAGTACTTTCAAACCACTTTTACTCATTCCCAGGCCTGAATAATAATAATAAATGAGCATTTATATAGCGCAACATCATAACTTTACAATTATGCTCTTTGCGCTTGACACATTTAAAATTAAAACACAGTTATACAAGCATTTACATCTACATTCATAGTCAACAACGCTTAATTAAAAGCATACACCATCAAACATACATTACAAAAAATAACAAACTGGTTTGCAAGCCAAATGTGCTACAGACTATTCCCTATTCCAAAAATGTGTACGTAAAAACGTTGTAAAATTTGTGTATGTGAAAATATGCATATTCCAGGACGTGGAGGTTGAGAACAGGACCCACTACTCTCTCATCACGCCCAGAACAGCCGCCCCCCACGGCGTGACGCTGCTTCTGCCTTTCATTGACCAGGACCTGGACGACACGGAGTGGGTCGTTGCACGCATGAAGGCAGACTCCACACCGCACAGTCTCAGTGATGGTCAGTTTCTTTCTGGATCTGTTTAGTTTGATCAAGGATATAACAGATGCCTCCAACAATTGCGATGGTCAGTTTACTTCTCGGTCTGTTTGGTTTGCACCCTGGATATAGTGAAGCTCCCTTTTCAAACCTCCAACATTCCCTGCATAGTCTCTGTGATGGTCAGTTTACTTCATGGTCCATTTTGTGTGCACACTGGATATAGTGGAGCCCCCTTTTCAAACCTCCAACATTCCCTGCATAGTCTCTGTGATGGTCAGTTTACTTCATGGTCCATTTTGTGTGCACACTGGATATAGTGGAGCTCCCTTTTCAAACCTCCAACATTCCCTGCATAGTCTCTGTAATGGTCAGTTTACTTCGTGGTCCATTTTGTGTGCACACTGGATATAGTGGAGCTCCCTTTTCAAACCTCCAACATTCCCTGCATAGTCTCTGTGATGGTCAGTTTACTTCATGGTCCATTTTGTGTGCACACTGGATATAGTGGAGCCCCCTTTTCAAGGCCTCCAACATTCCCTGCATAGTCTCTGTGATGGTCAGTTTACTTTGTGGTCCATTTTGTGTGCACACTGGATATAGTGGAGCTCCCTTTTCAAACCTCCAACATTCCCTGCATAGTCTCTGTGATGGTCAGTTTACTTCATGGTCCATTGTGTGTGCACACTGGATATAGTGGAGCTCCCTTTTCAAACCTCCAACATTCCCTGCATAGTCTCTGTGATGGTCAGTTTACTTCATGGTCCATGTTGTGTGCACACTGGATATAGTGGAGCCCCCTTTTCAAACCTCCAACATTCCCTGCATAGTCTCTGTGATGGTCAGTTTACTTCATGGTCCATTTTGTGTGCACACTGGATATAGTGGAGCTCCCTTTTCAAACCTCCAACATTCCCTGCATAGTCTCTGTGATGGTCAGTTTACTTCATGGTCCATTTTGTGTGCACACTGGATATAGTGGAGCCCCCTTTTCAAACCTCCAACATTCCCTGCATAGTCTCTGTGATGGTTAGTTTACTTCATGGTCCATTTTGTGTGCACACTGGATATAGTGGAGCCCCCTTTTCAAACCTCCAACATTCCCTGCATAGTCTCTGTGATGGTCAGTTTACTTCGTGGTCCATTTTGTGTGCACACTGGATATAGTGGAGCCCCCTTTTCAAACCTCCAACATTCCCTGCATAGTCTCTGTGATGGTCAGTTTACTTCATGGTCCATTTTGTGTGCACACTGGATATAGTGGAGCCCCCTTTTCAAGGCCTCCAACATTCCCTGCATAGTCTCTGTGATGGTCAGTTTACTTTGTGGTCCATTTTGTGTGCACACTGGATATAGTGGAGCTCCCTTTTCAAACCTCCAACATTCCCTGCATAGTCTCTGTGATGGTCAGTTTACTTCATGGTCCATTTTGTGTGCACACTGGATATAGTGGAGCCCCCTTTTCAAACCTCCAACATTCCCTGCATAGTCTCTGTGATGGTCAGTTTACTTCATGGTCCATTTTGTGTGCACACTGGATATAGTGGAGCTCCCTTTTCAAACCTCCAACATTCCCTGCATAGTCTCTGTGATGGTCAGTTTACTTCATGGTCCATTTTGTGTGCACACTGGATATAGTGGAGCTCCCTTTTCAAACCTCCAACATTCCCTGCATAGTCTCTGTGATGGTCAGTTTACTTCATGGTCCATTTTGTGTGCACACTGGATATAGTGGAGCTCCCTTTTCTAACCTCCAACATTCCCTGCATAGTCTCTGTGATGGTCAGTTTACTTCGTGGTCCATTTTGTGTGCACACTGGATATAGTGGAGCCCCCTTTTCAAACCTCCAACATTCCCTGCATAGTCGCTGTGATGGTCAGTTTACTTCATGGTCCATTTTGTGTGCACCCAGGATATAGTGGAGCCCCCTTTTCAAGGCCTCCAACATTCCCTGCATAGTCTCTGTGATGGTCAGTTTACTTCATGGTCCATTTTGTGTGCACACTGGATATAGTGGAGCCCCCTTTTCAAACCTCCAACATTCCCTGCATAGTCTCTGTGATGGTCAGTTTACTTCATGGTCCATTTTGTGTGCACCCAGGATATAGTGGAGCCCCCTTTTCAAGGCCTCCAACATTCCCTGCATAGTCTCTGTGATGGTCAGTTTACTTCATGGTCCATTTTGTGTGCACCCAGTATATAGTGGAGCCCCCTTTTCAAGGCCTCCAACATTCCCTGCATAGTCTCTGTGATGGTCAGTTTACTTCATGGTCCATTGTGTGTGCACACTGGATATAGTGGAGCTCCCTTTTCAAACCTCCAACATTCCCTGCATAGTCTCTGTGATGGTAAGTTTACTTCATGGTCCATTTTGTGTGCACACTGGATATAGTGGAGCTCCCTTTTCAAACCTCCAACATTCACTACATAGTCTCTGTGATGGTCAGTTTACTTCATGGTCCATTGTGTGTGCACACTGGATATAGTGGAGCTCCCTTTTCAAACCTCCAACATTCCCTGCATAGTCTCTGTGATGGTCAGTTTACTTCATGGTCCATTTTGTGTGCACACTGGATATAGTGGAGCTCCCTTTTCAAACCTCCAACATTCCCTGCATAGTCTCTGTGATGGTCAATTTACTTCATGGTCCATTTTGTGTGCACACTGGATATAGTGGAGCTCCCTTTTCAAACCTCCAACATTCCCTGCATAGTGTCTGTGATGGTCAGTTTACTTTGTGGTCCATTTTGTGTGCACCCAGGATATAGTGGAGCTCCCTTTTCAAACCTCCAACATTCCCTGCATAGTCTCTGTGATGGTCAGTTTACTTCATGGTCCATTTTGTGTGCACACTGGATATAGTGGAGCCCCCTTTTCAAACCTCCAACATTCCCTGCATAGTCTCTGTGATGGTCAGTTAACTTCATGGTCCATTGTGTGTGCACACTGGATATAGTGGAGCTCCCTTTTCAAACCTCCAACATTCCCTGCATAGTCTCTGTGATGGTCAGTTTACTTCATGGTCCATTTTGTGTGCACACTGGATATAGTGGAGCCCCCTTTTCAAACCTCCAACAATCACAGCATAGTCTCTGTGATGGTCAGTTTACTTCATGGTCCATTTTGTGTGCACACTGGATATAGTGGAGCCCCCTTTTCAAACCTCCAACAATCACAGCATAGTCTCTGTGATGGCCTGTTTAGTTCAGGGTTTCATTTACTAGTGCGCCCTGCGCCATTGGCGCATTAAATCTGAAAATGTCCCATCACAATTTCCCTTCAGTGCGTCAAAGGGCGCATTGAGATTACGTACCACCACGCCACCAAATGTACACTTTACATCGGATTACACACTCACACACACACACACTCACACACACACACACACACACACACACACACACACACACACACACACACACACACACACACATACACACACACACACACATACATGGATAACACGATATAGCGGCTAATTTTGGATGGCACCATATTGCACCCTTTTACATCATTGTTGAAAAACGCGTACAGGCCTCTTTGGCGCTTCTTGCCTTCGATTATGTCCCATCGGAATTTGGTTGAGGGGGACAAATGTCCCATTGCCTTTTTCTCCCAGGTTAAACCCTGTTAGTTTGCATCCAGAACATAGCAGAGGCCCTCTTTTGAGACTTCCAACAACAGTGATGGTCAGTTTGCTTCTTGGTCTGTTTAGTTTGCACCCAGGAAATAGTGGAGCCTTTAAACCTCCAACAATCACCGTATAGTCTCAGTGTTGGTCAGTTTCTTTCTGGGTTTGCATCCAGGATATAGAAGAGGCCCTCTTTTAAACCTCCAACAATCACCGTATAGTCTCAGTGTTGGTCAGTTTCTTTCTGGGTTTGCATCAAGGATATTGAAGAGGCCCTCTTTTAAACCTCCAACAATCACTGTATAGTCTCAGTGTTGGTCAGTTTCTTTCTGGGTCAGTTTAGTTTGCATCCAGGATATAGTGTAGCCCCCTTTTAACAGCTCCCAACAATAGTTGACGGTCAGTTTACATCTGTTTTGTTTGCATCAAGCAAATTATTATAAATGGTTGGGTTTTTTTTTAAAGCCCTCACGGTTAAACAATTAGGGGCATGTTCCAGAGTGTTGCCCGGACTTTGGTGTTTGTCTTTAAGTTTAATGCTTATTTCTTTTGTTCATTTTGCCCCCATCAGAAGTGAGCCCCACCCAGCAGGAGGGGTTTGAGAAGCTGGTGTGTAGCAGACTGGGCGCGGTGGTGGCAGGATTCCATGAACTGGTGCAGTCCGCCATGCCCCACGGCCCCTGTGTGGCTGCCATGTTCAAGTCTCTCACCAAGTTCTTCACCACCGTCCTCTGCCTCGTCAAATATGTGAGTGAGCAAGTTAGTGTGTGTGTGTGTGTGTGTGCGTGCGTGCAAGTGCGTGCTGAATAAGTGTGTGAGTAGCAAGGCAGCCGCAATTTAAGAAATAGAATAGTTTTGTGATGCCAGATCCTGAAAAAAAGGGTGAACATGTTCAGATTCATTCATTGATTCAGTGGGACAACAAACTTTACCCAAGGCTGAATCAGGAGATTGCCATAGTTTAGTTGGAATGTATTTCAAAGGCAGTGCTGAGGTGAAGAGGTCTAGTGCTTTCTAATTTACAAGAGAAGAATGTTGCAACTCATGTAGCATGTGAAAAAAAAGAAAATGTGCAGATGTAAAGTAGCCAACCTCAACTTTGCTGAATGCAGGTGAGGAAGAGTCACATCACACAGTAGTGTTCACAGGCATGAAAATTCTCCGTATTTTCCGTATTTTTGAAAAAAATAAACCGTATTTTTTTTTAATTTCCGTATTTTTCCTTTTTTTTTTTTTTTTAATTTTTTTTTTTTTTTTTTTAATTTTTTTTTTTTTTTTTTCCTAGTCACAGTTATAGTAAAATAGTTTTGTGGCCATGTTTGAATCCAATTTTAAGGCTCAGATAGCCCCAGATTGCACCAAATTGCACCCTTGAAAAAAAAAATTTCCGGGGGAGCATGCCCCCGGACCCCCCTAGAAGTCTTGGCGCTTTGCGCCTGCGAAACTTGGCGCTACGCGCCTGCAAAACTTTGCGCTACGCGCCTTCGAATTTTTTTTTCAGTATTTTTTTTTTTTTCAGTTTTCATGCCTGAGAACACCAGCCTAGCCTCTTGTTCTTCTCTTAGTAGTTATTAAAATGTTTAAAGTTTGAGCTTGCTTTCATGAGGAGAGTTTGTATGGGTGATGCTGTGCCTGCAGTTTTTTTTCTGTGTTATTTTCATGTACCCCCCAGAGGGATTTACTGAAATAAAACGTTTTTTGACTCGGTTATTTAACTCCCCGGATGAATTAAACATTTTTTTTAAAAAGAATGCAACACTTTAAACTGTTTGAATAATGTTCACATTTCTGCATCCAGTTTGTGACATCATTCTGTCTTTGATTGATATGTGTGTGCTTGCACTGTAAATAATGTTATTGTTTTTCACCCAATGATTGCACAGCACTTTGAGCAGGGTTTAACCCTGGATACACGCGCTTTATGAATAGTATGCATTATTATTCTTTGACGGTGTGTCGTTTCAGTATCTCCACCTGTACGGAACCCACTCGGGCCACATGAGTTCACGCTTTGAGAAGCTGGTCAAACTGATTGGCACGCAGCTGACTCAGCACATCTACAACTTCATCACTTTCGTGCAGGTCAACACAGTCTCATGTTATTTACACCTCTCCCTTTTTTGCAGAATCGAAAGATTTCCGAGAAATGGAAACATGAGAGACCCCTGTTTTGTTGGGCCTGGTCTCTGGAAGCAAACGATTCTTTACTTAGATTTTCATATTTGATCAAGACTCAAGTCTTGGTGAAAAAAATGCAGTGCGTTCAGTTTCAGATTGACTAAATGTATTGATTTTGCCTTACAAGACTTTTTTTTAAATTGTATTTTTAGGGTGGCTAATAAAAAACAAAAAGGACTTGACAGTATGCTTTATGGCTGTATAGATCATCATAAAAATGTTGTTGATGCTGTTTCATGACTGGCTGCATGATAGATTAAACAAAAGGTTCCACCGCTGTACATTTTGTAAATGCTCGACACTGCTCAACGTGTTATGATGTTTGACAACAGAGGTTTCCACTTCCATAAGTTTTATAGATGTTCCCCAACAAACTTTTTTTTTCCAGACTGTGGAGATTGAGCGCCTTGAGAACAACCAGCAGAAAGACCTGAAGAAGAAAAAGAAGACAGGGAAGAACACACAGTCACAGAAGGATGTAAAGGCCAAGTCTGCTCCTGTACGTTGAAATGTTATTTGGCTTTTAATGTTTACTGTCTGTTTATTGACTGAATGGTAGGTGAAAAAACTCATACACATGAAAACTCAGTCATGTGTATGTTGGAGTTGCAGCCCATAAACGCAAAAGAAGGATCTGCTGCAGCATGTCTTCTGGTGAAGCTTCATCCAGTCATTTCCAGTAACACCAGGTACAATGTTTAGTGTCTGCTACAGATTAAAGGTGGAAATACTGTACCCACAATGCTAGGGGGAAAAGGTCTGACCAGGCTTCATCAATCGGTGCCAGGTATGTCGGGTACAATGTTCAGGTACAATGTTCAGCTACAAATTGTTATGTTTTCTGGTGCAGATCAAAGGCGGTAAGCAGGACAAGATGATCCCAAACCTGATCTTTGCCATTGAGGAGGTGGAGCGACATCTGGTCAAGCTCAGCAAAAAGGCCAAGGTAGGTGACACCTTTATGCTGTGCTTCAGAATGGCCAGGTCAATCTCACTGTATAAAATAGTACGGTTTTCCTGTGATGCAAGTTATTTGATACAGTGGACCCCCCAACCCCTCCCCCATTCAACCCCTCCCCCATTCAACCCCTCCCCCATCCAACCCCTCCCCCATTCAACCCCTCCCCCATTCAACCCCTCCCCCATTCAACCCCTCCCCCATTCAACCCCTCCCCCATTCAACCCCTCCCCCATTCAACCCCTCCCCCATTCAACCCCTCCCCCATTCAACCCCTCCCCCATTCAACCCCTCCCCCATTCAACCCCTCCCCATTCAACCCCTCCCCAATTCAACCCCTCCCCCATTCAACCCCTCCCCCATTCAACCCCTCCCCATTCAACCCCTCCCCATTCAACCCCTCCCCCATTCAACCCCTCCCCCATTCAACCCCTCCCCATTCAACCCCTCCCCCATTCAACCCCTCCCCCATTCAACCCCTCCCCCATTCAACCCCTCCCCATTCAACCCCTCCCCATTCAACCCCTCCCCCATTCAACCCCTCCCCCATTCAACCCCTCCCCCATTCAACCCCTCCCCCTCCTTGTTTTAGGACCACAGAACATTTTGAGGAAAAAATAGGTCTGAGAAAAAAAAAAAAAAAGTTGCAATCATGTTTATCATGCTTTCAAGCAGTGGAGCAGACACTGTCACGGTATAAAATCATCTGATTTTTTCCATGTAACACACAAGTTATCTGATACAGTGGAATGAGACATGAAACTGGCTCTTTGTAAGATCCATTGTAAAGACCTTCCTTTTTGAGCCAAAAGTTGACTTCACAAAATCTTTTTACCGAAAGTTCAGTGACAAAGCTTCATGCAGCAAGCTTTCGTGAAGTCTACCTTACCCAATTAATATCAGGCGTTTCCAGAACATCGAGCTCACAAACAAAACTTTGGAATGCTGACAGCCAAGCTGTTTTTGATTTCTTCTTGCAGTGCCGTTAAAACAGATCAGTTGAGGAGGCTGTTTTGGGTTTCTTCTTGCAGTGTTGTTAGAACAGATCAGTTGAGGATGCTGTTTAGGATTTCTTCTTGCAGTGTTGTTAGAACAGACCAGTTGTAGACATTGGTGTACACATGCAGCCTGCCTGTCTGTTTCAGATCAACCTGATGGAGAACATCAAGACCAGCACGTCGCGGGATTTTCGCATCAAGGTGGACGTGGTGCAGGAGAGCCTGCAGGTGTCCTCGGATGATGACGACGAAGAAGAGCAGGAGGAAAACGATGAAGAGGGGAACGGGGCCTCACAAGAAGAGGATAAGGTCAGTGCAGCGTCAGTCCGGATGCCGGCGCTCACGTGGTGCGCGGTGGGTTATGGGTAACCAGGTCATAGCAACGGCTATGGCGTAGCTTGGTTACCACCCTTGCAAGGGCAGGTAATTTGAGTAGTTTTTCGACATCTAGCATGTGCGATTGAAGTCAATGCATTTATGAGAATTGGGTAAGTATATTAATCAAATGAAAATTTACTATTGAAATTTTCCATTAATTGGCTTTAAAGCTGAAGAGTACTGATACAACTAATTAATTGGCTTTAAAGCTGAAGAGTACTGATACAACTAATTGGCTTTGAAGCTGAGAGTACTGGTACAACTAATTTATTGGCTTTTGAAAGAAAGAGGGGACATCAGGCAGCTCCGATCCATCTTTGACTGCCCCTGATGTGCATGTGAATCTCCCAACTGTCCTTCCCAAGTTTCACATGCTTGCCCAAGTAAACGGCCCAAGCTGTTGGAGGGGAACGTGTTTATAGTGCAAGTCAGCCATTCTCCCCCCTTCCCCCGCCCTGCAAAATAAATGTAAGCTCTGCTATAGGTTCAGTTTTCAAAATAAATGTAAGCTCTGCTATAGGTTCTTAGAGACTTGATTTGGAATTGAAGCAGATGGTTAGATTTGTGTGGGAATGGGTTGCTGGGGTGGTGGCATTGACGATGTAAGGCAATTTGAACTTAAAGTGTGCAGCTAACATGTGTCCTGTGTTAATGTTTCCATGTTTTGTGCAGATGTCAGAAGGAGGCAGCGACACAGAAAACAAGGATCCCGATCATTCTGATGACGCTGACGATGAAAAAACAAAAGAGGTACCACCAGAACCAGCACCCAAACGCAGACGCCTTGGCAAGCTGCAAAAAGCCAAGTGAATGCTGTCAGCGCGGCAATTTTGTATAAAATGTAATGGATCGACAGAGAAAAATGTAAATTTCCTATTAGTGTGCTAAGGTAAATGGTAAAAAGAAATGCTGTTTGTTGGATTCCAAGAGTTAAAGTAGCCATGCCAGAAGCCAGAATTTGATCAATTGGAAAAGCATTCCAGTAAGCTGTGTCAGTGTGCCAAAAGGAAGTGGAGTTGTTAACAATCCTGAATTATATGGGCTTGGATTAGTTAAAGGGTCATTTATCAGGCTGTGAATGTTTTGGAAAAGATATGGAAGGTTTGGGAAAATTTGATTATCAGAAATGATTAGGGTCAGAGCATTTCTCAAATTCAACAAGTTGGAATGTGAATGTTTTGAAGAGATAAAGAAAAGTTAGTTATTTTTACAGTTTCAGAATCTATATATATATATATACGACTAGTGTCTGTGTGTGTGTGTGTCTTCGCGATGCACGGCCAAAGTTCTCAATGGATCTGCTTCAAATTTGGTGGGCATATTCAGGTAGACCCCGGACACAACCTGGTCGATGAGAATTTTCAACACGTGCTCTCAGCGCGCAGCGCTGAACCGATTTTGGTTCCACCTCAGCTATTTTGGTTCCACCTCAGCTACCCGGGCCCCCATACCGACACACCATAGCCGCTACACCACATCACAACGCCAAAGTTCTCGGTGGATCTTTTTCAAATTTGGACACCGTATTCAGCTACACCCCGGACACAATATCATCGATGAGATATTTCAACACATGCTCTCAGCGCGCAGCGCTGAACTGATTTGGGTTTTTGTGTTCATTTCACCATTATAAGTAACTCTTCCTTATCTTCTCCAGTGTTTGGCGTTTATCTCCCTTCCTTCGTGTGGCTTTCCCGTTCAGTTGTAAGTTACTACTATTTTTAGAATGTCACTGCGCTGTCCACTGCGCTGAGCGTCTTCGGATATTCCCGGCGTTCTGTTACTGTTATTATTTTTAGAAGGTCAACGCAGTGTACAGAACGTAAATTGGACCCGTAAATTATCCTCACTGTAAAAGTGCAAAGGTCGAATCAATTTATAGCCACGCGAAAAATACACTGTCATCTATCTCTCTATAGATACGGCTTCTCTGTGTTTTTGTGTGTGTGTGTGTTAGTGTGTGTGTCTCTATGTGAGCAACACCTGTGCATTGTTCAGTTCTGTTTGTGATGTGGTCTGGCGGCTTTTGTGTAATTTTATGTACTGGCCTTCCTTTGAGAAGCCATAACTTGCTCAGTCCTGTTTGAGTGGAGTTCGCCTCCAAAGGTGATTAACACGGTTACATTCGTCGACAAGGATGTTACTCGATATGGTCAGGAATGGCATTATGGCCACTGAATCATTTTCGTGCTGTTCCCATTCCACGAATCTGGGAGGGACCTAAGCTTGGCGGGTCCATTGTTCGGACCCGGCAAAGCCGGCGTACGGCTCTAAGTACTTCTTCCCGGCGAAGCCGGCTACCCGGCGAAGCGGGTATTCATTCTAGTATATATATATACGACTAGTGTCTGTGTGTGTGTGTGTGTGTAAGTGTTCGCGATGCACGGCCAAAGTTCTCAATGGATCTGCTTCAAATTTGGTGGGCATATTCAGGTAGACCCCGGACACAACCTGGTCGATGAGAATTTTCAACACGTGCTCTCAGCGCGCAGCGCTGAACCGATTTTGATTTTTCTGTTCATCTTCCCAGATCCATTCCCAGTAACTCTTCCTTATCTTCTCCAGTGTTTTGCGTTTATCTCCCTTCCTTCGTGTGGCTTCAATCCATATTCCCGCTTCTATTTTTAGAAGGTCACTGTCAACAACGCTCAATCCATATTCCCGTTACACTATTTTTAGAAGGTCACTGTCCCGGCAAAGCCGGGTATTACTCTTCCTTATCTTCTCCAGTATTTTGCGCGTTTATCTCCCTTCCTTCGTGCGGTACGCCGGCCGGCAAAGCCGGGTATTTGGCTCGACTTCTTCCCAGCGAAGCCGTACCCGGCGAAGCGGGTATTCATCTAGTATCAGAAATATATTGGGTGAGAACACTTTCCAAAGTCATTAAAGTGTAACTAAACAGACATTTTGAAGTGTCAGCTTTACTGAATTGCTTTATGTTTTGTCCAAGTATAGACCTGTAGAAGCGATACTGGACGATTTTTCCAACGTTTACTGTGTTTTCTGATTTACTACGATTTTTTAAAAGTGTTGAACCCATTTCAGATTTACCTGCTTATCTGTTCTTGATTTGATACTTCCAAAGAACAAGTGGTACTTTGAGTTCCGGTTTTATGTTTTAACCAATCAGAATTTGGTTCCTAAATAAAATCGTCTGCTGCCTGTCCCAGCAGAGTCGGCAACAAGCACTGCTTGCCACATGTGTGATGTTACCAACAGAAATAGCCATAAATTGGGCAAGGTAGCAATGTAAATGAATTGGATCTAACTAATGTGCTTGTACTGCATCTCTGGCCTTTGAATTCACTCCAAATGTACTGGCTCAGCGTGAGAGGCAACATCCTGTCGAAGTCGTAAGCACGAGGCTGACTGGGAGATTATTATTCGAAGAGCATGCTGAAACGGATTGTAAGTACAATATTTTACATGTTCTCGACATTTCTGTTGATCTTTCCTTAACTTTAATTGTTTCCTTGATTTAAAACCCTAGGGCTTGTATTTTTAGTTGTGATACTAAGCACGTATCTTTACCACAGTATCTGATCACTTCACACTTGAATTTTGGAATGATGAAGTGGAATTATTTCTGGATCTAATTTATTCCTTGTTCCCCCCCTCTCGATTCCTTTTTTCGCCACATATGTATTGTCGTGTAAGGGGGTAGATGCGTGTACTGGCTGATTTTTTTTGATTTTTGAGTCACTTGAGAAAAAGTGACTCTATGTAATCGGTCAGTGTTAGTCTGTCCGGCCGGCCGGCCGTCCGTAGACACCACCTTAACGTTGGACTTTTCTCGGAAACTATCAAAGCGATCGGGCTCATATTTTGTTTAGTCGTGACCTCCAATGACCTCTACACTTTAACGATGGTTTCGTTGACCTTTGACCTTTTTCAAGGTCACAGGTCAGCGTCAAAGGAAAAATTAGACATTTTATATCTTTGACAAAGTTCATCGGATGTGATTGAAACTTTGTAGGATTATTCTTTACATCAAAGTATTTACATCTGTAGCCTTTTACGAACGTTATCAGAAAAACAAGGGAGATAACTAGCCTTTTCTGTTCGGCAACACACAACTTAACGTTGGGCTTTTCTCGGAAACTATAAAAGTGACCGGGCTCAAATTTTATGTGAACGTGACTCCCAGTGACCTCTACACTTTGACGTCTGCTTTGGTGACCTTTGACCTTTTTCAAGGTCACAGGTATGTTCTTCAGGTATGCATTGTGTTGTGAATAGCATTTTCTTCCTGTCCGTCTGATGCCTCATATAATATTCAGAACTGCGAAAGTGACTCGATCGAGCGTTTGCTCTTCTTGTTTTTACTTAGGTCAGATACAGATGATTGGAAAAAAAAACTTGTCAAGGATTTCAGAATTTAATAGATCTGTTCGAAGTTTTTACGGGATGGGTCCTGTTACAATACAGACTGAATGTGCGCAAGATGAACTTTTGATTAAACATACACACACAAATGAATCTCTTGATTTTGTTATACGGCGAATGTCCAGTTTCCACCACCACGTCTGTGGTATGTTTTTATACTGTTTGATTGAATAGACTGACGTGCATTCTCTCGCAAATGTGCGCGCGTGTGTGTTTGTCTGTGCCTCAGACTTATTAATCAAAGATGATGTTGCACATTGCAGATCTATGCGACAGGAGCAAGTGGACAAGACAGCTACATTTGTCTGAGCGAAGATCCAACGGTAAGCTCTTTTAGCCGAAGACAGCGAGCCTGGGCAAGGGCGGATCTGGGGGGGGGGGGGGGGGGGGGGGGGGGGGTTACACGGGTTACGTAACCCCCCCCCCCACCCCCCCCCACCCCCCCCCAAAAGAGGTAATTTGAATAAAAAAAATTCCGGGGGGGGGCATGCCCCCCGGACCCCCCTAGAGGCTTAGGCGCCTTCGGCGCCGTCAACTTGTATCTTCGCAGTCATTTTGTAACCCCCCCCCCCCCCCCCCCCCCCCCCCCCTCCAAAGTGAATTGATCCGCCCTTGCTGGGTGCATGCATGCAAGCTTCTATCATGTTCGTGTGAGTGCTGCAGGGCTATTAGACGACTTTTCATTATTCTTGATTTGGAGATCCATGCAGGGTATTAGAAAGTGCAGAATATACACGTTTGAACAAATACGATGTGTGTTTGCTCTGAAAAAAAGAAAAAACGCAACAAACAAACATTGTATTGGTTTAAAGTATCACAAATATTTATTACCTGTATCTGCATGTTTTGATAATGATGAAGGGTAAATTACTTTGACGTGTGCTTTTTTTTTAACCACACTGATAACGAATGATAGAAACACAGACACACTTAATAACATATCCACAAAAATTGTAACAATAAATGTAAGCTGAACAATGCCTGCAACACATTTCAGGCCTTAGAAGGAAGTAATTATGAGATTCAGACTGAGAGAGAAAGCCCAACACGAAACCAGTTGTGACATTTTTTATTTCATTATGTAATATTAAAAACACGACAACAAAGTAATTCCTGTACTTAGTTTCGTGCAATTATGGATTGCAAAGTATGTCTAATTGAGTGGCATAAAGAGGCACAGTTGCATGAAAAACCAACTCGGATCTTGACTAGGATCAGGATTTTACATGGACACAACCTAGAATTTAACATCATGGGGGGAGGGGGGTACTGCGCCTTTCACATCAAGATGTAAAGATCTATTTTAAATAATACTTATTAGAAGGGAACAAAATCAAACAAACTACAACAATCGTTCTGAGGGGAGAGAATTACCTCTTCCGAAGAAATTACCTCCCTTGCTTTTCTTGTCGTGACTTATGTAGAGTAAAGTGAATAGAAAGTGAATCAGTCAGTAACAAAAAAAACCACAACATTTCTTAAGATCAATGAGGAGTCTTGAAGTATTTGTCATTGTTAATCTTCTATGCATAACAAACAATATATTACGGATTGATAATTAAAGAAAATCGTCTCTTCTACAGGGTTGACCCCCCTAAAAAGGACACCCACAACCATGCAAATTACTTCTGCATCTGTTGAACCAATTATTTTATATATGGTATTCATTAACTTCAGTTTATGTTCTGCCTTTCCAGTAAGTGGCAATTTTGTAAATTGAATGGTCTGACTTTTGTGCAATTTTAATTTTTTTCTCCAAATTCGGGGGTCGACTAAACAGAACGAGTTTTGACATTGAGCGGTAGCCATTTTTACCTAATTTAAACCCTTCAGGCTTTTACCTTTTTGATTATTTTGAATGTCTGAGTATGTAAAAACATCCCCTTCAACCCCCAGGCTATCGATGACCTGAAGAAAGCATGCAGTTACAGCTAGGTTCAGGGCAATCCTCAGACACGAAAGCGTTGGTATCATTGGTGATTGCAAAAGTTAGATAATTTAACCTACAAATTTGCCACTTTGTGAACTGCACATGCATAAAATCAAGTTTAAGTATGCTGAATATGAAGTTATCCAGTCAATTGGTGTAGAAGTTATAGCATTTCTGTCAGTTACAAGTATTTAAAATCTCTAAAGTAAAATCTGACATATTCGAAAGTTTTGCATAAACACCCAGACAATTTTTACGATATTCTCCTAAGCTTCTCCACTTCTCAGCCCTGTCTTGGAAATGAATTCGAATAAGGCAGTCAAAATAACTTAGTTTGGAGCACCCATTAATCAGAATAAGCATGAACTTTTGACACAGGAAATATCTTCTACCAAAAGGTTTTATTCTACATTTTTCCTGCATAATGGTAACAAATTTAATGATAAATCTAAACAACGAAGTGACTGTGGTAAGATGAACAAAGTTAAAAAAAAACAAAGGATTACTGTAAATGGTTTACGAATCGAAATCTAAACAAGTTTTAATGATAAGTAAAATGATAAAAAATAAAATAAAAAAAAGCTAACGTCCTCGCATTTGTCCAGAATTATTCCATGTTTAACATGGGAACAGAGGGATAATTGGTCTAAAGAATTTTTAAAAAGGAGGGTTAGGGTAACCCTAACCCTCTTTGGACTATCTGTATGCAATGCCCGCTATAGGTGAAAGACTTTTGTGGAAGCCACTGGAAGAATGCATCGCTGTTGTGCTGGTTCAGCTTGAGGTCCTGTCCTAGCGAATATCCTGCACACACAAAAACACGACTTTTTAAGCCACTTATGTTGCATTCCGTGACATAGCTTTGTTAAAACCGTGTGCCTGATAATAATGACAAATTTTGTTGATATACATTTTTTTTAAGACACCCCATATAATATTGTTTGACAATCTCTTTCAACATAATTTACGAATCACCAATGTGTATACAAACGCAAATAACCCACAGGTCAATAAATTACTTTCCAGAGAGAGAGAGAGACAGCACCCATTGCACACCGGTTCGACCGAAGCTAAGTTAAGAATAAACTCCTGTTGTGCAGCGGGTTAAAGTATTCCCTCATACCTCGGAGATATACCTTCAGTCGCTCGCAGCGACGTCACGTGACGGAAAGAATGTTATCACACCATTGAAATGACATTCTTTCCGTCCCCTATAGGCGACGAAATAGGTCAAATTTTGTTCACTTTTTAGTGGAAAATGCTTCGACGCCGGAGCGGGTACTGGACCCAGTGCCGTTGTAGTGCAAGTGCACTACAAAGGCACTGCACCCAGTGCCGATAAGCGACAGCATTTTGTTCCACCATCTAAAATGTCACGTGACGTCGCTGCGAGCGAGTGAAGGTATATCTCCGAGGTATGAGGGAATACTTTATCCCGCTGCACAACAGGAGTTTATTTTTCACTTCTCTTCGGTCGTAGCGGTGTGTAATACCGAGAGAGAGAGAGAGAGAGAGAGGAGAGAGAGAGAGAGAGAGATTAAAACTAGAAAATGTGTGCTATATAAAACAAGGATAATCACTGTCAAATCTGTGCTTGTACAGGTCTGCATGGTGTTTACTGCGCTATATACACAACCTGTTTTATTTCATTTATTTATTTATTTATTTATTTTTTTTTTTTGGGGGGGGGGGGGGGGGGGGATGTTTTGTGATGAGGGTTTTTCAAAGCCTTTACTGCTTTAGTCATTGAATCCACCCGACTTCGATTTATTGTTCAGTGATGGGTAATTGTGTGACCAACTATGTAAGTTAGTGAATGTTCTGGCTTCATACAATGACATTGCATTAATTTTATAAGTGTATGTGTGTGTGTTTCAGGCAAAAGCTGATATTACAGTCCTAGTTGTATGCAGTACCTCTGCTTCTTCGTTCAGGAATCAAAGTATACAATCTAAACCGATTATTTTGTTCAATAATGTTCAGCTTACCATCCCGAAGAAGGCAGTAACGTGCCGAGATATTGATTATAGATATTAACGTACCTAACCTGGTTACTGGTGTGTTTTCTTTTTATTTCAATAATGTAAATGTGTGACAACTTGCAGGGTACTTGATGTTCAGAGCAATTTTTCTGGCAAAAGACCTTTTATGGATCAAAGAAAACTTTTGTCGTGGTGCACAAGTCAATCAATTTGGTTGATAAATAATTTGTGCTGCTTTTTCCCTGGTTCCAAAACGTAGTATGTATTACCACATGTCCTTACCTGTCATTGGCATCACATGATTCTCTGCAAGCAGTCTTTTGTGGAAATACGTCATTTAACACTTGCACTTATAGTAGGGCTGATGGGGTCTATGTCGACCAAAAGAGTGGGATTCTCTGTAGGTCGAGTTCCTGTAGGTGGATTCCCTGTATACCTAAGACTTTAAAATTGGCAATCTAGTATACAGGGAATCCCACAGGGTGCAGTTTTTCAATAAAACTTGCAAACCATACTCAAATTTCTAAGAAATATCAAAAAAAATTAAAAAACATCAAATTCTAACGATGTCGCTAAGCATCACGTGACTTTCATTGATATTAGCAAAACGCTACAGGAACTACACCCTGTGGTATTCCCTGTATACAAGATTGCCAATTTTAAAGTCTTAGGTATACAGAGAATCCACCTACAGGAACTCGACCTACAGTGAATCCCATTCTTTTGGTCGACATAGACCCCATCAGCTATAGTAGGTGGCTGTGGAACGGTAGACATGCAACGACAACGAACAACAAAAGACAAAGTGTGGAGTACACTCATTTTTCTTAACATACGCTAAGTTTCTTTGAGAATGCTCCAAGTGAAAATCAGGGGTTCCTAGGCCTGATATCACAATTAAACAGCTTCTTCTCAGAATCAGGAGGGAAAAAACGAGATGTCGTGACAAGAACAGACAGCAGCAGCAGCAACAACAACATTGCTGAATCGTCGCTTTAACAAAATTTCATGTTTAGTATCGCAGACAAAGCACGGCTACTGATCCGACCAAAGCCACACTTCATGCACGATGGGCACATTGTTATGGCCAGCTTGTTAACGTGAGCATTGTGTATGTTTTACAGTAGAATTGCCGTGAATGTGTTTGTCGTTGTGTCTGTCATCTATCCTAGTTGTTTGATTTAGAATAAAGCAAACTTATTACAATGACGATTTTCTTCGGTTTTTGATGAAGGATTGGCATCAAGACTTTTCCTATTTTCCAACTCTGCCACCATACACTGGCCGTTCAGGTCTGCATGTCGACCACATGGTGTGTGATCAGATTTTTCGGACATGTTCACAATGCTTACATGACCACCAAATGGAAAATCAGTTGGTATTTGTTATGTTTTTGTGTAAGCACAATCTTCATACAAGTAAACAGAAACAGTTTTGTTGCAAACAGAGCCTTCATAAGAAAAAATGCTTCTAAGTCAAAATACATACCCCCTTTTTTGTATTGCGTAAAATATACCCATACATTCTGGACATCATATTTTTATTTTGTTTCACAACAATGAAACCAAACTTTGGCATATGTTTTAGCAATATATTCACAATAAAACCTATGAGTTTGAAGGCTGCATCTTGTTTTGTTTATTTTTAAAAAAAACAAAGGATTACTGTACTCACCAATACAAAGACGACACAAGACGATTACGAATTCGTTGTTTAGATTTTGTTTATTTTTGAGAATTTTTTTGCAAACCCATGCAATGCAAATGGCCAGTTTCTGGGGAGAGACTGGGGAGATAATGGCCAGTATAGAAAGAGTTAATAAGTAAACTAATGTCAGAAGTAGGTATTTACCTTGTTTGCCTTCGCGTTCTTGATAGGCCGCTGCAGCATTTGTATCACTTCCCTTGACATTCAAAACGCCAATGTATTTCTGAAAGGAAAATAAAGATATTGACCGAAACATCACACAAGTGGTATATCATGCTAGGTTTTGTTTACAGTGCCTGTTCTACGACCACATCTGATTGTAATTTAAATAAAGAAAAACTGTATCCATTTATTACTTCTCTATTTGTGTGTGTTTGTGTGTGTGCAGGGGCGGATCACATCATTTTTAAGGGGGAGTTTCCAAATTTCTTTTAGGGACAATTTGACGACGCGAAGCGTTTAGTTGAAGACGCGAAGCGTTCAACCTCCTTGGGGGTCCGACAAATGTTGATAAAAACAAGGAAAATGGATCAATCTGAGCCAAGAAACATCCCCTAATACTCCTTCCCAAAAAGTAAATATATTAAGAAGAAAAATTTGAATCACAACAAGGACAATTGATCGATCTGGCGCAACCTGAGCAAACTAATTAGCCAACTTCTTTCCAAAATCGTCACTTAGAATACAAAGGCCGGCTCCTAAGTGGTCCGGAACCCTCCGGATCCGCCCAGTGTGTGTGTGTGTGTGTGACCGATGACCTTCTCTAAATTCTAATCGTTGCGTTTGCATGGTAATAAAGTTTTAATACTGGATATGCCCATGAAAAAATATCATTTCTTGTTCATGTCATTGTGTGTGTGTGGCCAGGACCGTGACTTCTGCTTGCCTCGACGTCTTCAGAAAAGACACAAAATGCCAGCAGGCGTATGTTCTTGGAGCACTCGGTATGCCGTCATCTGCAAACAAATAAATACAAATTATTCAATTGTGTAAATAAAGAACAATCATTTTAATATTGCAACAAAAAATTCATATAACTGTAGTCTTCACCAGAGACATCCACTACACTATCTTTAAATAAAACTGCCGTAAAAAATTGAAATACTATAAAACTTACCCCCACTCAGATCTATTTGGGATTATTCAAGTTTCAACCATGAAACGATGCCGGTTTGGACAGATCTGCTAGTTTGCCGCTGAAACTGAAATCAAAGGCGATCTTCAGAAAGTTCTACATGTATTTCTAATCTTGTATTTGTGATTAATATAAAATACTGATCTTCCCAATAGAAGCTGATGTGTATACACATGACCAGGACAAGGTAGGGCATTTACGCAGACGTCGCGGTTCAAAATATCGTTTTAGATCTGATTTTGTACAGCAGCCTGTGTGATTCAGAATCGTCTGCCCTTTTTCGGTTTAACATTTTATGGACGATTCCTATGAGACTGCTCAATCATAACTGATGACAAATTCAGAAACAGATGATGGTTTCAAGTAGGCTACAGTAATGATTCGTTAAAAATGTCAAGCCACTCGTCGATCATTCACACTCAAAGAACCCAAGCCAAATCTGCTCTGGTTCCGAGCAGCTTTTTCCAACTGAGACCCTAATTGTTACGCATCTGCCGCGAAAAGATAGACCACAAACAAGCGGCACTGTACCATGCTTTCGTTTATGTTGCTAAACAGATTAAATGTGCATTGTAAATGTGCTTACAGCAAAGAAATGCATCCTTACTTACCACAAAAATACTGGTACCACATTCATCGCACTTGTGTCTTCTTACCAAAACCTATCGATATGTTTGTTTACGATATATTGGTAATTACTAACCGTTAACTATTTTTCAAAAATCTGAAATGACTTTTAAGAATCAAAGAAAGATTCGCTAAAACGGTTGACTTCAGAAAATAAGCAATATTTTTCTGAACCATGAAATAAAAATCGAAAACTCCGTTTGATCTTTTATTTTGGTAGATTGATGACAACAGCCGGAACTGAAAGTACCAGAACCAAAAATTAAGGGCATTAATCAGGTAAACTAAGAAGATTGTCGTTCCTGGCGCGCACTTCACATGTCCGTCAAACAGTGTCAGAGTGAGAGAAAAAAATTTTGTTCGCAGTTCGACAGTATATGAGGCCCTTCTTCATATCAAAGTGTAAAGGTTGCTGAACGATGTTTTTCCTTTTTGCTTGTTTAGTTACACTTTAAGTTGAAACGATGTGTTATGCTTTCAAATCTGAAAACGTTCTTTCTTAATTGGTTAACATTTCTTGAATAGTACCACTTTAGGTATTTTAGGTAACCCAAAGAAAAGAATTGTGCTTGAGAAAGACGTTTTGTGCACAATTCTAGGGGCAGAATTTATCTTTATTTGCACATGGTTTTAAGATGGGATTTCTTGTTGCTGTTGATGCTTAGTTATTTATCTGTGATTGTTTCAGGAATGAAAAAAAATGTGTATTAATGTTTTGGGTGGATGGGGTGGTGTAAAATGGGTAGCAATTACCATTTTTTTGTCAAGTTTGTAAATGTGTACATTTGTAGAATGTAATATCAGATCGTTTTCCATGTTTATTTGCTTTTTGGTTATTTCACTACAGTGTATTTATTTTCCTCTCTAATATACTGAAAAAGGGGTTAGGGATTTCCTACAGATTTTTAACTGGGAAGACCAGATTTTCAGCAATATTTTCTTTCTGGTGACTAGAAATGTCTTGGAGATTGAAAATGTTTGTATGTACATCCAAGTGAAAATGAATAAATCAGGAAACCTTTGTGGAAACTGTTTTCACATTTTATTTATTTCCAGATAAGAACTATCATTCCTGTTTAAATATGAATGCAAGTATTAAATATGTGTCACACAGTCTCTGGTTTGTAACTTTTTTAAGATGTCTGTTAGATTTGCACTGTGCAGCCAAACATGCTTATTGTAACAGCTAACATAATCTAAGGAATGGATAGACCATGGCATTAGCTCTTGCATCAACACTTTCTTATCCTGAATTCTAAAGGAGACATGAGGGTGCAGGGTACATTCCCTCAAATCGTTGTCATGTTTAGCGAACATGATGCATGTATTTTCATGAAAATTTGGGATGTGCCTTCACATACCTTCCTTCCTGTGTAAACCATCTTTTACACCTCCACAAATCTTTCCCAACTCTTCCATGGGGTAAAAGCATCGTTCCACTTGGGCACCTACCAAAAATTAACAGCCTGGCTGCTTTTTGCGCAGTGGGGATTTTTGGCTGAATTAATTTTGCAGGTTGACATAGGTGTGGGTTAGAACATTAATCCAGCCCCAAAAGCCCACTCCGAACAAAACGGAAAATGATGGTGAATGGATTATTTTTGGAAATAACTCGGTCCCGTTTGTACAAGTTGAAAATGAGTGAATACCTTTACCAAAACCTCTGACAAACATAATTGGAGGGCCAAGCACTAGCGAGAGGCGTGTCTAAAACATGTGCTTCTGTCGACATGTTTCCTCAACACCCCTCGTCCCATTTTTGTCAGAGGTTTTGGTAAGGGTATTCACTCTTCCACAACCTTTTTGTGTGAAGAATGATGCTCATAGTCCTGGCGGGATCCATGGCAAGTCAGTGAATGGTCTGTGCGGGAAGGAAGGCATCTTCAACACCAATCTTAACTATATTAGTATATATTTCTTTCGCCGTCATCACCCCAAATGAACGTCTTAATTGAGTCGTTTGGTTGCTGGTTACTTGATTGCACTTGCATCAAGTGGTTGGAATCTTTTAACCAATTAATGCATTCTGATTGACAGCTTTTTTTGGTACTAATATAGACATTTAAATTGCATTCCATTAAATGCCTCTATGCACACCCACACTTGAAATTCAACCCATCCACATGCCTTTCTTTTACACACCCACACTTGAAATTGAAACCATCCAGATGCCTTTCTTTTACACACCCACACCTGAAATTCAAACCATCCACATGCCTTTCTTTTACACACCCACACTTGAAATTTTAATTTAATTTTTCATTCAAAAAATGACATTTACAGAAACATTTCATACAAAACATCGCATTCAAATATCAATGTGTGGCCCATGGACTAACAATGTTCCATTAGACCTCTCAGCATGCAGCGACTTTTTTTTCCGTAAACCAAATTTCCAGATGGCTTACAGATTAGTTATGTTTAAAAACATACTGTCAACTTAGCAAAGAAAGTTTGCTTCAGACTGGTTCCTACATCCCATGCCATTGCATCATTTCAGAAAAGAAAGCTTGTTTCATCTTTAATGTTACTTCGGTTTTACATCCAAGTAGTTCTTTTTAAAGCCACTTTATAATATGGTTCACAGAATGTACGAAAGTCACAAGGTGAGCATGTAGACTGAACAGTGCATTCAACAATACCCCACCCCCCTAAAAACAAAATCACAAATCTCACCGCAACTCGACATGTGAATGCATGAAAAAAAATGTCTGTCAGATTTTGTTGTTGTGATTTCAATAAATGTTAAATAAAACAAAGAAGAAAAAACTGCTGTTCTTTGAACTTCTCAAGTACAGGAATTCAACATGATACGTTTCTCATATCCCAGGAGAAAAGAGAAAAAAATAGACAGAGAACTTGTCACTTGAGCCCTAGTTCATACAAAAGCAAAGAAAAATGGCCAGGCTAATAATTCTTTTGTAGATGTGTTCTCTCTGCTCTTTTTCTTTGTCCACACTGTGGTATTAGTATGGATTCATAGCATAAAACAATGTATCGTATTTGACGGATTACAAGACGCACCGTTTTATAAGCCGCATCCCGGACTTCAAAAAAAAACAAGAAGAGCAAACGCTCGATCGAGTCACTTTCGCAGTTCTGAATATTATATGAGGCATCAGATGGACAGGAAGAAATTGCTATTCACAACACAATGAGTCACGTTCACATAAAATTTGAGCCCGGTCACTTTTATAGTTTCCGAGAAAAGCCCAACGTTAAGTTGTGTGTCGCCGAACAGAAAAGGCTAGTTATCTCCCTTGTTTTTCTGATAACGTTCGTAAAAGGCTACAGATGTAAATACTTTGATGTAAAGAATAATCCTACAAAGTTTCAATCACATCCGATGAACTTTGTCAAAGATATAAAATGTCTAATTTTTCCTTTGATGCTGACCTGTGACCTTGAAAAAGGTCAACGAAACCATCGTTAAAGTGTAGAGGTCATTGGAGGTCACGACTAAACAAAATATGAGCCCGATCGCTTTGATAGTTTCCGAGAAAAGTCCAATGTTAAGGTGGTGTCTACGGACGGCCGGCCGGCCGGACAGACTAACACTGACCGATTACATAGTCACTTTTTCTCAAGTGACTCAAAAAAGGGACGAGCCACGTATAGGCTGCGTCACTATATTAGCCGCCGTCGAAAAAAATATAATCAGATCGTGTCAATCAATCAAAACAACCAGGCAAACGAAAGTACGGTATTTGGCGAAATCGGCTCCGAGAATAAACAAGTGAAACAAAGAAGAAAAGTGAAAAAGTTTGAAGAAAAATATCACACACACAATTTGTAACCAACACACACATGTAGTCCCGCCCGGAATAAGCTTTTTTGGGATGATTTACGACTTTTGCGCACATTTCGAGCAGACGAAAACACACCATGGCGGCTCTCGCTCCTCCAACTATCGTGAGACACAAAAAAACTAAATCTCGCGCGCGCGAGATCCTGATACATCCGGTGTTTCTCTGTACGCTATCTTGTCACGACGACTTGTTGACAAACGAAGATTCGCGAAAGAAAGAGAAAAGCGCCGAGTCTTGAGTAGAGAGCTAATAAAGTACCGGTAATCGCTAATCGAGCGAAATGAATATCCGCGGCGACTTCCATTAGGTGAATGTTATTTAAGTTTAGGTAACGTTTTAGCCGCATCTTTTTATAAGCCGCAATGCGATTTTTTGTTTAAAAAGTCGCGGCTTGTAGTCCGTCAAATACGGTAGTTATAATTGGTGATTCTTTCCTGGAGGCCCCATTTTTTTCTGTGCAAGATATTCTGTTGTGGATAGTAACTGTTTAACATCAGTCATGAAACCCTTTAGGAAATAACCCGATTTAGCCCTGTGCCAGGTTCACTGTCCCACTGAGTGAATCTCAAGGTCACTCTTTCAGTATGTGATGTCTCTTCCACAAGGTTAATTTGGGACTATGCCACCCTTTTTCTGTACTTCCTTTTAAAACATACCTCATGTCATTCACTGTGTTGATCAATCAGCTTTCTCATTTTTCCCTAACTGGACAACAAAAAACATTCTGGGAGGATGATATACTTCTGAGGAGAAAAGCAAGGAAAACGTGTCCCAAATGTGGAATCTACAGGATTAGGGCAGACATGGGTGACCTGCACTCTTTGGGAGGAATGATCTTACCACAACACAACATGCAGGCTACACCTGGCAGAATCGTTCGCCATAGACGTGAAAAAATAATGCCCTTTGAAAGAGTTGAACTTGAAACATTCAGCCTGTATCTCGTATCTGCAGATTTGGACAATGATGTATGTACTGAGTGGAACATTTTACACTGAGAAGTTATGGGAAGTTATGTGAAGGCGATGGAAGGCAAAAGGAAATTCACAAAATACCTGAGAAAAGAATTCACTGAAATAATGTTTGGGGTACAGCAGCATCTATTGTTTCTTATCTAAGGCCAAAAAAAAAAAGTTGTATGTTTCTGGTAACATTGCTACAAAAAATAGGGTGGGTAGGTAGGGATTTTTTGTGGTCAGGGTAGAAAATAACTATTCAGTGACGCACAGAGACTGGACTTACTATGAATGCAAAGAGAAAGACAACACATTACAAAACAAATGAGACAAAAGGGATGCGGGGTTATCCCCCTTGTGTCGTCTGCCGTCTGTTACTTTTGTTTTGACACTTTTTTTTTTTTTTTTTTTTTTTTTACAAATGCAATAAAAAAAAGGCTAGGGTCGGTGGGAAAAAACTAGGTAGGGTCGGGTGACCAGAAACATACAACTTTTGGGGGGGGGGGGGGGGGGGGGGCCTAAAGGTGTTCATGCGAAAGTTAAAAAAAATAGTTGGTATGAGCATTCTTTTTTTCGCCTCTGGAGAATTGGAAAACACATCCATAAATTAGTTGTTGAACACTCATCACAAATAATATTTCAAAAGGAGGGAAAAACATGTAACTATCAGCTCACACATACTGACATAGCAACTACAGCATGTACCTTGCATTACGTGTCCTTCCCACAAATTTTCTTCCCGCCGCCTTTCCCAAATGAGATAGAGAAAAAAAGATCACTGCCTCAAATACATCTTTGTTTTGTCAACGCTAGCACACATCCACAGGGTATCCTCTTCACCACTATGTTCTATACATCCATGTGTGACCAACCAGATTTCAACCAGTTTTTCACACAGCGATGCAAGACAGTGGAGACAACATGACTTTTTAGAAGTAAGGGGCTGTAGGGGGTCGGGGTAATGTCATTCTGGCTGCCAGATGTTATGTCAACTTCTTGGCCTTGGCATACAGGGCATCTACCACTTTGCCCATGCTGTGTATCGTCTCCAGGGCGTTCTCGTAGGTCTTGTCCACCGCTGTCTCTTCGAACACGATCAGCACTCCAGCACCTTGGTCCAGGATGCCTGTTAGCAGGAAAAGTGATAGATGTCAAAGAAGTATAGGTGGGAGTGGAAATCTATATAATACAAGGAATCCCACCCATGATATGCATTTAAATTTTGTTTGGGCCAAAAAAAGCATCTGGCAGAACTCAAAAAGTCAGCTTCTTTATTTTCAACCCTCTTGTAAAGAGAAAAGCAAGTGTACTTGCAAGACGAGAGTAGGGATACATTTAATGTTCCTTTTTTTTTTGCAAGAACATTCTCAGATTCCAGAAACTATTTAATACAAAAAAAGTGGTGAAGAGAGCTCTAAAGGAAACCAAATCTTCCAATATTCACAATGGATTGCGGGATATCATCTTTATGACACCACACAAAAAGAAACCATGAGGAAGATGTCACATGAGATTTCTTTTGTCAATAACTTACCATGGAATTTCTTGTCCAAGATCATCTGAGATAGCTTCTTTTCAACTGTGTTCTGCAACACACAAAGGTACATCAATGAAAAAACAAGCAAACATAACATGGAAGATAAATCCTTATTTTTTTTAATCATGCAAAACAAAAACACATACACACATGATTTTAAGTGATCCTCTTCAGATTCTGCTCAAACTATCGACAGAACTTAAAAGGGCTCTTGTCTACATAAAGGGATATTTATTTTTTTAGTAAATAAGAAACAAAAGACTTCCAAGTAAAGATAATTTGTCTTACAACAGAAGTAACATTGGTGTGGTCCTGGAGGCACAGTAAAATAACATCTGCCAGTTAGGCTATCAAGATGTTTGGCTGATGATTTAGATTTAAGTCAAACAGTCCCCCCCCCCCCCCCCCCCCCCCCCCCCCAGAACAGAAAAATAAATAAATAAATAAACACAGAAAAAAATAAGGACAGAAAAACAAGAAACAGGCATGGGAATTGTCCGCCGAATGGCGGATTTCCGCCGAATTTTTTTTTTGTTCCGCCGAAAATGCAAAAGTGTCCGCCGAAAAAATAAAGGGGGGAGGCACACAAAAAAAGCACCGGTTACTTTGGCCTTTGCGCAAAAGTCCGCGAAAACTTTCCGTACTTTGTTCACGCACTGCTACCGCCCGCTTCACGTTATTGAACTTTTATGTTTGAAAGTAAACCAGATTGCACAGATTGTGTTACAAGTTACATTTTCCTGTTTGTCTCAACAGATCAATTTTTTTACAAATTTAAACCATATAATAATACATGTATATTTTTTTTTCTTCAAAAAAGCAAAAATTGGTACATTTTTGTACTAAAAACTCTGATTCTAAAAACAGAATTTAATGGCAAACTTGGAGCTCAGATGACACCAGATTGCACCATCTGGGTTCTTTGGATAAAAAAAATTTCCGGGGGGGCATGCCCCCGGACCCCCCTAGTAAGGCTAAGCGCTTCGCGCCGTCGACTTGACGCTTCGCGTCTTCAGTTATAAATTTTCCGCCTTTTTTACAATTTTTAATTCCCATGCCTGAACAAAGAAAAGGAAAGAGGAAAACATGCAGAATGTGCGTGGTCTCACCACTGGCAGTTTGATGAGGTTGGCGACGTGTTGCACCTGGACCTTGGAGAAAGGCTCGATGATGCGGCACAGGTTCTGCTCCAGCAAGTTGTCATACAGCGTCTTAAGGTGAGCGTTCACAATGGGGTCCTCTGCCAGCTGGCTCTTGTACGTCGCCAGCGTCTGTTGGCCACACAACACCAACCATATTTATTTTTAAACACTGTTGTCAATCAGTGGGAATGTTGCATTATCGTATTTCCTTTCTTTACAAAAGGTTTCGCTACTTTTCAGTTGTAAAACAATAAAGACGGAAGTGAACAGACTCAGAAGATGCAACTACAGAAAATGAACACCGTTTTAAAGGAACTCCAAAAATATACTTCAAACAGTTTTTGGGGCTGAAAACTGCTAGAATGCAGGTTTTCACCTAATTATAATTTCTTTCAGGGCAAAATAAAGAAGATAAGAAAATGTCTCCATAACTGAGGGCAAAAACTCGCGAATAAAGAGGCCCCCAGCATCACAAGGAAAAACGGTAATTTGGTAAACACCCAGCTAAAGCTGCTTCACTCCCTTTGAACCTCTCACCTTCTGGAAGTCGGCAAGGGATCGCTTGTGGCTGGCCTGTGCGATGCTCTTCATGGCTTCTACTTCAGGACCTGTGTACTTCAGCGCTAGCTTCCCACTCACGATTGCCTGCACCTCGTCCGCTCTGAAAGCATCACGCGTCGGCGGTTTACAAGTCATCAAGATATTAGCTCAGTTTGCTATTTCTTATACTGTAGAACTAGAAGATACATCTTCTCTTCACTTGCTCTAAACACTTGCATTCATTCTAAATTTAATATTTGTTTTATCAACTAATAACAATTTACTATGAAAGCAGCAGACAAAATAAAGCCTGCTCTATAGGAATTACTTGGCATAGGCTTGGAAAGATACAGTCAAATTGGAAGCAAAAAGCTAAATACTTTACACAAGCAAACAAATTAAAGCGTCATCATCAAAATATTTAGCACTCACAAGTTGAGCATGATCTTGCTAAGCAGCATGTACTTCAGGGCAGTGAGAGCTTTGGGACTGTCGATGGAATCGTAGCCTTCAAATGCTTCATAGAAATAGGAGTAAGCTGTCTTGAAATCACGCTCATCTGCTGCATGCAACACACCTGGAATGAACAGAACAGAATTAAGGCAAACTCAAATGGCCAAAAGTCCTAAATGAATGAGGACACTTTTTTTGTTTTTGGCATCATGATTCCGTACTTTTCACCAACCTCTCCTGACATCAATAAATGGTCCGAATACAAAAGTGCAACTTGTAGTTGCACAGACTAATACAAAGCCCATAAAAACAAAATGTACACTTAAAGGCATATGTACGCGCTCCCGTGTTTACAAAGTGTAGTTTGCCCATAATCTATGTCAAACGCACCATAAGACCATATAATGACGATATGTCACCATGCGCGGACCATAATACATGCATTACAGCTTGTTCTCGCCTCTGAAAAAGTGAGAATGTCAACAAAGCCGCGGTGTTAGCTCCCTTGCATCAACGTTACATGTGTTGCCAAATCTATAAATAGGACGATCCAGATCAAAATGAAAATTAACATATCTCAACATTGAAGGGGTCCTGGACCACACTATTTTGCAGGGAACTTAATTTAGCATGTCTCCAGCTGTTGGTAAAGCAATTAGTGTGTATAGTCATCGAGTACATATGCCTTTAAAATCAAAGGTTTTCATATCGCAACAGAACCAAAAAGACAACGAACCTGACTGCATATCTAGAGCTGCCTGAAGCTTTGGAGGACAGTAGATTCCGTTTGCTGTGGTTCTGCCAGACGTTAAGGCCGCTCTGTGCAAGAGAAACAAAACAACAGATGCTGATCAAATCATCAGACATAAATTACCTTGGCATGTATGTTTACAGTGATAGCTCCAGCCATTTTGAAAACTGATATTTCCTAACAAGTACGAATCATGGCCCTCACAGAAACCCGTCCTTCTGTCACAATAACTGGCAAAATGAAGTGATAACAATATAACTAAACGGGGAACAAATCGAGCAGGCAAAATGCAGACCCGACAGCAATGACATTTTGCAGATGTCATTCCTAGAATTTTCAGACTTTTACCAGCAAAATACAAGAAATTTCTGGTGAATGCAATCCCTGCACATACCCTTCCTGTTTATGCAAGGGGTTAACTGTGTTAACTGACACCACAAAGAGCGTGAACAAAAAGTTTGCGCATTTGCGTGACTACATATTACTGTTTCTGCTAGAACTATAGAAGGTGTGACAAGAATCCAGAAAACATGTTTAAGTTAAATCTCAGGGTTAAACTTCAAGTATAGACAATAGATGAGCCACAGTCAAAGGAATACAGAAAGACAGATTCAATCAGGTGTATAATCATTAGGCACATAGTGACATACCTCGCTTTGGGCAGGTTTCCCAGGGCATGGTAAACTTTGCTCTCTAATAACTGTACTTCAACAAGTAGGGCTTTGTCATCCAGCTTCTTCAACTCCCGCAATAATGTGGAACCTACAAAAGATCAATATTTTTTATTAAGACCACTAAGAGTTAGTAAAAGGCAGCCATGGAGATTGAAAACAGCGTCATTGCAAAAAAAGAACAAAAAGAAAATGCCAACCCCCCTCTTCCCAATAAAAACAACAAATCCACACCCACACACGCAATAAACACAAAGCCAACATGACAACCACATCTCATTCAATCGAGCACATTTCACGATGGTTATGCTCTATAAGTCAATCTCCTCTATCCCAAAACTGACATTTTGAACGAAAAGTTTAACAATAACATAAGATAAAAGATGAAAAGGCAAGCAGGCATGAGATCATACATTTGTAAAACAGCCAAAAAGCATGCACCTGCATCCCCCTCCATTTTTACATTTAGTCAAGTATTGACTAAATGTTTTAACGTAGAGGGGGGAATCGAGACGAGGGTCGTGGTGTATGTGTGTGTGTGTGTGTGTGTGTGTGTGTGTAGAGCGATTCAGAGAAAACTACTGGACCGATCTTCATGAAACTTGACATGAGAGATCCTGAGTATGGTATCTCCAAACGTTTTTTTCATTTTTTGGATAAATGTCTTTGATGACGTCATATCCGGTTTTTCGTGAAAGTTGAGGCGGCACTGTCACGCTCTTATTTTTCAACCAAATTGGTTGAAATTTTGGTCAAGTAATCTTCGACGAAGCCCAGACTTTGGTATTGCATTTCAGCTTGGAGGCTTAAACATTAATTAATGAGTTTGCTCATTAAAATCGATTTTTTGCGAACAGATTCAAAATTGATTGCATCGTATTCTTCATCACATTCTGAAGCTAAAAATATATACATATGTCATGTTTACTGTTAAAATGTGATCACAATTAACGAAAATAGATTAATTAGTCTTACGATTAAAATTTAAGAAATCGATCCAAAAATGATTTCATCTTTTTCTTTATCATTTGCTGATTCCAAAAACATATAGATATGATAGGTTGTATTCAAAACAAGCTCAGAAAGTTAACAAGAATACAGAAAAGCGCGCTTTCCTGCTTAGCACAATACGCCACCGCGCTAATCTGGCGTGTCAATATCACTACGTTTTGCACGTGGGAGGTGAGCGATTTCCTTCACGCGGGGATTGACGAAGCTGTACTGTCTTGGTGAAAAAATACAGTGCGTTCAGTTTCATCCCGTGAGTTCGACAGCTTGACTAAATTTAGTAATTTCGCCTTACGCGACTTGTTTTTTAATGTAAAAAAATGATACAAAACATGCCATCTCGGGATCTCAAGAATAATAACCGGAGCTTTTAAAATGCAGAAAATCATGTCTGGGCAAGTCTTGATGTGTGGACCAGCGTAATAAATAGTTGCTGCAAATGTCAGATTTGCAAACTGCTTACCTAATGCCAGTGCCTCTTGGTAATTCGTTGTGTCGAAGTACAAGGAGATCAGTCGAGCCTGAAAACACAACAATGTGTATGAAGTACACTAGTGGCCAATAGATAATTCAAAATATGAGAGCAAGTATAAATCTCTCGGAAGTCAAACTGATGAACCAAAGAATTAATGTAATCATGTACTCTGTAACAAACAGTGAAAAGGCAGCAGCATGTGCCTCACATGTCTTTGTGTGTGAGACACCTCTAAAAAGGCTATAAATTCACAGCTATGTTCTTATCCTTGCGAATGCTGGTCTGTGAAGAGATGTGTACAGAAAGTCATGAGCACATGTACACGCAAGACAGAGAAAAACATTTTCCGACTGAAAGGAGCCTCATAGTCATACCTGTTTATATGCTAAGCCTTACTAAAAACTACATGAACATCTTAATTTCTCTCACCTCTAGTGCTTGGCGTAAAAATGTGCGGTTCTCATCCTTGGCCCAGCCAATGCACTCTTTGCACAATTCAATCTGCAAGGACACAAGCTACAACATCATCTTTTACAATGGGATTTCCTTTTCTCTGAGATTATGATTATCGTTAACAAAGGCAAAGAAAAACAGGATTCACACACGAGACTATCCACCTTTCACAGGGTATACATCATTATCAGTCATTTTATACAAAGTATGACAAACAAAGATTCATAAACGACGCTTTCACTACTAATTACCAGTGCGAAAATACATTGAAGTAAGTCTGAATATATCCATTTCACTTGTGCAAAATAATATTACCAAGGCACTGTGACTTGAAGACAAATGGCAATGGAACCACGGAACCTTAAAATCTAACAGGAAATAGGAAAATCCATTTTAGGGGTGAGAACATATTTGCAAGAGAAACACAGGAAAACACCAAGTGGCAGGCCGGACATACACTGATACAGTCCAGAAAAAAAGTGTTACCTCTTTGCCTGTGCCTGCTTCCATGTCCAGGAACATGTCAACAAGAGAGCGCACAAGTTTGGCTGCCTTGGCTTTGCTGACAATGCCCAGGAAAGGGCGCACAAACTTGATCAGCCCGGCCAATTCTGCAAAACAGACATGGTCGGTAAAGTGTTAATGTCTAAAAATATCATCAATTCCAAATGTGTACAGAAATAAGAACATTTTGCCAGCCTGGACAACCCTTTAAAACAGACTATTCTGTTGCAAAGAGTTATGACTATGAGGCAAAATGTGAAACACCACCTTCTGCTTTCCTTTCACAATTTTTTCCTATTCAGAAATAAGGAGCTGGGCCTGGACGCACACACTTGACCATCTTGACCAGCTCTGCAGGGAAAGAAAGATTATGCAGTGCATTCAAAAGTAATGTCTGAAATATCATCATCAGTTCCATCAATCTTTCATGCACAGAGTAAGACAAGAAATTAAAGAATACAACCTATCAAATTAAAATTTCAGAAGTAGACGATGCCTTCTTTTTCTGCGTTTTCAGAGATTATTTAATCTAACTGTGTAAAACCACAAAACAGAAAATGTTTACTTCCATTCACAAGAGGCGAAAAAGGAAAACCACAAGGGTGAGGATTAGAGTTGATTTCTTTCCATTAAATCAGCCAGAACATTATGCACTATACTTCTACAAAACATTCGAGATCACATTACCATGCAGACAATTCTTTCTTTCTCCGTCTCACCTGTAGCTTGCTTGGTCTCTGCAAACAGAGTGCCAATCTCGAGAATGGCTTGCTCCTTGACCCTGATTGCCTCATCGTCAAGCGTCTTTACTTCTTGTTTCACTGAAAATATAGTGAAAAATCTCTTGGAAAATGTTGTCAAGAACCACACTCTGGCTTCTGGGTTGATTTCTTTTAATCAACTGTCCTCATCTCTGAATTAGCTGCAAGCATAACACCAAAAACTCATCACGCACCAGAGAATGAGAGTAGAATAATGAGTAGAATAATGACAATGAAATGCTCTGTTACAACTAGAAGTCAAAGTTGCTCATATTTAAATATATCTAGTTACTAGTACTACTAGTAATGTACTTCTGCAGTTATTTTATGTTGTTATACTTTTCGGGGTGGCTCGGGAACAGACGAGTCGGTTCTGAACCCCCAGGCTCGGGAACTGACAGTCACCAGTATGAGTATCTCACAAAACAGACATTCCTATTTTTCCCTTACTGGGTATGATGTCTTCTTAGCTAAAGTGCATGAGGTCGCCGGTTGGAGCCTGGACACAGTGTCTTTTTTATTTTTTTATAAATCTGTTAAAATTATTTTTTCCCCTTCTTAACTTGCCTTGCTTTTTGTGTGCTCTATTCCTCTTTATTCCCAAGCATTTTGGTGATTGAACTGAGATTGCAACAAAAAAGCTCACGAGTCACTGACTATTCAGCATTGATCACCGAATTCGTCCGCAAACGAAGCAACCCGAATCACTGGTCCCGAGCCGGACTAGAAGCAGCATTAGTTAACAAAATGCAGTACATAAATAATAAACATGGAAACGAACAAAAAACAAACATGTTGAATTTATGGCAACACATAAATCGGCTTCACATCGAGATACTTTGGTATCGACAGAATCTCTGACCGTGCCCTGCGAACGAACCGCATCTCTCGCTATGGTCAGTCGGCTCATTGCCGAAATACACGTCTTTCAGAATCAAAAACTGATCATTATTAATCTTTCTCCACAGTTCTTTGAATTGAACAGCGATTAGCAACTCCTCCACAAACACAAAATCACGATTTACAGGGTGAACAGCCATATGAGTGATGGGTTCCCGAAGCCTGGGGGCTCGAGAACCGACTCGTCGAACCTCCAGCCACGGCTCATACTTTTTCATTTAACTTTTGTATAAACATTTCTAAGAAAGTTTTTGTCATTACAGTTGGTATTTTTAACCCTAAGTCGAAGAGAATGACAGTTATAATGCTTCTTAATCCCATTATTTTCTCAAATGCCATTGGCACTGCCAGGATACTGGTTCTGCACAACTCTGATCACAGGCGGAAGGTATCGTTCACTGGACCACTACTTACATAGAAAGACTACAAGGTATGACACTCAGCTTCGAGTCATCTGTGTTCTTGGAGTCGCTTCCTGCGGACAATTTTTTTGTTCAAGACGGTTTGCCTCTTCCTACTGTCTGTGTGAGGTTTATTTGTTTGTTTATTTGTTGCTTAACGTCCAGCCGACTACGCAGAGCCATATCAGGACGAGGAAGGGAGGGATGAAGGGGGCCACTTGTCAAGCGATTCCTGTTTACAAATGCACTAACCCATTACTTGTGTCCCAGCAGGCTTTAGTAAAACTAAATTAATACCTACTGGAAGATTACCAGTTTCCAGTATGTTAAAATAGGCTTAACCTATCTACTGCTGGACTTACATCAGAACACTAACAGATTAAACTATACATGAATCGCGAGACAAGCGGCAAGAGAAGAGATTTTTGGAAAAAATACAGGTGAATGAGCAAGAAGGCAGAAAAAAGAAAAGAATTCATGAAGAAAAAGAGAGCATGACAGGAAAGAGGAACCAAAAATCTACCTAACAGCAAACTAGAAAGCTCCTGCGGTTCCAAAAACAGGAGGGGCCTTTAATTTCATAACCGCAGTGCCCCACTGCGGGACTGTTTGAGGTCAAATAAATACAGTTGAATGATTGTTTTAACTGCATGTACCTTTAATTTTCAGCTGCCGTCCCCTGCAGGTTGTTTTTAACCATCATTTGGACGAATGTTCGTTTGCGAACTGCTACCCCATAGTTGGTAAGAAATCATGCATCCCGCACCGAATATGCATAACAGTGCTCATTGGTCTAAAACATATGTAAATATTGCAGCAAAGGGAAGCTACCCACGGGAGTTTCACTTTAGGTTTTTGGCGAACAGCCGTTTGCGGAATAAATCGAATATCCGGTTATTAACCAATGATCGCATCGGACTACTATCTCCTCGGACATACGACGATCATCATTCGCATGGGATCTAAGTGGTATGCCGTTGACAGACACGTTTGGTCGCACAAAATACGGTTTAAAAACATGCAGCGGACAGGCAGCTAAATATAAAAGGTACAGATAGTTAGAAATAGAACATTCATTTATCATGGCATTTGTAAAGTTACAAAGATTCTTGACATTGGCAATTATTTTTTGCATAATTCTTTCTGAAGTTAGTGGAGCACGACTCGAAGCTGAGTGACATACTAGGTATGTGTGAGTGACGTCACGAATGCGCAGCTGTGCTGCTCCGCGAAACTTGTGCCCAGACTCGGCTCTCGCGCGCTCAGCGACTCTCTCTCTTTCGCTGTTTTCTAGCCTCGTTTTCGTTTATCGGAAAGACGGCGTTTTCTGTGACGTAGTTCACGTTTTTCCCTTCATTTACATACAAGTTTCAACTTCCCGCGACGCGTAATAGCTGAGCTACGCTAGTTTGAAAGTTTTGGTTCTTCTTCTAACACCATTTTGACATCAAACGTGGATATCAGGTATGTTGATTCTGCAATCAGCTTGTAGAATAATCATTTCTGAGTCTATTTTAGTGATTAGGTTTTGAATTTGTGGTAAGAATTTGGAGATTTGCTCATTTCAATGTGGTCAGTTTTTCAGATCGCGCCAGGAATGGCCGATCAAGTGCTTTTCTGAGAATCTTCATCAAATCTAGTAGAATCGTTTATACTACTTCTAATTAATGTATTTTACTTTATTAACATTCCGTATGCTTTGGTTTTCTTCTAGCTTTGAAAATAAAAAAGTTAGGCAGGTTTACAGTCGCTTGGTTGTGTTAACGACGGTAATTAATTCACCTTTTATTTAATTAATTAATTAACTAAAAAAAAAATTGTCATTTTTTTTTATTTCAATCAATAGTTCTAGCCATAACAATTCCAGAGATATCTTTGGTTTTCTTCTAGCTTTGAAAATAAAAAAGTTAGGCAGGTTTTTGTTGTTCAGCGCATGTATGTAATCTGGTCACAAATTTTCTAATGTCCAATTAGTAAAACAAAGGACGGGATTTTATTCAATTAAAAATTCGTAACTTTTGAACAAATTGACTCACAGTGTTCATACTTATACCATTGGAATGGTCTTTTTATTATCTTTTCAACAAACTACATTTCATTTATTTCATTTACCTTTCATTTTTTCTCTAACATACCTAGACATACCTTGTAGTCTTTCTATGTAAGTAGTGGTCCAGTGAATGATACCTTCCGCCTGTGCTCTGATCAACTGGCATTACTGTTGATTACAGTTTAGCCTACGTTTTTCAACGCTTTTTAAGGTTTTTTCTCTGTTAAACCTAACTGTTATCCCAAATGAACGCCTTGTCACAAAACATCTTATAGTTATAGTGATAGACTCATTGTCGGAATCTACAGGGACCGAAATCTGTGTAAACTCGGTGTACAGCCACTGCGTAGTACTACTACTACTAGTAGTAGAAAGAAATAAGCCTGCTCTTGTGATAGTCCTCTCACTTTTAACTCGCCGATTTGCTAGTCTAAGTTAAATGCAGTACCAAGAAACTCGACCTGCTATGTTTTGTAAACATGACTTGTGTAAAACTAAATGTAGTCTTGGAGTAAGACAAACGCTTTGAAAATTTTACGAGGCATGATCGGCGTGACAAAGCCGTTTTGAACAAAAACTCAAAATCACAACAACTCAGCTCTACCGATAAAAAATAAAGCTGAACAGGTAAATCAGGCACAAATATACCGTACCTATCTTCGTAAGCAACTGTGAAGCCTGTTGGTTATTGGTTTTTCGCATATGAACCGCTTGCTGAAGTAGAACGTCGGTAGCCGCCATGTTGTTGATCTCAGTCGGTTTCGGAAATGACGTTTTAGTCTCGCTGATTTGAGATTATGAAAACAAGTTATCATTACTTTCTTTATTCGTTTTAATTGCGGATTGTGAATACGAATTAAACAAAGGTAAATTGAGATAAACATTCTACAATAAACCACAGAAAAAAAACACGATTTTGACCAGATGGGTGAAGAGTGCGACCTTTGAACTTTGACCCTAACACACACTGTGACAGCACACACTTCTGCGTCAAAATGGAGAAGAGAACGCTTCCAGGGACCGATCTCCAAGTTTCGCCGCTTTGCCTCGGCTGTTGGCAGTTCAACGACAGCAAATCTACCATAAACTGGGAAGGGCAAACTAGAGAGGTAAGATTAAAAATCAAGTTATAGTGCACAACATGCGATTGTACATGTGTCATTGTGTGTGTGCCAAAACTATGTCGCACTGTGACACACTAATACATGTGTGAACAGCTCAGCTCATATGATGATATGGCTCAATATTGCTATTTCATATGTTACGTAGATTTCCATTGGTGAATTGGGCAAAACTGAGCTCATTGCAAAAGTGATATCGACGACATTTCCGTCGATATCAGTTTCAATATCGACGACCTCTTTATTGCTTCCCCACTTCAAAAACAAAGACACCTAAATTAAAAAAAATAAATATATATATATATATGAAAATGTAATTATCACAGAATTTAGTTGAGCAAAGTGACTAATTACTTTTTGAAAGAAAAGACATTTGAAAATACTGGAAAGTACAAGAAAAGAGTGAACAAAAAGAAATAATCAGAGGGAGGGTTATGGAACAGCCAAAACTGAGACAAATACTTTTGTAATTTCTTTACAGTGAATACAAAATGTCCCGAGAAATAGCAATATATCTAACATTGACGGATTGTGTGATGATATCTTCTGCTATTGGTCTGTTTCGACAGTGATATCAAAATCTCGACCTCCGTTCTCGGTTTTGATATATCACTGTCAAAACAGACCATAGCAGAAGATATCACACAGTCCGTCAATATTGGGTAATGAAGTGTTGCACAATGGTCAAAAATAAAGTACAAGATATTGCACTTTAAGTGGTACTACAATTGTTGCTTAGTGTCTGTAGGAAGCTATAATGTGAAAATAGAGAAAGAAAAAGACGATTCTTGACTTCGATAGGCTTTTTCTGCTCGTAAACACACATTCTTCTAGTTCTACTCATCACAGCATGCCCCATTTTTGCGTTTAAAACACCAATAAAATTTGTTTTGAATAAAACTCACAAGTTTACATTAAGAATTTAGAGACCTTTATCAATTACTTTTGCAAAACTAAGGAATTACACATTTAATTGAATCAGTCAGACACTGAGACGGAGACATAGAGAGATAGACAGTGGACAAAAAATAATCGAGAAATTTTTTAAAATTTTTTTTTACCATGTTTGAAATAAAATGTTGCAAGGAGAAGCCATAATTTATAACCTTTCAGTATGATGTCATGTGGGTGTTCCACACTTGAAATGACGTGCTTTTATCCTGTTATCAGTTGCACAGAGCTTGGAAGTATAATTTCCATTCAACAATCCGAATTTGTTAAGTTTGCGCATATTTTCGACGTCAAACGTACTCCATAAAACTTTTTATTTTTGGAATCAGAAAATAATAAGGAATAGACAGAAGTTGATTTTAAGTGTCTTTTTCCATAAATAAAGATAATGGTTATTTAACGGTTTTCTTAATTTGTAAGCATAATTTTCAATAAAATACAACAAAACTATATAGTTTTAGATACAGGACGCAATAGGGAATACACCAATATGACTTTTTTGTTTCTCATCATCATGCCAGAACTTTCAAACTATTGAATTTTTTGCAATTAGATTTACTGTGCTGACATCTGATTAAACAAGAAAAAAGAAAAAGAAACAAACCCACATGCAAGGCCAAACTCAAATGTTTAATTTGAAGGCTGCAAAAATAAAAATCTCTCAGAAGGGTACAGGAGATAGAATCTCTTTTGCTTTTTACTATGTTTTTAATTGTTTTTGTTTTGTTTTGCAACATGAGAGTTGTGTTCACTGAAAGGGGCTGCGAGTGTTCTTTTTGTAATAACAATTAACATGATCTTTAAATTCGGGTTATATCCGATTATATGAGTGCACCACGTATAGATGCTTCTGCTTTGTCCTTGCCATGTTTGTAGGTCATCCTTTGCACACAGTCTGTTCGTGATGTGGATTAGTAGTGCAGCGTTATCTACGTTTAGTGTGACTGCTTATCATATCAAGCTAGCAATTTCACCCAGTTTGAGACGGACCTTTCCATAACTTTTGACTGTCCCAAGATCTGTGAGTTCAGAGTACTGATAACAGTACAGACACAGTTGAGGCTGAAAGGTGAATAACTATCGCCATTTCCCCTCTGCACTGTGCAGTGAGTTTATCTCTTTCTTTTTACATTTAGTCAAGTTATGACTAAATGTTTTAACATTGAGGGGGAATCGAGATGAGGGTGTGGTGTGTGTGTGTGGGTGTGGGTGTGTGTGTATAGATCGGTTCCGAGAAAACTACTGGACCGATCTTCATGAAACTTGACATGAGGGTTTCTCAGTATGATATCCCCACACATGTTTTTCCATTTTTTTGATATATATGTCTTTGATGACGTCATATCCAGCTTTTTGTAAAAGTTGAGGCGGCACTGTAACGCTCTCATTTTTAAAACCAATTCGGTTGAAATTTTGGTCAAGTAATCTTCGACAAAGCCTGGACTTTGGTATTGCATTTCAGCATGGAGGCTTAAAAATTAATTGATGAGTTTGGTCATTAAAAATCTGAAAATTGTAATTATAATATTTTTTGTATAAAACGATCCAAAAACAATTTTATCTTATTCTTCATTATTTTCTGATTCCAAAAACATATAAATATGTTATATTTGGATTAAAAACAAGCTCTGGAAATTAAAAATATGAAAATTATGATTAAAATCAAATTTCCGAAATCGATTTAAAAACATGTTCATCTTATTCCATGTCGGTTCCTGATTAAAAAAAAATATATAGATATGATATGTTTGGATTAAAAACAAGCTCAGAAAGTCAAAAAGAATAGAGATACAGAAAAGCGTGATATCCTCCTCAGCGCAACCACTACCGCGCTATTCTGGCTAGTCAATTTCACTGCCTTTGCAGCGAGCTGTTGACTGACGATGCTACGATCGAGTATACGGTCTTGGTGAAAAAATGCACTGCGTTCAGTTTTATTCTATGAGTTCGACAGCTTGACTAAATTTTGTATGTTTGCCTTACGATTCTTGTTTTTTATTTCATAGGAAATGAAAAGAAAACAAGCGTCGAAGTGCGGTGTTGTCCTTCGACGTGAAAATGTCGTCGGGGCGCAATCTATTTTTGTTTCTATCGTCACTTATGACGTCTTTTGTTCTAATTCCATTGGAGTGAACGATAACTTAAGGTATTGGGAGGGTCAGACGTGGTATGAAGAATAAGGTAGTGGGAAGGTCAGATGCTAGGTGAAGGATAAAGTATTAGAAGGGTCAGACGTGGGGTGAAAGATAAGGAAGTGGAAGTGTTAGACGGATGAAGGATATGATAGTGGAGGGTCAGATGTGGGGTAAAGGATAAGGTAGTGGGAGGGTCAGACGTGTGGTGAATGATAATGTAGTGGAAGTGTCAGACGGATGAAGTAGTGGAGGGTCAGATGTGGGGTGAAGGATAAGGTAGTGGTAGGGTCAGATGTGGGGTGAAGGATAAGGTAGTGGTAGGGTCAGATGTGGGGTGCAGGATAAGGTAGTGGTAGGGTCAGACGTGGGGTGAAGAATAAGGTAGTGGAGGGTCAGATGTTGGGTGAAGGATAAAGTAGTGGAGGGTCAGATGTGGGGTGAAGGATAAGGTAGTGGTAGGGTCAGATGTTGGGTGAAGGATAAAGTAGTGGAGGGTCAGACGTGGGGTGAAGGATAATGTAGTGGGAGGGTCAGATGTGGGGTGAAGGATAAGGTAGTGGTAGGGTCAGATGTGGGGTGAAGGATAATGTACACTGTAGTGGGAGGGTCAGATGTGGGGTGAAGGATATTTGTAGTGGAGGGTCAGATGTGGGGTGAAGGATAAGGTAATGGTAGGGTCAGATGTAGGGTGAAGGATAAGGTAGTGGAGGGTCAGATGTGGGGTGAAGGATAAGGTAATGGTAGGGTCAGATGTGGGGTGAAGGATAAGGTAGTGGGGGGTCAGATGTGGGGTGAAGGATAAGGTAATGGTAGGGTCAGATGTGGCGTAAAGGATATGGTAATGGGAGGGTCAGATGTTGGGTGAAGGATAAAGTAGTGGAGGGTCAGATGTTGGGTGAAGGATAAGGTAGTGGAGGGTCAGATGTGGGGTGAAGGATAAAGTAGTGGAGGGTCAGATGTGGGGTGAAGGATAAAGTAGTGGAGGGTCAGATGTGGGGTGAAGGATGAAGTAGTGGAGGGTCAGATGTGGGGTGAAGGATAAGGTAGTGGAGGGTCAGATGTGGGGTGAAGGATAAGGTAGTGGTAGGGTCAGATGTGGGGTGAAGGATAATGTACACTGTAGTGGGAGGGTCAGATGTGGGGTGAAGGATAAGGTAGTGGAGGGTCAGATGTGGGGTGAAGGATAATGTAGTGGGAGGGTCAGATGTGCTCATAAGCTCATGATCTCCCTTTGTTTTTCAGACATCAAAAGCCATTGTTGACAAGTGCTTTGATGTTGGCATCAACTTCTTTGACACTGCTGAGGTAAGGCTAAGAATGCATTTTGCTCGTCAGACTTTACCTATAGATGCTGAACCTGTTTTCGTATGTATTGCAATTGTTATGCTTTCACTTTAGAGAACATGTTTCTAGATCATCTATTAAATAAAGCAAAGTGTGCAGTTTTCCGAAATTAATGGATTATATAACACTTGGATGTAAAACAGAATCTACCACATTCTTGAGAGCTGATGATTTTCATTTTCATCACTTTATTGTCCCATAGCTGGGAACTTTGCGTCACTTTCTTCCAGTGGAAAACTATCAGCAACAGAGTTACGCTACCCAGACGTGTGGATGTTGAGGTGTAATATCAGCCACCTGCACTTCTGGCAGAAAGAAAAGGGTCTTATACGTACGTGTCACGGTGGTGCAAGGGGGTGGGACATGGATACCGGCCGTGAATCTGCTGGTAAAGTTGACACGAGTCTGTTAACACTGACCTTGATTCACACTCGCGACCTGTGGATCCTAAGTTCAGTGCTCTACCACAGTATTGGCGTTAACCGTTGATTATCGGTATTTTACATTTACCGGTTGAAATGAGAAAATACCGGAACAAAAATGGCTGCCGGTTGATTTTTAGAACTACCGGTTTTTTTTCGCTGGTAAAACACCAAAACCAGTGCTCTGAGTTGGACTCTTACTGGTTCCAATGACCAGCCTACCGTTTTTTTCTGGACTGTTTGCATCATAAAAGTTTGCGTACCGGTTTGAAAAAATACTAGTGCCATCACTGTACCAACTGAGCTACAGGGTCCTGATGATTGGCCAGGGAGAGAAAGTTAATTGCAAGAATAGAAGACATGACAAGCTGCTCAGAAGTTTTGATGAATTGATCAAAGAAGTGCACAAAAACATATTATGCAGTCATTGGTTTCAACAGTGTTTTATTTAAATACAACTTTACAAAGCCGTGAAAAATGTGTTTTAATAAAGGAGCACAACAAGATAGACTTATGGATGTGCTCTTTGAGACAATATAATGAATTGGCGGACGATATTGTAAATTCCTCAAAATCAAAACAGCAATAATAAGAATAACGAGAACAAAACTAGTACTTCAACAACAACAACAGAGAAGCACACAAAATGGAGTATTACATATGTAAAGAGAGAGAGAGAGAGAGAGAGAGAGAGAGAGAGAGAGAGAGAGAGAGAGAGAGAGAGAGAGAGAGAGAGAGAGAGAGAGAGAGAGAGAGAGAGAGAGAGAGAGAGAGAGAGAGAGAGAGAGAGAGAGAGAGAGAAATTTTATTTTACGAGGGTTGTGGCATAAGCAATATAAATTAACGAGCTTCTTTTCAACCATCCCGAGAGAGAGAGAGAGAGAGTACATCCACTACATAACAATACAGTTTCAACAATGCAGTCATTCAGCTTGAAACAGTGTTGGTGAAAGACAAATATGTTGAATTTCGTAGAACAATCCCGTATTGCCGGTGTCACAAACTGAACACTCTGCCTGAACAATTCTTCTCATTGCGGTCAATGCACATGCGCTAACATGGGGAGATTAATCAGGTCGTGAACAACCTAACCCTTATCCTAATCCTTACCCTAATCCTAACCCTAATCCTAACCCTAACCCTAACCCATGGTTCGTTCGGTCAAAGGGTCGCATTTTTTAAGTCCAAGATTGGCGCATGCGCATTGACCGCAATGAGAAGGATTGTTCAGCAGAGGTTTCAGTTCGGGACACCGGTATCTGACCTTATAAACTGTTGCAATCCATTCTCAGTGTCAGAATTAAGATTTTTGGGTCTTATTTATTTGGAATGCTCATGGTATGAAATGTGGGTCTAATTTTACAGGGCTATGCTGGTTCGGAGGAAGTACTAGGATACTGTCTAAAGGGGCGTCGCAAAGATGCAGTGGTGGCCACCAAGTACGGTTTCCGCAGTGGCCCCAGTACTCCGCCCTACTCTGCGGCAGAAATTGACGAGGCTGTCACCCGCTCCTTGCGCAAAATGGAGACTGACTACATTGACATTTTACAAGTAAGTCATACGTTTAAGGAGATTAAAAACCTGAATATCAGTAAAGAAATAGAAATCAGCAAAATATGACTATTGACATTTTACAAGTAAGTCATACGTTTGGAGAGATTTAAAACCTGAACATCCATACAAATCAGCAAAATATGACTATATTGACATTTTACAAGTAAGTCATACGTTCGGAGAGATTTAAAACCTGAACATCCATAAAGAAATAGAAATCAGCAAAATATGACTATATTGACATTTTACAAGTAAGTCATACGTTTGGAGAGATTTAAACCCTGAACATCAATAAAGCAATAGAAAGAAGCAAAATATTTTATCTACAGTGACATTTACAGTAGAAGTGTGTGTGGTACAGTACTTCTATTTTTAGGATCTTACTCTTTGCCTCCCTGATTTGTTGACATTTGTCAACATCAAGCATAATAAAACAAACTATTTTTACAGCAGAAACAAGTTTTTTTTTATTACGATGCCCCATTCTCACCAAAGCTCGCAATCTCAATGTAGAGAAAGCCACATTTTAATGGGGGAGGGGTCTCTTGCGTTCAGATCTTTGTTGTGATCAAAATAACTTTCAAATTGGAAAAAAAACACGTTTGTGGGATGAGCAATCTGATAAATCCTGCAGAACTGATTCTTTGCGAAGACTCATCAGTAATGTCATGTGTGTAATATGTGTGACAGATCCATTCTCCCAGTTTCATCCTGCAGAACTGGTTCATTGCCAAGACTCTTGTATAAAATATTATATGTGTGACAGATCCATTTTCCCAGTTTCGTGAAGGACATGAATGAAACCCTAACGGAACTGAACAGCCAAATTGCCAGAGGACGCATCAGACACTACGGCTTCTCAAACTTTGGTCCCAAGAACCTGAAAACTTACCTGGATGGTGGATTCAAACCTGTGGTCAACCAGGTGAGACCTATTGGTACTGTTCAAAAGATAAGTTTTTGTGCCAGTGTGTGCAGATACTTGTTTGGTTTCTAGTAGTTTCTTGTGAGATCGACCTGTGGTTTGTATTTTGATGGTTTTGTTGAATAGCTAGTCTCGATCATCAGTAAAACATGTTCCTTTCCCTCCTTTCTGGAGTTGTTAGTAAATAGCATGGGGAAACTAATGATTTTCTGTAGCCATTTATAAGACATCTTTTCATGCAGAACTCGGGAATGACAAAGGAATCAAATCTAAAAAATTCATTTAAAAAAACATGCGTTTCCCATAAATGGAAGCTTATCAAAATCCATTGCATGGTTCACACTGTTTAACTGTGCCTCAGAGGTGTATAGTTTTACCCATATTTTGGTGTCCTTTTTCAGATGGGTTACAACTTGCTGTGGCGTTCAGTGGAGTATGAGGTTCAGCCTGTATGTGCAGCCAACGACATTAGCATTCTGGCTTACTCCCCCTTACAGCAGGGTCTACTGACCGGAAAGTACTCGTGTCTTGATGACATCCCTGAGGGCAGAAGACGTGGCAAGCTCTTCGGCAATAAGGAGTACGTGGTTTGGGTCTTGTCTTTGGTTGTTTCCTCCCTTCTTTTTTTTTTTTTTTTTTTTTTTGTGGGGGGGGGGGGGGGGGGGGGGGGGGGTAAGGGGGGGAGGTCAATTTTTGAGTGCTTGAGAAAGCAAGTGGCTAGAGTGAATGTTCTGGAGTAAGATTCTTTAGCAGGAATACCCTGAGAATTTTTTTTCAAGTTTTGCGTGAAGTATTCCTTCCATGTGGCCCAGTTTCATGGAGAAAAGGTTATCCCTTGGTAAGCACTGTGCAAGTACATCAACAGATAAGATCAACCGAATAAAAATGCAAATTAAAACAGAAAGTATATAATAGTTGGGGATGGACCATTATTTTTATGATGGCGTTAATCCTACTGATTGAGCTGTCACATTGTTTTTACTCTGTAGTGCAGAGACAAAAATTGTGTAAAAAGAAACAAATAAGAATCGGGTTGTACGTACATGACATGTACTATCAAAGAAGAGCCACTGAAAAATGCCCATGATAGATTGCTTTGGTCCTCTCTCAAAGCTTCCCCTGAAGGTTTAAGCTAATTTTACGCCTTAAAATGCTATTTAAACTGAACGACTTTTTATTTGTGCAGCGAGAAGAACAAGCTGGCCCGTCACGGCCAAGAGGGAGCAGAGACAGAAATGTTTGAGGTCAGTCCCTCGTTTATTTAAGGTGAGAATTGGTGAGTGGGGCGAGGAAGTTCCATTTTTTGGGCAATTCTTGCCGCAAGGAACGCTAGGATTAGGCAAGCGAAGGCGAGGTAGCTTTGGGGTTGCTCGCTACAAGAGAAAAAATGGCAGCCGTGCAACTGCCAATCAGATTGGCTGTCCATGGCTGTTTACCGACCAGCGCCTTTTCGGTGTATTAACCAATGGTGTTTAATTCTAGTGTAGCTGACCATCAAACCATTTCAAATACACTCTCACTTCCTAGCTCTGCGAGCGGCTAGCCACAAGCATGTCTCGCCTTATTAGGTCCATTTTTTTCTCTGACTGAATGTGTCTTTATTACTACATACACTTTGAATGGATATGATGTATGAACATATGAGAAAGCTTCAAAGGGAGAGAAAGAGTTAAGATTCTTAGGGAGCAAAAATGCATGTTCAACTTGCTGATCAAAGCTGAGCATGTAAGATGCATAGAACTCTTTCTCATAGTTCTGGCATGAGTATTCACTGCTTTGAACCATTCTTTAACCTTAGGAGGCTTTGGGGTGAGCTAGACTTATTAAGTAAAGAAATGGCTTTTGCATTTCTGGATGATTGTGAAAACCATTTCCAAAGTGAACACAAAGTTTATGAATTGAAATTCGGCATTTTGCTTCCACCAAAACAGTGTACAGTGGAACCCCCCATTTAAGACTCCCTCCTTTTTAAGACCTTGTTTTCTCAGACTTTTTGTTCATAACCTCTGTAAATTTACCCCCATTTTAAGACTCCCTCCTTTTTAAGACCTTGTTTTCTCCGATTTTTGGAGGTCTTAAAATGGTGGTTTCACTGTACTGTTAGAATTTAGGCAAAACATATTTTTTTCTTGTGCTGATTACATTTTAAATTCACTGATTTTGCTTTGCAGGCTGTGAACAAGCTGAAGGGAATCTGTGAGCGCAACAAACTGGACATGGCGGCGGCCTCTCTGGCCTGGGTGTTTCAACAGGAGGCTGTGCCGGTCGCCATCGTGGGCGCCAGTACACCAGAACAGATTGAGAGGAACAGCAAAATCATCAAACTCTCACCGGTAAGACATTTTGGAATTTTGCCACCTTCATTTCATTTTCATTTCCATTACTTTATTAGCCTGTTGCTGGTAAGTTGGGGTCGCTTCCTCCGAGTGGAAATCTAGCAGCCACAAGAGTCATGCTACCTAGGTGTGTGTGTGTTAAGGTGTAATCAGCCACCTGCACTTTTGGTAGAATTACCTTTTTGTACATGCCACTATGGTGACACAGGGGTTGGACATGGATGTTGTCTCTGAGTCTGCACAGAAAGTTGATACATATATTTCTGTCCTGGCCTGGCTATCAAATATCATGTGCACTGGTATGTGGTGACTTTTGACAGGAAATAGCCTCGTTTCTCCGAATGATACAAGCGCTGCAGTCTTGCCGAGAATGCTTCAAATTGATACATAGGTTACTGTCGCCTAGCTAGGGTGATATAAGTCTTGCAAATTCTCACTGGTTTATCATCGACACGTACGGCTGACTTTGTAAAGAACAAAACTATGGAAGGAAATGAAGACAAACATTTTAAGCTACAAAAACAAATTTAAGTCAATGAATTTTGGACGTAACCTGTGTAGCCAACTTTCAGAATATTCACCTAACCAAACTTTAAAAGGGTATAGCAAACATAGACTGTATCTTTACAGACGTGCATTTGGGTTTTAAAGTTTAAAATATGAATGTATTTCAACACCTTGTACGCCTGCTGGTAATTCCTAGACTTGACTTTGTTGTCAAAAAATATGAGTGCGTTTGTTTGAATGATACATACATTCAGACCTGTTTACCCCCATAAGTGTTTTGGAGTAATGCTCAGCCCCAAAAATAGTAATCCTGGCACAAAAATAGTAATAATCCAGCATTCGTCGCCAATTACAACGCACATGACAACTGTGTCTGTGAAACGCAATCATGCACATATATCCATCATTCACAAACAAAACACATCAGTCAGTTTTTGTAGTCATCATAATTTCAAAGAAGATCACATCAAAAGCACATGCATCACTGATTCTTTTTCTTTTGCTCGTAGTAGGCCTTTTTCAGTGTGTCAAGCGTTTCTCTACTGTACTTGCGCTTGCCGAATGAGTGAGGGCGAGACTTCACCACTAGAAGGCTCTCCATGCCAGCGTCTCATCAGACAGACATGATCTCTGTTCTTTCGAACACAGGAGAAGACACGTTCACACATTGTCACCTCTGCAAGAGTAACTTGCCGCTTCAGATCGGATACTGGCCCTGTCTCTTCTTTTTTTGGTGCAACAAAGCCTGTAATGGCTGGCTGAGTTCTCTGGGCAGTGCCATCCGCAGTTGAACGACCGACAGCATCTTTGTGATACTGCGTTTTGGTGTGCTTGAAGCAGTCATTTTTCCCCCCGTGCGAGCACGCAAAATCCTTGTAGCACAGTTTGCAGTAGACGTGATGAGCACCCTTCGACGAAGGTCCTAGAAACGTCCACTTTTCGGTGTATTCTTTTCGAAATTTCTGCTTGGTTGGAAGTTTCTTCTGAGACGGGTTGTCTTCTTTTTCCGAGGCACTCGATTCTCGACTTCTCTTCATGTTGGCGTACTGTAAACTGTGCGAGACAAAGCACATTCTGATTCAGTTTACCGCCAAAAACCGCAGCAGATATGCGCAGAGAGAGATGCGCGCAGACCGTTGGTTAAAATTTACGGATCGGAACACAGAAAAGATTTTAAAATGTTGGATCGGAAGCGGACAGCGACGAAAAACGGAAAACGTAACCTGGACGTTTTGAAAATCGTAGTCTTGACACGGATAGCGGAATGGCGTATTTGTTGCAGAAAATCGTAATAAATTACTCCAAAATCATAAGGGTAAACAGGTCTGTTAACATTACTTATGATTTACAAGAAAGTATTCCAGAACCTTTGCAATTTATGCGTATTACAGGACGTGCACACACATGCTCTATGGAGGAAAACATGTTGCGTGATTTCCTCGTTACCATGCATTTTGATATTGAAAATCAAAGCAAGGGCGATACATACATTACCGAATCATACGTTACTACCTCTTAGGCTTAAAAATATTAAATGAATGTTGAATTCAGAAAAATATGAAGTAATGTTAAATTTGGGAAGAAATCTTGCAAATGTATAGTATTGTACATGTATACATGAAGAACAGCTCCAACAAAAAACAAACACAGAATGTCCTGTGCCAGTGCACTTCACGTCAATTCTGACGTCACAATTGCACCTCATAGCTGAGAATGGGCAAGTTGAGCAGGTCTGCTCAAAGCAAATTGGCACACTTCCTTCGGTTGTGTCTGACCAGGCGAATCTTTTTCCATCTCACATCTTATGCCCGTAAGTTGATAGGCTTTTGGTTCTACCTGAACATGATAATCTTAACCATCTTATATCTTTGTAATCCTGTAGGTTTTGATTGTGTCTAAACAAGAGATTCTTTCCCCAGTTTTCATTTTTGTGTGTAAATGGGTAGGGTTTTGGTTATATCTCACTTTGTTTGTTTGTTTGTTCGTTCATGGGGTGAAACTCCCACGGCTTTTACGTGTATGACCGTTTTTACCCCGCCATTTAGGCAGCCATACGCCGCTTTCGGAGGAAGCATGCTGGGTATTTTCGTGTTTCTATAGCCCACCGAACTCTGACATGGATTACAGGATCTTTTTCGTGCGCACTTGGTCTTGTGCTTGCGTGTACACACGGGGGTGTTCGGACACTGAGGAGAGTCGGCACACAAAGTTGACTCTGAGAAATAAATCTCTCGCCGAACGTGGGGACGAACTCACGCTGACAGCGGCCAACTGGATACAAATCCAGCGCGCTACCGACTGAGCTACATCCCCGCCCGTTATATCTCACTGATCTCAGCGGGAGTTGAGCAAACCGGGGTATTTCTGCAATTTTAAAAAAAAATTTGTATACAACATAGAGTGTGACATGTACGAGTGTGATCCAGTGCGTTGGTATTCTCTGTTGGTATGATAGTGTGAAATTATTTGTGATACCTGGGAGAATGGTTGCATGTGGCCATGCTGGAAATCCGGCAGTTTGGTAAAACCTGATATTACCGGTAATATGGCAAAGTCTACTTCACAAGGCTCTCTGCAGAAAGATTTGGGAAGGAATTTGTGTGTAAAAAGGCTTTGCGAAGTCAACTTCAAACTCAATTAAGAACAGCGTTTCAGCAGGCAGGTGCTTGAAGAACATACATGTCTTTGGCAAGAAACGGTACAGATAATCCCATAGAACTGGCAACACTGAGTGGGATTTTCGGGCATAGTTTTCACACCTTCACACCTTATATGTATCTATGTACTTCGTCCCAAAACTGACCAGCGGTGGTTTCAGTATCTTTCAATAAATAATTTGCGGATTCCATACTGTCAGATCAGGTGGCTTCCTATGCTATAGAGAGTGACCGGCCTTGGTTGCGATTGTAGATTAGTACGACACGATGCTAGCTCAATTTCGGCTCAACCCTTGCAGGTATTTGCACCTTCCAAGGTGCCTGGCCTAGTATCAATGCTTCAGGTTGACTCAACTTACCTGCTGTTAACTTGCAACAATCTTTGTGCAACTAACACTTTCTTCTGTTTCTCTGAACATGATACTATATCTGCATTTGACATTTCAGGAGATCCTCAAAGAAATGAGCGACGCCACTCAACCAGTGAAGGACAAGATTGGCAAGCAGCTGGACCAGTGGGCCACTCCAGACCGCTGCGAATAAAGGACGTTCTTCATGATTCACCGCTCATTTTCTGCAGTCATTGAAATCCTTGAGCGTATGTTGCACCGCTTTAGAAACAGATCTTCATAAAGGGAATTTTGCACAATTTTAGTATTATGATTATGATGGTAGCCTATAAAAGTATTCCAATTGTTAATGACTTAATGTTCCATTATTACATCCTTTTTTGTAATCAGATGTGTCTTGTTGAAGGGTTAATGTTTTTGGTCCTGGAAGTTCTCCTTATGCAAATCTGTTATCATGCAATTATGTTTTACATTCGGTAGTTATCGTGCAATTATGTTTTACATTCGGTAGTTCTTCAGATGCAAATCTGAATTGTCAACAGGAGAACATATTTTTGAGGTGGTACACAGTAACTGTGCGTCGTTATGATAAAGGTTAAAAACAAAACAAAAAGCAAACTAATGCAATAGTGTCTTTTAGAGCAGGATTTTTGTGTGTAGTGCGATGTGATTTGTGGTAGTAGCAGGGGTGTCGTTTGGATCGGCTTTTTTTTCTTCGGGAATACCAAAAACTAAACATCAATGTTTTGAACGGAAGCCATTGACAAAAATTATAGCTGCCAGAGTGGTTTCCCTTGGACAAGGGAAACCCACTGATCTAATACTAATGGATAGCGCACAGCCAATGAAACAGCGTAACCAGAGTGCCGCCATCTTACTATTCCCCACCACACTGACAAACAGGGTCAAAGGGAAGTAATCGTAGTTTCGAGAGTCTTCTCTCCCTTGAATACGAGTAGTACCACTGATCTGAACAGGTTCATAGATGCGATCTGCATCCATTAAATTTTTATGTTTTCGCAGTTTGTGATTAAGGAAATGGAAGCAATTTGGTTTCTCAATAGGTGCGATTTTACGCTGTCGACCTAGCGTCGCGGTATCAAACTGTGTCCCAAGATGGCGGATACAGGGGTGGGATTTCTGGTACATATAATCACGGTGATGAGGATGTTTTGGTATTTTATTGATTCGGTAAATCAAGCTCAATTATGATGTGTACTGTCGAGACTTGTCAATTGGACGATTTGAGTTTCATATCATACACAAAATGTTATGTTAGAAAAATGTTTCCGTCTCAGTATTGAATTCTTCAAAGAATTTATGAGAATCAGATTTGTTTTGTGATTGTGAAACTTTATACATTTGCTACTGCGAAAAGATTAATAAGAAATTCACTGACCACTTTCAAAAAAAGAAGGTAGATATTCTTCAAAAGGATTTTGCTTGTCAGGCAAACAAATTTTGGTGTTACGTCTTGTATTTTTTTAAATTTTGCTTTTCTTCACACTGAATTGAAATCATTACCACTTGTTCCAACGAAGCATTATTGTTCAAGATATGTCTTGCCTGTCTATTGCTTCTATTTCAGTTACATCAAAACTTCGGGTACTTGAGACTAAAGTACATGATATTGATATAATATTGATCAATTATGTTGATTAAAACTGTGATTGCTTCAAATTGATGAAGATTAAATATTGAAAAATGAATTCTCGTTTTTTCATTTCATTGGTTGTGCCTTTGTAAGGTGTGTGTGTGTGTACCAAAAATAGGGCTTAATTTCTAAGATAAGATTTCATCACAAAACCACCACTAAAAACAACACCAAGATTCCAGTGTGGATATATAATGTAAATTAACAATATAATGATCATAACTGAAAGAGACTGATATAGGGAGAATACAGAAAACAAAACATAGTCACTTTCCCGGCTCACCTAGTAGTGTCCCCTGAGGAACACTGTTTGGGATGCCTAAGTGCCCAGTTGGACCATCCGGGATGTTCCCCTCGTGCTGCATTTGTCCCCCACCTAACTCTCAAAACGTCCCGCGTCCCAAAAAGCCCCCACCCATTTTTCACCCATTCAGTCCCCCATCCTATGTGTGTGTGTGTGTGTGATCGTGACTCTCTCTCTCTCTCTTTCAGAAAAGGTGGTTATTTGGCAAAAAACGAGAAATGGCATTTCGACGGAAATAATTTGGAAGTTGTAAATGAATACTGTTATTTGGGTTTTAAAGTCACTTCAATGTTAAGTTTAAGACGAGGAACTGACCACCTTGTGGGTAAGAGTAAAAAGGCCGTATTTTATTTGGTGGGCATATTTCAAAAATTGAAAGAAATGACAGTTACCACCTTTTTTAAGATCTTTGATGCAAAAGTTCAGCCAATTTTGTTGTATTCCTCAGAAATCTGGGGTTGGTCCCGGTTAGATACCATGGAGAAAGTGCATATCATGGCATGTAAACGCTTTTTAGGTGTACCAACATGTACACCCAACAGAATGGTTTATGGAGAACTTGGCAGATACCCCCTTTTTGTAAACTCCTATGTGCGTTGTCTGAATTATTGGTTTAAATTGCTAATGATGAGAGACGACAGATTGCCAAAACAAGCCTATACAATGTTGTATAACATGGATGAAAGAGGAAAAAGATGTTGGGCCTCGGAAATCCTAAATATATTGTCTGAAACTGGTTTTAACTTTGTATGGCTTAACCAAGGTGTCGGCGATGTGAAATGGTTTTTGAGGGTCTTTAAGCTCCGATTGGGTGACATGTATAAACAAGAATGGTCCGGCACAGTGTCACAAAGGGACCGTTATGAATTGTACGCTAAATTTAAATCTGTGCTGCATGTTGAAAGTTACTTGTTCAATATTGACATTTATTGTTTTAGGGTAGCACTTACACAGTTTAGACTTGGTGTGTTGCCAATTAATAACAACCTTAAACGATTCAGTGCTATTATGGAATCAAGATAATGTATTTTTTGTGAAAATGTAGCCGAAGATGAACACCACTTCCTCTTATGCTGTCCATTATATTCTGATTTAAGAAAAAGATTTATAGGAAGCATGTGTGAATGTTCTGTGTCTACCATTTTGTCATGTTCAGATGTTAAGAGGTGTCGCCTCGTTGCTAAGTTCATTTTCCAAGCCATAAAACGTCGACAACTGCATGTTGAAACACTGCAATGTTAGAGATGGTACCGTTGTAATTGTAAACGATTATTATATAACATGTGAGGATAAATGTGTAAGACGTGTATATGTGTAAAATTCCCCTAACCCACATCCCCTCTTCTCTGGTTTGTATATGGGCCAATGGCCATACGTACAATAAACCATCCAAAAGTCTCTCTCTCTCTTTCTTCCCTCCCTCCCCTCTCTCTCTCTCTCTCTCTCTCTCTCTCTCTCTCTCTCTCTCTCTCTCTCTCTCTCTCTCTCTTCATATCAGTTCTTTGCTCGCATATTAATATTGCATTATAAAACTTACGTTCGCAACATTGGCTCCATTGTTGACGATTGTGAGTACTTTTGCACTGCCAAAATGATTACTTCTGCGTTCATGGACCGAAACTCTCACGTACACTCGTGTTTTTTGCACGAGTGGATTTTTACGTGTAGGACCGTTTCTACGTGTAGGACCGTTTCTACCCCACCATTCAGGCAGCCGCTTTCAGGGGAGTATTTTCGTGCTTCTATAACCCACCAAACTCTGACATGGATTACAGGATCTTTTCCGTGCGCACTTGGGTCTTGTGCTTGCGTGTACACACGAAGATGGATAGGGCACTAGCAGTTCTGCACATAATTATAAGTTGACCTTGGAGCAATGTTTTGATTAGTGCTTTTGTGAACAAGAAACAATTAACAAGTGGCTCTATCCCATCTCCCCCCTTTCCCCGTTGCGATATAACCTTGAACGGTTGAAAACGACGTTAAACACCAAATAAAGAAAGAAAGAAAGATAAGTTGACCTGGGAGATAAGAAAAATCTCCACCGGCCGGGATTTGAAACCCACGACCTTCCTTGGGAGGCTGGCGTCTTGTCCACTAGGCCATTGCCCCTGTCAAAATGATTACAAACAAACGTCAGGAGAGTATAAACAAATGACAAAGTAGCATGATTTAGATTTAAACAATTATCAGTTTTTGACTTAAATTTACGAATGCGAACAACGATGTAACCCAAACCTGATTGTTACAACGTGCTTCTACGTTCAATCAACTTTTGTTTAAGCAATGACACATTTAAGGCACAGTCAGCCTCCCGTAAACCATCACAGACACTGTCAGGCTTTTACACACAGTACAAACACCCTTTCATTTAAACACTCACCGCGTGAGAACATCCTAGGTGCCCTCCGTAAAGAGCAAGCAATTTTCAAAGAATGTATTTTTGCGTGGTTTATCTTAACCCTGAGCCATCGTAAACCCGTGTGATCCAGTTTCCTTTTTTTCACGATTTAATCGTCAGTTTGTGATTTCAATGCGACTCGCTGTGAGCTTATCTGCAATAGCATCTGAATGTAAAACCCAACAAACGGCTGCGAGTCACACGAACTAGAGCTGTGGCGGTTGTTCCGTTCACAGAGGAACTGGCGCTATGCAGAACCGTCGTCTGCTACGAGAAAGACGTTTTGCGTGACACGTTTCCGGGCTTTTCTTTTTTCAAACTTTCAAAACTTCGAATTGTACTGATCTTGTCTGGATGAAAAAAGATGTCTTTTATGATTTGAGAATGTTTGTGTAATATGATAATGATAACGGGTATTTATATAGCGCCTTATCCGAAGTTCAAAGCGCGTATGCCGTGTAACAAGCTGTCAATTTATTATTTACACACTTTTTCAATCAAATTGATTGAAATTTTAGCCAAGCAATCTTCGACGAAGCTATGGGATTGCATTTCAGCTTCGAAGCTTAAAAATTAATTAACAAATCTGGTCATTAAAAATCTCACAATGCTAATCAAAACTAAAATTAATGAAATGATTGCATCGTATTCTGTATTGTTTCCTGATTCCAAAAACATAATAGAAATGTTATGTTTGGATACAAAAAAACCAAGCTCAGAAAATTAAATAAGATACAGAGAAGCGCGCTTTCCTGCTTGGCGCAATACGCTACCGCGCTGTACTGGCTTGTCAATTTCATTTCGTTTTGCACGTGTAAAGTGAACGATTTCCTTGTCGGGGAGGGGGGGGGGGGTGTGACGAAGCTGTATTGTCTTTGTGAAAAAATGCAGTACGTTCAGTTTCATTTCGTAAGTTCGACAGCCTGACTAAATGTAGTAATTTCGCCTTACGCGACTTGTTCTTACGTACGACTCTCTCTTTCTCACTTTCTCTCTCGCTCTCACTCCTTCTATTGTGTTTGTGTGTGTGTCTGGGCGTGTGTGTATGTTTCTGTGTGTGTGTGTGTGTGTGTGTGTGTGTGTAAGATTAGATAAGATAAGAAGATAAGATAAGAACACTTTATTGTCCATTTTCATGAAACACAGGAATGGAAATTTTTCTTTCGGCGTAACATCACATAGCTCATAAAAAATACTAAAACACAACGATTAATTATCAAAATTATACATAGATCTATACATCAATTAAAATACATCAATCACAATGCTCTATAACATTTAAATATAAAATTATGAATAAATATCACGGACACAGGCGCTCTTGTACATAGAGCACCCACTAGACAATTGCATTTCGCGCACACACACACACGCACACACACACACACACACACACACACACACACACACACACACACACACACTCTCTCTCTTGGAGGATCCTTATAAAACACAAAATAAGGGAGATAGTCTCGCTACTGCTTATAACATTGACTCGCACGGCAGTGGTGCCCCCTGAATTGTATTCTCCGTCTGAGACAAAAAATGCAGTTGCAATATTAGTTACAGCGTCATATCTTCTCCCTAACCAATTGCTCAACAGTCTATTGAAGCTTTGAGTCTGCGATATCCATTCTTAGCTGAATACTTGTGTTACTTTCGGGTGCAACACAGTTGCTAGCATTCTCTGCTCGCTGCTGTTAATATATTGTAGCAGAGGAACCACACTGTTCCATCCATTGTTTAATTGTATGGACAATAAATTATCTTATTCCCCCCTCTGCTTCTTTACCTCTGTAAACTTGTAGGGGTAGTTATTTTTCGATAATGACCCAGCAACCAAACAAATAACGACCCAGCAACAGCCTGAATCCTCGATAGTGCAATGGGTTGAGAAGTTGTTCTGCTTCGGTACTACTTTTTGCGACTGAAAAGTTCCGAACGCTCTAATGTAGCCTACGAAGTATACATATCTGGAGCAAACAATACAAACATACTGCATTTAAATTAACAACTACAGGCCTGAACACATGAATCTCCATATAAAATCCATGAGTTCGGTTGTTTTCTGAATCTAGATCTGCCGTGCTCAAACGTTCATCAGAAGCAATTTCCAAAGCAAGTAACTCATACTTTGTCTAGCGACAAGAGTAGTTCCCCTTCTTTTCACTCAGTTTCTTCGACAACAGACTGCAATCCGACGGTCAGTTTTCAACAATATTTCATTTAATAAACAGATCACACGCAAACAAATGCACACATCTCATCAATTTAAACAACATAAAGCGGTTTCATACACTATTTTCCCCAGAACACTGAACTTCATACAGTTTTTAACGTTGGAACTGACACGGGTGCAAAAGTTCGTCTGCTAGTCCCATTTGACGAAAGAACATTATCCTAAGCGATACCAAAACATACACAGAACACACATTATTCCCCCCTCTGCTTCTTTCTCTCTGTAAAGGTGTAGGGCTAGTTATTTTTCGGTAACTTACCCAACAACCAAAATCACTTACCCAAAAACGGGCCTGAATCCTCGATAGCTCACAGGTTGATGAGTTAGACTTTGAGGGAACTACTTTAGATCTCTTATGAGTGCACGCAAACTCCCAAGGCAAGTAACTCTCGTACGACAAGAGTAGTTCCCCTTCCAAATTTTCTGAAGTTCTGAGTTGCTTGGACAAGAGACTGCAATCCGACGGTTAGTTTTTGACAATATTTCATTTTATAAACAGATCACACGCAACCAAATGCACACATCGCATCAATTTAAAGAACATACAGCGGTTTCATACACTATTTTGCCCCAGAAAACAGAACTTCATACAGTTTTTGGTTGGAACACGGGTGCAACGGTTCGTCTGCTTGTCCCATTCGACTGAAGAAAGAACATTTCCTAAGCGATACCAAAACATGACCAGAACACACACTATCTGCCTTTACCGGCACAGCAGAATAACAACATAACTGTGTACTTGATTTTAGTCCAAAACAGGGAAACTGACAAGAAGTGTTAACAGAATTGATTGATTTTCCCTGAACTATACAACCGCGCATTATTCAATCGCCAGCGCAGGTAGACTGGTTGAGTGATTTGGATTCGATCAAACTTTCGCACAAAAACTCCTCTTTTCTTTGAATAACTGAAGAAAGGAGGAATAAAGAGGTTACATACCTCGTCTCAGTGATTATTAAAAATAATGGTCTCAGTTCGCGGTCATGAAAAATTAGCTCGCTGAAGCTCGCATTTTTCATGATCCGCTAACTTCGACCATTATTTTTGATAATCACTGAGACTCGGCATGTAACCTCTACATATCTGCCTTTGCCGCCACAGCAGAATAACAGCATATCTGTGTACTTGATTTTAGTCCAAAATAGGAAAACTGACAAGATGTGTTAACAGAATGGAATGATTTGCACGGAACTATACAACCGCGCATTAATCGATCGCCTGCGCAGGTTGACTGGTTGAGTGAATAGGATTCGATCAAACTTTCGCAAAAAAACCTCCTCTTTTCTTTGAATAACTGAAGAAAGGAGGAATAAAGAGGTTACACACCTCGTCTCAGTGATTATAAAAAATAATGGTCTCAGTTCGCGGTCATGAAAAAGCTCGCTAAAGCTCGCATTTTTCATGATCCGCTAACTTCGACCATTATTTTTGATAATCACTGAGACTCGGCATGTAACCTCTACTTATGTCTTATGTCTTACGCAATAAATCAATCAATCGGATTTGAGTCTGCTTCTGTCACAATATTAATACTAACACTTTGCGTAAAGCGATATCATAACATTTAGTCAAGCTGTCGGTCTAAAAGAATTAAATTGAACACACATTATTTGTTTTCACTGAGAGTAGTAGTAAGTCCTGGGCTGGCAGAAATCTTTCGACCGAAAAAAGAGTTGGGTAGCACGATTCTCTCGCTGCACTCTATCTCCAGGATAGCAGCTCGAATTTCTTGAGAGAATTCCCCAAGGACACGTAGAGATAATATTAAAACCAAAACCCAAATACCAAGATTTTCTTAATTATTGATCGCTTTTTCAGAACAACCATAACCTATTTTGAGATTCAAGAAATAATACAGAATACAAAGAAATCTTTTTTTTTTTGCAATTTCAATTTGAGGTCGAAGTTTTATGAGCAAACTGATGAATCAGTTTTTAAGTTAAGAACATGAAATGCAATCCCATAGTCTCAGAATGTGTGACCATACTGTTAACGAATTTGATTGAAAAATTTCAGTTGTCGCCACAGTGTCGCCTCAATGTTTTCGTAAGGGCGGAAGTCATCCAGCGTCTTTATCCAGAAAACGAGAAAAGGCCCTTGGTTTGATACCATCTGCAAAAATTAACATACCAATCTTACGAAGTTCTGTCCACTAGTTTTCTGAGAATCGCTTTCACACATACCCACGCACGTATTCGTCCCCACACTATTTCTCCATTCTTTGTGTCGACATTTCATGCAAAGCAATCCATATATGATTTTAGCCTTGAAATAACCATCGGCGCTAATTTATCAATAATTTCATTACGACCATACTCCCCCCCCCCCCCCCCCCCCTCCCTTCACACATACCCTCCAGAACCCCGACTTCTACGATGTCACAACACTAAATGAATAGATCTCCTAGACTCGAGGGTTCTCGGTGACGCATTCGACAACACTTAATCTCGAATGACGCCATCACCACGACTCTAACAAAAACCGCAGCCAAACAGAAATTGACGTTACCGGCATCCCTCAAATTGAGACCGGACCATTTTTGTGTGTGCGATATCTCTATTTATATTCGCAAAACGGCTTAAGTTAACTGTGCAACTGATACCCGTCTGTATTCGGAATCGGCCGGGTGGGGTGGTGGTGGTGGGGGGGGGGGGGGGGGGGGGGGGAGGGGAGGGAGTCAAACGCGGGTCTAATCTCATGAGCTAAAGACCTCACAAATCGGCAGGCGCTGTTCGATCTGCCGTGAGGCTAGATTTGGTGCTGGGTCGAGGCATAACTGTGGCAAGGTTAAACCCCAGCACGATGGTGCAACAGGGTGCAACCGGTGCACAGTAGAGAGGGCACGGTGTTTAGGCAGGTTTCATGGTATTAGGCCATTTTGATAGTCTCAGATTTGCTTAGTCTTTTAAATCCATATCTGTGAGAATCTGCTGTATTTGTTGTATTAACATGCAAACTAGTTGTTGTTTAAATACTTTTTTGAAAATAAAAGTTGAAATTTTTTATAATGTGTTTATTTATGTGCGTGTGAATGGTGGCGATCGTCAAAATACGGACGGATGAATTTACTTTTGCCACAGCATCACTAAACAAAGAACTAAATTCCAACACACACATGCACAAGTATCAATGCTGTGGTGGTTGAGAGTGCCAGAACACATTGAAATGATTGTTTTTCAACAACAATCGATATCCATAACACAAATTCTAACTTATACTAGCTCCGCAAAAAAAATGTATGGGGATTCGGATCTGTCCGTCCGCATAGCGATATCAAGAGCATCGAAACTAATTGTGATTTCACAGGACAAAAACACAAGTTTACCTAATTTTGTATACTGTAAATACAAGTTTGTGCACCCTTGAAGTGAGTTATAATGTTGCCGAGGTCAATTTGCCCTTGATCGAGGCACGGTGACCCGAGTTTCAAAGTTGCGATCCTGTCCGTCTAAACAATGTAACGATCGCCACATTTTTCTTTTCATTCAAAAACTAACCGTTTGGGGAGGAAGTGACCTCACGTTGTTTTACGTTGACGCTCGCGCTCGACAGAAAAAGACCGCAACAGTTTTTCAGTTAAAAAAATCGCAAAGTAATTACATTTTCTGAGGTTTTCTAGTGTCCGTCTAGTAACAATCGCCACTCTAGCGATCGCCACTGAGTGTTAAAGTCACATTTAACTCCATTTTCGACTGTTTTAAGAAACTATTTTGACGCTCAATCGTCACGTTTCAGTGTCGAAACACGTACTGTGCATTTGCAATCAGCCGGTGTGTCCAAACTGAAATGCGAGTGATGCCTCGATTTGTGGCGATCGCTCACGTGGTTGACGGACAGAAATACCTTCTTAGGGGGTAGGGGAACAGTTACTCCTCCATACAATAATGGTGTTTACAAATGATTGCAAACTTGTCTCTTTATAAACTGTTCAGACATGTCTTCTCTTCAATAATTTTCAGTTTTTCTCGGTTTGTTAATCAGGAGCACCCTGCAGTAAATGTTTCATCTGTGACAATGCTCGAAATGTTGACGTAATTCCAATGCCCATATCCTTCTCTTGTTACCTCATCTAGCCAAAACCATTGAAGATAGAAAGACATTTATTGAACAAACTAGATGCACAACACCAGTCTTAACACGTTTTGGTCTTACATGTATATGAAAATATTGATGGCCATGGAATGGTTTGAAAAAAAAGACGGTTTTTTCCTTCAAAACGGTCTAGGTCTGCCGGAAGTCGTATTTTTTCAAACCATTCATTTGAGAATCAATATTTTGATGTACATACAAGAACAAAACTTGTTAAGAATGATGTGGGGCATATTTTTTGTTCAATAAATGTCTTTCTATCTTCAACGGTTTTGGCTATATGAGCTATATGCATGCATAGGATGACCGTATTGCTTTTTTTGCGTTTTCAGGGTATGCCGCTTTGCGCCTGGTTTTTAGATATAAATAAGGACCAGGACTATAAAAAAATTTACTGTTTTTAGTTGTAACAAACTCACTTTGTTGGAAAAACATGTCCTTTGAATTGTGTGCCAACATTTATTTTGTAGAATTTGAGTGTGTAAATAGTAAATTGCTGAACACAATACTGTGAAACCTGCCTTTAGTCTGGCCGTCCGTCGTCCAGATCGCAGGGCTACTACAACATTGATGCGATATTTCAGTTTTCGAACGTGCACATTGTTATATTCGAAACGATGTTACATGTTCAAGTCACTCGATATATCACTTTTCGTACCCTGCTAATCGTTACATTCGGGACCACACCTCACACATCCCCAGCCTTGACCGAATCATAGAAATGCCGGTTGTTCACTAGATACGTCAGTTTTCGTACCCTGCTAATCGTTACATTCGAGACCACACCTCACAAATCTCCAGCCTTCACCGAATCATAGAAATGCCGGTTGTTGACATAATGCGTCAGTTTGTGCAACCAATTAAAATTGTTACACCGTACGTCGGACACGGATATGAAATTGAGCGTCAACAAGTCCTCACAAATCAGATGTTTGGCAAAAAGTATTTGAGGAAGGAAGCCGGATAAAGACAAATTTGATTACTTTTGTCTTTGTCCAAGTTGCAGCTGCCACACTGTTGACGTGCTACACCCGTTTTTATAGTCGTACTCAGCAGCGGAAGGTGGGTATAAACTGCGACCTCACAAGGAACCAGGTACGAAAACCGGGATAAAAAAAAGCCCCATGGCTGAATAGTTGCGCTTCAGTCTCCGGCGCTTTGCATGAAGATACTGCCCCTTTCGATCAAACCATCTTAGAAACCATCGAAGACCCATCCAGGCTTTACATAAGCTGCGAGTATCCTTCTACTGGAATGCATACCATGAGTCTTTCAGCGTGGCTGTTTCCATCACACGGGTTGACTGATTATTTCTTAGTTGGTGGTAAAAGTCCACTCATGTTTTGGTGATGGGTTTCGGCCCGAAATGTTCACCCTCCGCATAATTAAGCGCAAATGTCGAACAAGTTGTCCTTTGCATGTATTTGAGCTTTGAATGGAAAAAGCCCCGCGAATAAAACTAAAAAGGTATGGAAATACTTTACTGCAAAACAAACTGCGCTGCCTAAGAGTTTGAGAGTGTTATCGAAAGTCCAGGTCTGGCTGACTGCTCACAAGTTTATTGTTCACAATAGACCTCATATGAATCATATGATATGTATGTGTATCATAAATTGAAACTGACGTAGTGACGTCCGAAAAACGGTTTATGTAAAATCTGATGCGAATGAAAATCATCCTTCACGCTTTATAAAGCAGTTAACTTAAATCTCTGTGTTCATCATCATCATCATCATCATCATCATCATCATCATCATCATCATCATCATCATCATCATCATCATCATCATCATCATCATCATCATCATCATCGTCATCATCATCATCATCATCATCATCAGTAACAGCAGCAGCAGCAGTAGCAGCAGCAGTAGCAGCAGCAGTAGCAGCAGCAGCAGTAGCAACCAAAGCAGCAGCAGCACCACCACCATTCTTCTCCTCCTCCCCATTGCTTTACGTCCTCTTCCTCCTCTAGCCCCCCCCCCCCCCCCCTCCCCTTCCTCTCTCCACCCGTCCCTTCAGACGTTCCATTAGTCACAAAGCCTTCGACAATTCTTTAGTTTTTTCTTCTTCTGTTAAATCTTCTTACACGCCCACACCGCACTTTCCATTCCTTTTGCTTTTTATTTCTATTCCTTCACGTCCCTCCCACCAGGTTCCCGTTTTTGCTGCTGCAAGAGATCTATAGGGGGAAGATGCCCTCGACGAGCGAATTAGACGAGTGTTGCGTTTGGCAGATGAATATCGGTCACACGCGTGACGTAACGAAGCTCGACAATGACTCAGATTAGGCGCGAGACGTCACTACAGGGATCTATATGCCACGGAGGACGGTGTCTTGACTTCGCAAACCCGGATGTTTGCGTAGCCGCCTCTCTCTTTTGGGCGGACACGTCCGGCGGCTTGCTCGGGCATAACGGACCTCCGCGTTGCCTGGGCAAGAAGGGGTGATGATGAGATGTCAGACCACAAAAACAGAGAGAGGGAGCCTATGTGTGTGTGTGTGTGTGTGTGTGTGTGAGAGAGAGAGAGAGAGAGAGAGAGAGAGAGAGAGAGAGAGAGAGAGAGAGAGAGAGAGAGAGAGAGAGAGAGAGAGAGAGAGAGAGTTGAAGTTAGTTGAATTGAAATTTATTTTTTCGAGGGTGGCAGAATAAGCAATGCAAAAATGCATTTGTTTTTAACCTCCGGCCCTCGCCCATTGAGGGGCAACTCAATAACTAGAAGTTTAAGTTAACTACAGTAAAAATGACATAACAAACATGTCCAGCAATCGATAAGACCAATCAAGATACACTGTGACGCATTAGCAATGATGGAAGATTATAACCAAGAGTTTGTTGTTTGTACAACATTTTCTTAGTGCATAATTATTCATTATGTGGTTCAATATAATCAGAGTACTATTAATTATTGGAGAGAGAGAGAGAGAGAGAGAGAGAGAGAGAGAGAGAGAGAGAGAGAGAGAGAGAGAGAGAGAGAGAGAGAGAGAGAGAGAGAGAGAGAGAGAGAGAGAGAGAATTATCCAGAGGCGTTGAGTGCGGGCGTCCCAGAAAGACACATCCAGTGAGGTGGTGGTGACTTTTGGTGTGGATTTAAAAAGGGTGTTTGAGGGACGGGGGGAGGGCAGCTTTTGGTACTTATTACTGCTGCCAATATGTTTTCTCCCTGTGAATTGACACCCACGCCCCCCCCCCCCCCCCCAACACCACTTGCGGGGCTGGGCGCCAACATGGGTCTACTCGCCTCCCTGCCGAGGAAATGGAGAACTGGGTCCGCTGATTGCCATGTTCTCAAACTACCATGTGTTGACGAAGACGCACTCTACAACCACCCCTACCTTCCTTTTCCTCTACCCCCCTCCGATTTATTCATCTTTTGCTTCTTCTGCAATCGTGGGTTGAAACTCCCTCATACACTCGTGTTTTTGCGCGCGTGGATTTTTACGTGTATGACCGTTTTTACCCCGCCATTTGGGCAGCCATACGCCGCTTTCGGAGGAAGCATGCTGGGTATTTTCGTGTTTCTATAACCCACCGAACTCTGTGACATGGATTACAGGATCTTTTCCGTGCGCACTTGGTCTTGTGCTTGCGTGTACACACGAAGGGGGATAAGGCACTAGCAGGTCTGCACATAAGTTGACCTGGGAGATCGGAAAAATCTCCACCTTAACCCACCAGGCGCAGCCGGGATTCGAACCCACGACCTTCCACTTTGGAGGCCGGCGTCTTACCACCAAGCCATTGCGTCCGTCGATTTATTCATCGAACACCCTCGCGTAAACGATTTCCCCCCTCCAATCAACCCCGCACGAAAATCGCAAAATTGTTGTTATTGTTGTTGGTGGCGGTGGATGTTTTGCTTCGTATTCATTTTACAAAATAATATAACTCTCTTTTTTAAATGTAAGTCTTCATCAATAGCTTGTCCTTAAACTACATTATTTTACAACCAAACCCACCTTCCTCTTGCTCGAACCCTCTATTTTCAGCCCCCCCCCCCCCCTTATTTAATGATATACGCATTTATACAACGAGTCTGGTTGTCTTTAATTCTCTTCGAGTTTTAGCCTTTTTCGATCCTGAAAACAGTGTCAGCTTTTGTGAGCAGAAGACAATCATCAAGGCATTGATGAGGCCAAGGACAAACAGAGATGACTACCACACAATGTCCAGAGAGCAGCAAGTCAACCTCATCAGGCTGCGTACTGGCCACAACAGGCTCAATGCTCACATGAACCGAAAGTTCAAGCTGGCGCCATCACCAACCTGTGCCTGCGGTCAAGAGGACCAAACAGCGGAACACATCTTACAGCGATGTCCCTTACTAGATGAGGAACGAAAAGAAGTGTGGCCGTCACCAACTCCCTTGCAGACCAAACTATACGGCAGTCGACAGGAGTTGGAGAAAACGACAACATTTATCACCAGTGCTGGACTGATTGTGTAACCTCTGCGAACGCCAAGAAGAAGAAGAAGAAGAAGCCTTTTTCGATGACTGGTTCTCAAATCATTGAGTGAGCGACTAGCTCAGTTTGTGACTTTTATTTTAGGTTAGTTTCATTAATATTGTATAGATAGACATTTTTCTTTGTATTAATGGGGTTCCCCACATTTGTTTGTTTTGACGCCTTGTCATTTCTTAATAGATGTGATGATAATGCCTGCGATTGTGTTTGCCTTATGCTTCTTAATGTTATTTTGGTTTGTAAGCCCCTCGGGGCCCAAAGTTTAATAACATATTGAAACCGTGAGTGTGGACGAGGATTGACTGTAAAGCTTTAGCTTTCTCCTTACCCACCCCCTATTATCTTCACCCTCCCACCCCCTCCCCCTGTAAGGCGTCCGCCCAGTGAGCGGGAGGTCGTGGGTTCGAACCCCGGCCGGGTCATACCTAAGACTTTAAAATTGACAATCTAGTGGCTGCTCCGCCTAGGGGCCCGGGTAGCTCAGGTGGTAGAGCACTGGACTTGTGATCGAGAGGTCGCTGGTTCGAATCCGGGCCGGGACGGACACGGGTCAACTTTATGTGCAGACCCAGAGACGGTATCCATCTCCCACCCCCGTGTCACCACAATGGCACGTTAAAGATCTTGGTCATTCTACCATAAGTGCAGATGGCTGATACCACCTAAACACGCAAACATCAAAAAGCCGTGAGGGCGTAAAACTCGAATCGTATAAACCAATTCATGTCCAATATAGGCAATTAAGACCTGACGGACAATAAGCCCCTTAAAATGTACTGCTCCGCCTGGCGTCTGTCATTATGGGGTTAGTGCTAGGACTGGTTGGTCCGGTGTCAGAATAATGTGACTGGGTGAGACATGAAGCCTGTGCTGCGACTTCTGTCTTGTGTGTGGCGCACGTTATATGTCAAAGCAGCACCGCCCTGATATGGCCCTTCGTGGTCGGCTGGGCGTTAAGCAAACAAACAAACAAACAAAACCCCCTCCCCCGCGCCCCTAAATTTTGTTCACAGTTGACGTGCTTCGCACTTTTAACGCCATGTTGGTTTTGTTGATGCCATGCTTCTTGGTAGTCTTTGATTTTAACATCTCTCCAAGACTATAATGAAAGTAGGCCTACCCTGTGTTAAGGGGGTGGGGGTGGAGGAGGCCTTAAGAGCCACCCCGAAGCTATCGTCTCATCCATCCCTACGATTTGTACAATCCTTTAACCATCTGTTCGACAGTTTTCATTTTATCTTTCGCAATGTACTAACTCTACATTGCTGGGTTTAATGGAACTTTTACATCTTTTTGTTGTTGTTGTTGTTGTTGTTGTTTGTTTTTGGCTGTCTGTATCTGTTGTGGTATATTACTCTCCCTCCTTGAATTTCATTGCCGAAGACTTGACCTGGAACTATCCAACGATGACGAGTAAGGGCTCTATAACCAACCCCACCTTTCCCTCCTCTCATGCCGTTCCGAGGTTTCCTTCTTGCCTCCAAAATTACTTGCATTTTAAGTTTTGTATTTTTTTTTCCTTATGACATTTTGCTTCCTGTTTTCATCACTTCTTTGAGTTGAGTTTCTCGCTAAGACCTGCTCTCAAGAACGCATGCCTCTATACATCCACCCCCCCCCCCCCCCCCCATCTTCCTCTCACACCCCTCCGGGCTCCCATCTCATAATTTTCACATTTAGCCACCGCGCCCTTTTCCACCCTCTCCTAGATTTTTTGGTTTCCTCTTACAAAACAACTGAAATCAACACTTGTAGCATGATTTTTGGACACTCTACTTTCCGTATATATATATATATCTGTCTTCGTGAGTTGTATCCCCTCTCGAAAACTACGCAGTATTGATGATCTAGAACTCGATGATCAGCTTTCCTCTGCGACTACCTTTAAAAAAAAAAAAGGTTATTATTTAAAAAAAAATCCTATTTTCCATGCACTCCAGCTGTCTTTTCTTTTAATCAACATCGCCATCTCTTGTTGATTTCGTTGTTGTTGTTGTTGTTGTTTCGTTGTTGCTGTCTTGTTGTTGTTGACGCGTTGCTTCTCTCCTTACGTTTTCAAAGTTAACGAACTACTTCCTTCTTCTTCTGCGTTCGATATTTATGGGCCGTCAGATCGGTGGCTGCCATGAAGTCCGCAGTCTTCAGCAGTTCGGCAGCGGGTCCCCAGAGCTTGGTGCCCAGGCTGGTGTCTTCTGGTCAGTATAGTGCTGGCGTGCTGTCTCCAGGTGTGGGCAGGTCTGTAGAATGTGCTTCCTTGACTTTTCTCCCTGACAGGCTGGTAAGACGTTGGTTTGGGTTCCAAGCATTACTTACTTACTGCCCAATATGCCGGTTGGCATGTAGGGCAGCAGGTTCCAAGCATGGACTGAGGAAACACCTCTCTTTCTTGTGATGCAGTTTATAGTTTTTCTGTATAAGACTTCCCCTTCGCTCGATACGTGTCTTCTGACAATGATGTGATGCACGTTTTCGCGACTCAATTAGCACTTAGTGATCGAGCGACCGACAATATTGTCTTCTGGACGTTTTGTCTTACTCATTTTCATTACTTTATTATATGTGATGGGGTGGCAGGAGGTGGATATACGTTTTTTGGAAGTAGTTGGTAGGTGAAGTTGTCACCCAGTAGTAAGTAAACCCCGTAGTAAGGAGTACACCATGTGGGTGCCTCTTTAGTGTCTTGCACTGAACGAACATCACTTGCTCTCGTAATGGACTTTCACTCACATGTAGAGAATGATAGACAAGAGTTCACTGGCACAGAACGACGAATCACTTGATGCAAAATTAAACTTTGGAAAACCATGTCCATGACTTTTGGTTCACATCTCTTTAATTTCTGTTCCTTTCCTTGCCGACCTAGCCAATGGCCGGGTGGCCACACAACAAGTAAAAATGCAGTCTACATTATTCTGTATCTATGATAACAGAGTACTAAAGCAAGTACGTCCTCTCTGTCTCAGATAGTTCTCAGTTCTCTCCAAAATCTCAAATGCTATGTTGAAGGCTACATAGAAAAAGGTGGGGGCAAAGCCACCAATCAAAAGTTAGCTAACAAGACTGACATGGCATCTCATTGGTCAAGCAAGTAAACAAAACACAATCTTACAAACACACACGCAACCTGAAAGAGGGAAGCGACATTCAAACACCCTCTTAATGAGACTTTGATCTGAGCGCATCACGAACAACATCTTCCGGGAATCTACCCCCGGCTCGGTCATACAATTGCGTAACTGACCACCTGCAAGCCCGAAGCACCCGTCTCTCTCTGGGAGGGCGGCTTGACGTCAACGGAACAAAGACTATGGTCTCTTGACTATTAGGGTTTAACGTCCTCTTAGACCAACTGGTATATATTGGGACAGGTATTGGTAATACGCTGAAGATATGGTGTGATACTTTAATTCGAACAAGCCCGCTGTGGCTGTCTTCTTCGACACACCAGCATTGGGTTTCGTCTCGTCAAAGTATCGAAATACGATCATGATAATCAGAGACGAGAGATGATGCATGCGTGTCTTCGTGTTTTCCAAGCCCTGAGACTTTCGCTGTGAACGTGGGATTTTTTCGTGCGCATGTGTGCACACGGGGGTGTTCGGACACCGAAGAGAGTCTGCACAAAGTTGACTCCGAGAAATAAATCTCTCGCCGAACGTGGGGATCGAACCCACGCTAATAGCGACCAACTGGCTACAAAGCCAGCGCGCTACCAACTGAGCTACGTCCCCGCCCCTATGGTCTCTAGTGGACACAGACGACTGAGCGCGTTTACGATCTGCAGGTGTCTGGGCATATGGAAAACATAAAGCGATCGGCAAAACTTACACAAGACAGAAATGACAGTAAAACATTACGAATTAGTAGCCAGTTTAGCACTTGGCTACTTGCTGATGATTTCGACTCGCTCTCTTCCAGTGGAAAGCTGACAGCAGCGAGGGTCGCGCTACCGAAGTGTGCGCGTGTCAAGGTGACATCAGCTAACCTGCATTTCTGGCAAAAAGACCGAGATCTTTGGTGTGCTAACGCGGCGACAAGGGAGTGGGACATGGATGTCGTTTCTGGGTCTGCACATAACATGGACCAGAATCCGTCACGGCCTGGATTGTCCGCTTGGAACCAGTGATCCGAGCATCCCAAGTCCAGTGCTGTACAAACTGAAACGGAACAAAGGACTGCAGGCGACAGGAACTAACAAGATAAGGCCCGGTGTAACGCGAAATTTTTACTCCACGAAAAATTTACTCCGGAGTAAATATTTTGTACGAAATTCTTACTCCGAGTACACTTTTCGTACGAGAAAAGAACTCCCCAAGGCACAAAAAAATTACTCCCTCCACGAAATTTTTACTCCCCATTTTTTTTACTTCCAGTAAAAATCTCGTACGCAAAAATGGGATGCGGGCGAAGGGATAATGCCAATAAGTGATCTCGCGCACAAGAATGGATTGGATTGGATTGGATTGGATAAGATTTACAGTCCAGTGAGGTTACCCTCATGGAAATTCGGGCTGCTTTCTCCCTGGGGAAAGCGAGCTGCCATACATACGGCGCTACCCATATTTTTTTTTTCCTGCATGCGTGTATTCATGTTTCCTGAGACTTAATGCCGTGTGAGATGGAATTTTTTTTAAACTTTATTCCAAGTCCCACGGGTATTTGATGGACATTTTTATCTATGCCTATACAATTTTGCCAGGAAAGACCCTTTTGTCAATCGTGGGATCTTTAACGTGCACACCCCAATGTAGTGTACACGAAGGGACCTCGGTTTTTCGTCTCATCCGAAAGACTAGCTCTTGAACCCACCACCTAGGTTAGGAAAGGGGGGAGAAAATTGCGGCCTGACCCAGGCCTGAACACGCAACCTCTCGCTTCCGAGCGCAAGTGCGTTACCACTCGGCCACCCAGTCCATGTCGCGCTACCCTCCTTCCACCACCATGACTAACAGGGGACAAGGGAGTAAAAATTTCGTACACCTGGCATGGGAAGTTAAATTGCTCGTGTTGGGGTGAAGTAATTTATTCGTTATTTATTCGTCAGGGGAGTAACATTTTTGTACGAAATGTTTACTCGGAACTCACCTGTCTTGGGGAGTAATTTTCTCGTGCAATGGGGGAGTGCTTTTTTCGTAAAGGGAGTAAGTTTTTTGTACGAAATGTTCACTCCGGAGTAAAAATCTCGTGGGAGTAATTTTCTCGTGTTACACCGGCGCCCCCATATATGTAACTTCAGCAGGACAGACGACGCACTGCAGATTATCCCAGCCCGCTACACGTTGCGTGTAAGGAAAACAGGCCAAGTACTCGTCATAATCCCTATCGCAGCATCAATAATATGCAGTGCGTCGCCTGTGCCGCTGCAACTGCGCAGGTATATTCTGCCCTTAATCATAACAATGTACTCACCAGAAAACAGCCACAAAACTAGACCATGTTCTTGTTGCTGTTTTCTGGTGTGTACATTTGTATTGTTATCTACAAACTGAGTTACCCTGCCCCCTCATGGATGTTTGATCCGGGAACAGACTACTTCCAATTCAGTAGGGGGGCGACTATCCTCAACCCGGCGGGTCCCCAGGTGGCGGATAGGGGAACGGCCCCCAGATATGGGGGCCAGCTGCGAATATAGAATAAGCAGTCCCGGACCAACTAGCGGTGTCTCTACCAGGACGGGGTGGGTTGGCAGATGGCACTGACTACCCTATAAATGCCCTACGTGTCCGATGACGGTTACACCATGCGGGTAAGAGCCGCATTAAAAGCTCTAGCCCCGGGGTGGGACCCCCGGTAAGAAACCCTCATTGTGTTCCCAGGGTTAGGTTTTTGAGCCAGGAACTAAGGGCGGGGTAACCCCGAAAGAAACCTAAGGGCTGAAGTCGGAGGATCTGGGCCAATAGGCGTACCTTAACCAACCACAGATCCACGCAAAAACGCAAAATGAAAACAGCGAACGACAAGAAGAAGGATGTTTGATGTCCTGTCTGCTTCCTGCGTCTTTCTCGTTACTTTGACTCAGAATTAAATTGTTTGTTGACATTGTTCTGCTTGCTCTCTTGTTTGTACAATCAGTAACAATGTGCCTTCTTAAACTGTCCTCCATGTGATCAAGATAAACTGGGCCGTATCCTCAGCATTTTAGTAGCGACCAATGTTTTACCAACTGACTTTGAGAAAGAAAGACGTGGGATGGTTTGGTGACATTTTCATGTTAGGTTGTGGTCGCATTCTGTCTTTTATTGTTCGTGAGTACACTTTCATTGTTATCGTGTTCATTGCTGAAGAGTTTGAGTCCCTCCCTTTCTTTATTTGGTGTTTAACGTCGTTTTCAACCGTTCAAGGTTATATCGCGACGGGGAAAGGGGGGGGGGGGTGGATGGGATAGAGCCACTTGTTAATTGTTTCTTGTTCACAAAAGCACTAATAAAAAAAATTGCTCCAGGGGCTTGCAACGTAGTACAATCAATGACCTTACTGGGAGAATGCAAGTTTCCAGTACAAAGGACTTAACATTTCTTACATACTGCTTGACTAAAATCTGTACAAAAATTGACTATATTCTATACAAGAAACACTTAACAAGGGTAAAAGGAGAAACAGAATCCGTTAGTCGCCTCTTACGACATGCTGGGGAGCATCGGGTAAATTCTTCCCCCTAACCCGCGGGGGGTATCCCTCGGGCCCTTCCAGTGGAAAGCTGACAGCAGCAAGGGTCGCGCTACCAAAGTGTCAGACTGTCTGATCTCTAAATGAAAGTCCTGGAAAGTTCTTTTCCTCCCTTCCGGTTTCTCTCTGACCCTTTCCCTCCTATCTCTTCACCCTCTTTCTCTCCCTCCTCCCCCCTTTCTCCCCCTCCCCTTTCTCTCTCTCTTTCTCTCTACATTTACCTCTCTCTCTCTCACATGTAGAGAGAGAGAGAGAGAGAGGGAGATGATAAGCTTAGGTGGCATTCCCACATTGAACATGTGTAAATGCGTTTCAAGGAATTTATTCCTACTTTCAAAACTTCAGTCAGTCATAACTTTAGACGCCCGAAAAATGTTCTACAACGCCCACATCAAACCTCACATTGATTATGCCTGTCATCTGGGATGGCTGTAGTGATGCATTATTCAAAACTATAAATTCTCGTCATCGAAGGTCAGCTAAACTCATTCTGCCTGACCCATCACTAACTACTGACGCAAAACTGACAGCCCTCAATATACCTCAACTTAAACAACAGCTTTTATTTAATAAATCAGTTTTCATGCACAAGATCCTACGTGACCAAGCACCCGAATATCTAACTCACTTGTTTCAATCAACTCCTTCTCGGTATTCCACCTTCAAGCATAATCTGACCTGCCCGAAGCCACGCATTGACATATTTAAAACTAGTCTTTCATACTCGGGAGCCTATGTCTGGAACTCCCTACCTACATGCTTAAAATCGATCAGTAACCTTAAAACATTCAAAACACATCTGCAAAAATACATTCAAACATCACTTTAATGTGATGTGCCTGGTTGCTCAAACGTATGTATGCCTTCTATCCTTCTGAAATGTGCATATGTGTGTCTTGCGTCAATTTGGTGTGTGTTCTGATAATGTATGGTTGTATTGCCCGTATTGTGATATCTGTATATCACATGTCTGTAAAGAATGATCTTATTCTTATATTACTATTATTGCGTGTGTCTGCGTTTTATCATAAAAAGTTTGTTCCTATGTATTCCCGTTTCGATTATAACCATTTTGCTTAGATCAGGACTAGCTGCAAGAAAGGTCCTACGGACCTAATGCTATCTTTCCTGTAATAAAGTCCAAAGTTCAAAGTTCTCTCTCTCTCTCTCTACATCTCCCTCTCTCTCTCTACATCTCCCTCTCTCTCTACATCTCCCTCTCTCCCTCTACATCTCCCTCCCCCTCTCTTTCTCTCTCGCTCTCTACATCTATCTCCCTCTCTCGCTCTCTCTTCATCTCCCTCTCCCTCTCTCTACATCCCCCCCTCTCTCTCTCTACATCTCCCTCTCTCTCTCCATCTATCTCTCTCTCTACATCTCCCTCTCTCTCTCTCTACATCTCCCCCTCTACATCTCCCCCTCTCTCTCTCTCTACATCTCTCTCCCCCTCTCTCTACATCTCCCTCTCTCCATCTCCCTCCCCCTCTCTCTCTTTCTCTCTCTACATCTCCCTCTCTCTCTCTTCATCTCCCTCTCTCTTTCTCTCTACACCTCCCCCTCTCTCTCTCTACATCTCCCTCTCTACATCTCCCTCTCTCTACATCTCCCTCTCTCTACATCTCCCTCTCTCTCTCTATATATATATATATATCTCCCTCTACATCTCCCCCTCTCTCTCTCTCTACATCTCCCTCTCTCTCTTTGCATCTCCCTCTCTCTCTCTCTCTCTCTCTCTCTCTCTCTCTCTCTCTCTCTCTCTCTCTACATCTCCCTCTATCTCTACATCTCCCTCTCTTTCTCTCCCTCTCTCTACATCTCCCTCTCTCTCTACATCTCCCTCTCTCCCTCTACATCTCCCTCCCCCTCTCTTTCTCTCTCGCTCTCTACATCTCCCTCTATCTCACTTTCTCTCTTTCCATCTCTCTCTCTCTCCATCTCCCTCTCTCCATCTCCCTCTATCTCTCTTTCTCTCTCTCTCTCTCTCTCTCTACATCTCCCTCTCTCTCTCTCTCCCTCTCTCTCTCCATCACTCTCTCTCTCTCTCTCTCTCTCTCTCTCTCTCTCTCTCTCTCTCTCTCTCTACATCTCCCTCTATCTCCCTCTCCTCCGCCATTTCTTCTCTTCGAAGATTGAACTAGGTGAACCCAAGGTCGAAAAGCAGCAACTGCACACCAGCGAATAAAGTTTTTTTCCCCCGACAATTTCAACAACTTGCATCTGTTTTACTGCTCCGATTACATCAGGCTATTTTCATTCCTTGGCCTGGCCAAACGATAGCCGTGTCCAGCTGAAAAGGATCCCATGATTGCCTATGCCGCACTCGAGAAATTATATATCTGCAATTTGAAATCGCCAATAGGACGATCTGATAGCCATTGACCACGCTGTTTGTTTGTGATTTTGCAAGTGTTGAGCTGACGATGTTGATATAGATGTCTGTCTGTTTATTTGCGCCCTTGAAGCACCAGTATTTCCTTCTTGCGTAACGAGGAACTCGTCTTGCCTGCTGTCAACAAGTCAGGTCTTTGGGTACAGTTCGTTCTAAACTCGGTTTGTTCGGAAATGACCGTGACAGCTAATGGAGATCTCGAACTCTTGCCAGTAGGCAGCTGAAAACAGAGTCACGTGACGTTTCAGTCAGCTCAAATACACTTGTTTTTGGTCGTACGTTTTCTCTAAAACAATCTGTGGAGATTACTCAGAATCAGGCAAAAACCCAGATGTCTTTGAGCTTAGTGACGGACACGCTTCTGTTACATTAAATTCTGCAAGTTCGGTGTCTCGAATTTCTTGATGTCACGTTTCAATAGATCACAGAAGGTGATTATGAACGGTTAGTTACTGCTAACTAACTAACCACACCACGATCCACTCTCGCAGTCATACAAATAGATAGAATCAACAAAAGTATAAGTTTCAGACGCCCGTTTATATACTATCTCGCCACCTCCCTCGAGACTTCACTCCAAAAGATGTTTTTACGTTCAAAACGTAAAAAAAGGGTCACTGACAAAAATGCCAGTTAAAGTTTAGAAAATGATAATAACACGCTGATCTCGTGTAAAGACAGGAAAGATAGCTGTCTGTAAAAAGCGCTGGTTAAATGCAGTTGTCACAACCCACGTCGTCACCACTCAAATATAATTACAAATAGTAAAAGATGACTTGGTGGTA